>NC_135965.1:11559384-11876893 GCF_053455715.1 Rhinoraja longicauda | reverse complement strand
AAAGAGGGGTACTGGGCAAAAGGGTGGTCCCCCTCCCTCCACCTTCCCCCCTCCCCTCCCCCCCTCCCTCCCTCCTCCCTCCCTTCCCTCCCCCCCACTCCCCTCCCGGTTACAATGGAAACCCTACGAGGACGGGCCCAACGGGGAAAGAGGGGTACTGGGAAAAGGAGAGGTCCCCCTCCCTCCTCCCTCCCCCCTTCCCCCTCCCTCCCCCCTCCCTCCCCTTCCCTCCACCTCCCCCCTTCCCCCCTCCCCCCTTCCCCTCCCACCCCCTCCCCTCCTCCCCCTCCATCCCCCTCCCCTCCTCCATCCCTCCCCCCTCCCTCCCCACCTCCCGGTTACAATGGAAACCCTACGAGGACGGGCCCAACGGGGAAAGAGGGGTACTGGGAAAATGGGAGGTCCCCCTCCCTCCCCCTTCCCCCTCCCTCCCCTCTCCCTCCACCTCCCCCTCTTACCCCCTCCCCTTCCCCCCTCCCCTCCCCCCTTCCCTCCCCTCCTCCCTCCACACCTCCCTCCTCCCTCATTCCCCCCTCCCTCCCCGCCTCCCGGTTACAATGGAAACCCTACGAGGACGGGCCCAACGGGGAAAGAGGGGTACTGGGAAAATGGGAGGTCCCCCTCCCTCCCCCTTCCCCCCTCCCTCCCCCTCCCTCCACCTCCCCCCTTCCCCCTCCCCTCCCCCCCTTCCCTCCCCTCCTCCCTCCACACCTCCCTCCCTCCCCACACCCTCCCCGCCTCCCGGTTACAATGGAAACCCTACGACGACGGGCCCAACGGGGAAAGAGGGGTACTGGGAAAACGGGTGGTCCCCCTCCCTCCCCCCTTCACCCCTCCCTACCCCCTCCCTCCCCTCTCCCTCCCCCTTCCCCCTTCCCCCCTCCCCCTCCCCTCCCCCCTCCACACCTC
This sequence comes from Rhinoraja longicauda, assembly GCF_053455715.1. NCBI lineage: Eukaryota > Metazoa > Chordata > Chondrichthyes > Rajiformes > Arhynchobatidae > Rhinoraja > Rhinoraja longicauda. Next base: position 11,875,984 of record NC_135965.1, on the reverse strand, counting down.
CCTCCTCCCTTCCCTCCCCCCCACTCCCCTCCCGGTTATAATGGAAACCTTACGAGGACGGGCACAACGGGGAAAGAGGGGTACTGGGAAAAGGGGAGGTCCCCCTCCCTCCCCCTTCCACCCTCCCTCCCTCCCCCCTTCCCCCCACCCCTCCCCCTCTCCCTCTCCCCTCCCTCCACCTCCCCCCCTTCCCCCCTCCCCCTCCCTCCCCCTCCCCTCCTCCCTCCACACCTCCCTCTTCCCTCCCTCCCCCCTCCCTCCCCCCTCCATCCCTGCCTCACGGTTACAATGGAAACCCTACGAGGACGGGCCCAACGGGGAAAGGGGTGTGCTGGGGAAAGGGGGGGAGAGTAAGAGTGTATCTGGGGGAGAGAGAATGGGGGGGTCTGAGAATGGGGACTGGGGAGGGGGGACAACAGGGGGCTTGGTGGTTTGGGAAAGAAGAGTACTGGGAAAAGGGGAGGTCCCCCCTCCCTCCCCACTCTCCTCCCTCCCTCATCCCTCCCTCCCTCCCGTCCCAGCAGCGCTGACTGCCGGGAGGTGTAGTCGCCATCGCCTCTCCCGCTGTTTGATTTCATTTATAACAAAGACATTTATTTAAAATGAGGAATGTGATTTTCATTAAGTTTGATTTTATTTATTTTAAAAAAGCTGATGCTCTATAGATAAGTTTATTTCCTTTTCAACAAAGAACGCTGTTTATTTTAAAGTAAAATAGACCCTCCCCCCCACCCCCCTCCCTCCCCTCTCCCTCCCCATCCCCCTCCCCCCCTTCCCCCTCCCCTCCCCCCCTCCCCTCCCCCCCTCCACTCCCCCCCTCCCTCCCACTTCCCTCCCTCCCATCCTCCCGGTTACAATGGAAACCCTACGAGGACGGGCCCAACGGGCACACTCGTGCTAGTATACTATTAAAACTCAGATCTTGTAGGTTTGTATCGGGATTTGTGTATGTATCAGTGATTCCGGCAAAACGGTAAACCGTGGCGCACGGTTTTTGCACCGCCTTGATCACCAACCTCCCGGCTGACCGGCCGCGATATTTTCATTTAATTTGTTCGTATGTTTTTAAAGTTACAGAGGTTTTAAAGCGCTGCCCCCCCCCATATGAAGTTTCTATAGAGGGCGCTGCGGTGCGGATTTAGTCTTCAGCATGTGATGTCACAATGGACAAGCAGCTGCTATTGCGTGTCTGCTCTTTACAAATTTACATCTTTTTATTTTTAACCTTTTTTTTCAAGGTCTTCAGCTTGTGACGTCACAATGCTTGGGCTACATTGTAGCGAAAGGAAACTGATTGTTTTTTAAAGTTGTGTTTTTTATTGCAAGTCATTTAACATACACAGATCAGCATGGGGCCCTATGCTCGTGGGCCACCGGGGCAAGTGTTTCGAAAAAAGAAAGGGAGGTCCCCCTTCCCCCCTCAACCCCTCCCTCCCCCCTTCCCCCCTCCCCTCCCCCCTCCCTCACCCCTCCCTCCAAATCCCCCTTCCCACCGGGGCAAGTGTTTCGAAAAAAGAAAGGGGAGGTCCCCCTTCCCCCCTCAACCCCTCACTCCCCCCTTCCCCCCTCCCCTCCCCCCTCCCTCCCCTCCCTCCAACTCCCCCCTTCCCCCTCCCCTCCTACCCCTTCCCCCTTCCCCCCTCAACCCCTCACTCCCCCCTTCCCCCTCCCCTCCCCCCTCCCTCCCCCTCCCTCCAACTCCCCCCTCCCCACCGGGGCAAGTGTTTCGAAAAAAGAAAGGGGAGGTCCCCCTTCCCCCCTCAACCCCTCACTCCCCCCTTCCCCCCTCCCCTCCCCCCTCCCTCCCCTCCCTCCAACTCCCCCCTTCCCCCTCCCCCCCACCCCTTCCCCCTCCCCTCCTACCCCTTCCCCCTCTCCTCCCCCCCTCTATCCCCCTCCCTCCCTCAAAGCTCCCTCCCCGCCTCCCAGTTACAATGGAATCCCTATGGGGCGGGCCCAACGGGGAAAGAGGGGTACTGGGAAAAGGGGAGGTCCCCCTCCCTCCCCTCCCCTCCCCCCTCCCTCCCCCTCCCTCCCCTCCCCCCTCTCTCCCCTCCCCCCTCCCCCCCTTCCCCCCTCCCCTCCCCCCTCCCTCCCCCTCCTCTCCCCCTCCACACCTCCCTCCTCCCTTCCCTCCCCCCCACTCCCCTCCCGGTTACAATGGAAACCCTACGAGGACGGGCCCAACGGGGAAAGAGGGGTACTGGGAAAAGTGGAGGTCCCCCACCCTCCCCCCTCCCCCCCTTCCCCCCTCCCCTCCCTCCTCCCTCCCCCTCCCCCCCTACCCCTCTCCCTCCCCCTCCCCTCCCTTCCCCCCTCCCCTCCCCCCTCCCTCCCACTCCCCTCCTCAATCCACACCTCCCTCCTCCCTCCCTCCTCCTTCCCTCCCTCCCCTCCTCCCGGCTACAATGGAACCCCAACGAGGACGGGCCCAACGGGGAAAGAGGGGTACTGGGAAAAGGGGAGGTCCCCATCTCTCCCCCCTTCCCCCCTACCCCCCCTCTCCCTCCCCCCCCCTCCCTCCCCCTCCCTCCCCTCCCTCCCCCTCCCCTCCCCCTCCCTCCCCCCTCCCCTCCTCCCTCCACACCTCCCTCCCTCCCCCTTCCCTCCCTCCCCTCCTCCCGGTTACAATGGAAACCCTACGAGGACGGGCCCAACAGGGAAAGAAGGGTACTGGGAAAAGGGGAGGTCCCCCTTCCTCCCCCCCTCCCCTCCCCCTCCCTCCCTCCCCCCCTACCCCCTCCCTCCCCCCTCCCCACCCCTCCCTCCCTCCCCCCTCCCTCCTCCCTACCCCCCTCCCCTCCCCTCCCCCTCCCTCCCTTCCCCCCTCCCCCCCTCCCTCCCCTCCCTCCCTCCCCCTCCCTCCTCCCTACCCCCTCCCTCCCTCATCCCCCCCTTCCCCCTCTCCTCCCCCTCCCTCCCCCTCCCCTCCTCCCTCCCTCCCCCTTCCCTCCCCCCACCCTCCCCCTTCCCTCCTCCCTCCCTCCCCCTTCCCTCCCCCCCACTCCCCTCCCGGTTACAATGGAAACCTTACGAGGACGGGCACAACGGGGAAAGAGGGGTACTGGGAAAAGGGGAGGTCCCCCTCCCTCCCCCTTCCACCCTCCCTCCCTCCCCCCTTCCCCCCACCCCTCCCCCTCTCCCTCCCCCTCCCCCCCTTCCCCCCTCCCCCTCCCTCCCCCTCCCCTCCTCCCTCCACACCTCCCTCTTCCCTCCCTCCCCCCTCCCTCCCTGCCTCACGGTTACAATGGAAACCCTACGAGGACGGGCCCAACGGGGAAAGGGGTGTGCTGGGGAAAGGGGGGGGGAGAGTAAGAGTGTATCTGGGGGAGAGATAATGGGGGGGTCTGGGAATGGGGACTGGGGAGGGGGACAACAGGGGGCTTGGTGGTTTGGGAAAGAAGAGTACTGGGAAAAGGGGAGGTACCCCTCCCTCCCCACTCTCCTCCCTCCCTCATCCCTCCCTCCCTCACGTCCCAGCAGCGCTAACCGCCGGGAGGTGTAGTCGCGGTCGCCTCTCCCGCTGTTTGATTTCATTTATAACAAAGACATTTATTTAAAATGAGGAATGTGATTTTCATTAAGTTTGATTTTATTTATTTTAAAAAAGCTGATGCTCTATAGATAAGTTTATTTCCTTTTCAACAAAGAACGCTGTTTATTTTAAAGTAAAATAGACCCTCCCCCCCACCCCCCTCCCTCCCCTCTCCCTCCCCATCCCCTCCCCCCCTTCCCCCTCCCCTCCCCCCTCCACTCCACCCTCCCCTCCCCCCCTCCCTCCCACTTCCCTCCCTCCCATCCTCCCGGTTACAATGGAAACCCTACGAGGACGTGCCCAACGGGCACACTCGTGCTAGTCTATATACTATTAAAACTCAGATCTTGTAGGTTTGTATCAGGATTTGTGTATATATCAGTGATTCCGGCAAAACGGTAAACCGTGGCGCCACGGTTTTTGCACCGCCTTGATCACCAACCTCCCGGCTGACCGGCCGCGATATTTTCATTTAATTTGTTCGTATGTTTTTAAAGTTACAGAGGTTTTAAAGCGCTGCCCCCCCCCCCCATATTGAAGTTTCTATAGAGGGCGCTGCGGTGCGGATTTAGTCTTCAGCGTGTGATGTCACAATGGACAAGCAGCTGCTATTGGGTGTCTGCTCTTTACAAATTTACATCTTTTTATTTTTAACCTTTTTTTTCCAAGGTCTTCAGCTAGTGACGTCACAATGCTTGTGTGAGATGGGTTCAACATTGTAGCGAAAGGCAACAGAATGTTTTTTAAAGTTGTGTTTTTTATTGCAAGTCATTTAACATACACAGATCAGCATGGGGCCCCTATGCTCGTGGGCCACCGGGGCAAGTGTTTCGAAAAAAGAAAGGGGAGGTCCCCCTTCCCCCCTCAACCCCTTCCTCCTCCCTTCCCCCCTCCCCTCCCCCCCTCCCTCCCCCCTCCCTCCAACTTCCCCCCTCCCCTCCCACCCCTTCCCCCCTCCCCTCCCACCCCTTCCCCCCTCCCCTCCCCCCCCGTCCATCCCCCTCCCCTCCTCCCTCCCTCCCCCCTGCCTCCCAGTTACAATGGAAACCCTACGGGGACGGGCCCAACGGGGAAAGAGGGGTACTGGGAAAAGGGGAGGTCCCCCTCCCTCCCCCTTCCCCCCTCCCTCCCCCCTACCCCCCTCCCTCCCCTCTCCCTCCCCCCTTCCCCCCTCCCCCCTCCCCTCCCCCTCCCCCTCCCCTCCTCCCTCCACACCTCCCTCCTCCCTCCCTCCCCCTTCCCTCCCTCCCCTCCTCCCGGTTACAATGGAAACCTTACGAGGACGGGCCCAACGGGGAAAGAGGGGTACTGGGAAAAGTGGAGGTATCCCTCCCTCCCCCCTTCCCCCCTCCCCCCTACCGCTCTCCCTCCCCCCTCCCCCCTTCCCCCCTCCCCCACTCCCCTCCCCCTCCCTCCCCCTCCCCCCTAACCCCCTCCCTCCCCTCTCCCTCCCCTCTCCCTCCCCTTCCCCACCCCTCCCCTCCCTCCCCTCCCTCCCCCTCCCCTCCTCCCTCCACACCTCCCTCCCCCTTCCCTCCCTCCCCTCCTCCCGGTTACAATGGAATCCCTATGAGGACGGGCCCAACGGGGAAAGAGGGGTACTGGGAAAAGGAGAGGTCCCCCTCCCTCCCTCCCCTCCCCCCTCCCTCCCCCTCCCCCCTACCCCTCTCCCTTCCCCATCTCCTCCCTTCCCCCTCCCCTCCCCCCCTCCCTCCCCCTCCCCTCCTCCATCCACACCTCCCTCCTCCCTCCCCTCCTCCCGGTTACAATGGAAACCCTACGAGGACGGGCCCAACGGGGAAAGAGGGGTACTGGGAAAAGGGGAGGTCCCCCTCCCTCCCCCCTTCCCCCTCCCCTCCCCCCCTCCCTCCCTCCCCCCTCCCTCTCCCTCACCCCCCCACTCCCTCCCACCCTCCCCCCTCCCTCCCCCTCCCCTCCCCCCTCCCTCCCCCTCCACACCTCCCTCCTCCCTCCCTCCCCCTTCCCTCCCTCCCCTCCTCCCGGTTACAATGGAAACCCTACGAGGACAGGCCCAACGGGGAAAGAGGGGTACTGGGAAAAGGGGAGGTCCCCCTTCCTCTCCCCTCCCCTCCCCCTCCCTCCCCCCTACCCCCTCCCTCCCCCTCCCCTCCCCTCCCTCCCTCCCCCCTCCCTCCTCCCTACCCCCTCCCTCCCCTCTCCCTCCCCCATCCCCCCCTTCCCCCCTCCCCTCCCCCCTCCCTCCCCCTCCCCTCCCCTCCTCCCTCCCTCCCCCTTCCCTCCCCCCACCCTCCCCCTTCCCTCCCCCCACCCTCCCCCTTCCCTCCCCCCCACTCCCCTCCCGTTTACAATGGAAACCCTACGAGGACGGGCCCAACGGGCACACTTGTGCTAGTCTATCTATCTATCTATCTATCTATCTATATACTACTAAAATTCAGATCTTGAAGCGATGTTTGTATATATATTCCACTGATGTCGGCTGAAGGAAATTCAGGCAAAACGGTGAACCGTAGAGCCACGATGTTTGAACAGCATTAATCAGCATGCGGTTCGCTGCTGGAAAATGATATTTTTATTTAATTCGGACGCATAGTTTTTAAGTTACAGAGGTCCAAAGGTGCTGCCCCCCCTCATTTATCGAAGTTTTGACACAAGGGGGGCGCTGCGGTCCGGCAGTGCTCAGTACGCATGCGCGGAATCTCGTCACTCGCACAAAAACAATGGAGGCCGTTAGCGGCGCAAGCCCGCGATCACCGGCTCACATCTCCACTCTCCCTTGCTTCTCTCCACTCTCAAAAAACACGGGAGAACATCTCCAAGCTATCCCCCCCCCCCCCCTCCCACCTCACTCTCTCCCACCTCCACAAATACCTCAACATCTGTCATCACCAAACGGGTAAGAGTAGGGCTGGGGGAGGAGAGAATGGGGGGTGTGGGGACGGGCCCAACGGGCCCGCTTTGAACGGGGACACTTGTTCTAGTATACTATTAAAACTCAGATCTTGTTTATATATATTTTTTGGGTTTGACCTGAATATATCGTATATTTATACGTAACAGCGATTGCAGCAAAACGGCGGACCGTAGCACGACGGTTTTTGCACCGCCTCAATCGCCAATCTCGCGCTCGCTCGGCCGTGATATTTTCATTTAATTTGGTCGCGTGTTTTTTAAGTTACTGAGGTTTTAAAGCGCTGCCCCCCCCCCTTTCAGGGGGGCGCTGCGGTGCGGATTTAGTCTTCAGCTTGTGATGTCACAATGCCCCTGTGAGATGAGCTCGAGCTGACCCCCCTCCCCCCCCCCCTTCAGCGTGTGATGTCACAATGGACAAGCAGCTGCTATTGGGTGTCTACTCTTTACAAATTTACATCTTTTTATTTTTAACCTTTTTTTTTCAAGGTCTTCAGCTTGTGACGTCACAATGCTTGTGTGAAGCAGCTGATTGTTTTTTAAAGTTGTGTTTTTTATAGCAAGTCACTTAACATACACAGATCAGCATGGGGCCCCTATGCTCGTGGGCCACCGGGGCAAGTGTTTCGAAAAAAGAAAGGGGAGGTCCCCTTCCCCCCTCAACCCCTTCCTCCCCACTCCCTCCCACCTCCATCCCCACTCCCTCCCCCCCTCCTCCCCAACTAACTCCCCATCCCTCCCCAACTCCCTCACCCCTCGGGGACGGGCCCAACGGGGGAAGAGGGGTACTGGGAAATGGGGAGGTCCCCCTCCCTCCCCCCTCCCCCCTTCCCCCTCCCCTCCCACCCCTTCCCCCTCCCCTCCCCCCTCCATCCGCCTCCCCTCCTCCCTCCCTCCCCCATCCCTCCCCGCCTCCCGGTTACAATGGAAACCCTACGGGACGGGCCCAACGGGGAAAGAGGGGTACTGGGAAAAGGGGAGGTCCCCCTCCCTCCCCTCCCCCCTCCCTCCCCTCCCCCCTCCCTCCCCATCCCCCTCCCTCCCCCTCCCCCCTCCCTCACCTCCCCCTCCCTCCCCTCCCCCTCCCCCTCTCCCCCTCCCCCCTTCCCCCTCCCCCTCCCCTCCCCCTCCCCTCCCCCTCCACACCTCCCTCCTCCCTTCCCTCCCCCCCACTCCCCACCTGGTTACAATGGAAACCCTACGAGGACGGGCCCAACGGGGAAAGAGGGGTACTGGGAAAAGTGGAGGTCCCCCTCCCTCCCCCTTCCCCCTTCCCCCCTCCCCTCCCCCCTCCCTCCCTACCCCCCTCCCTCCCCTCTCCCTCCCCCCTCCCCTCCCCCTCCCCTCCTCCCTCCACACCTCCCTCCTCCCTCCCTCCCCCTTCCCTCCCTCCCCTCCTCCCGGTTACAATGGAAACCCTACGAGGACGGGCCCAACGGGGAAAGAGGGGTACTGGGAAAAGTGGAGGTCCCCCTCCCTCCCCCTCCCCCCTACCCCTCTCCCTCCCCCCTTCCCCCCTCCCCCACTCCCTTCCCCCTCCCTCCCCCTCCCCCCCATACCCCACCCTCCCCTCTCCCTCCCCTTCCCCACCCCTCCCCTCCCTCCCCTCCTCCCTCCACACCTCCCTCCCCCTTCCCTCCCCCCCCACTCCCCTACCGTTTATAATGGAAACCCTACGAGGACGGGCCCAACGGGCACACTTGTGCTAGTATATACTATTAAAACTCACTTCTTGTTTATAAATATGTTTGTATCCTGGGTTTGTGTATATATCAGTGATTGCGGCAAAACTGTAAACCGTCGCGTCACGGTTTTTGCACCGCCTTGATCACCAACCTCCCGTCTGACCGGCCGCGATATTTTCATTTAATTTGGTCATATATTTTTTAAGTTACAGGGGTTTTAAAGCGCTGCCCCCCCCTGATTTATCGAAGTTTTGACAGAAGGGGGGCGCTGCGGTGCGGATTAATCTTCATTGTGATGTCACAATGCCCCTGTGCCAAGCAGCTGCTATTGGGTGTCTGCTCTTTACAAATTTACATTTTTTAATTTTTAACCTTTTTTTCCCAAGGTCTTCAGCTTGTGACGTCACAATGCTTGTGCTACATTGTTGCGAAAAGCAAATGGTTGTTTTTTAAAGTTGTGTTTTTAATTGCAAGTCACTTAACATACACAGATCAGCATGGGGCCCCTATGCTCGTGGGCCACCGGGGCAAGTGTTACGAAAAAAGAAAGGGGAGGTCCCCCTTCCCCCCTCAACCCCTTCCTCCCCACTCCTTCCCACCTCCATCCCCACTCCCTCCCCCCCTCCTCCCCAACTCCCTCCCCATCCCTCCCCACCTCCCTCACCCCTCGGGGACGGGCCCAACGGGGAAAGAGGGGTACTGGGAAAAGGAGAGGTCCCCTCCCTCCCCCCTCCCCCCCTTCCCCTCCCCCCCCTTCCCCCCTCCCCTCCCCCCCCTCCATCCCCCTCCCCCCTCCCTCCCCACCTCCCGGTTACAATGGAAACCCTACGAGGACGGGCCCAACGGGGAAAGAGGGGTACTGGGAAAAGGGGAGGTCCCCCTCCCTCCTCCCTTCCCCCCTCCCTCCCCTCTCCCTCCACCTCCCCCTCTTCCCCCCTCCCCTTCCCCCCTCCCCTCCCCCCTTCCCTCCCCTCCTCCCTCCACACCTCCCTCCTCCCTCCCTCCTCCCTCCCTCCCCGCCTCCCGGTTACAATGGAAACCCTACGAGGACGGGCCCAACGGGGAAAGAGGGGTACTGGGAAAAGGGGAGGTCCCCCTCCCTCCCCCCTTCCCCTCCCCCTCCCTCCTCCCTTCCCCCTCCCCCTCCCCTCCCCCCTCCCTCCCCCTCCCCCCTCCCTCCCCCTCCCCCCTACCCCCTCCCTCCCCTCCCCCCTCCCTCCCCTCCTCCCTCCACACCTCCCTCCTCCCTCCCTCCCCCTTCCCTCCCTCCCCTCCTCCCGGTTACAATGGAAACCCTACGAGGACGGGCCCAACGGAGAAAGAGGGGTACTGGGAAAAGGGGAGGTCCCCCTCCCTCCCCCTTCCACCCTCCCTCCCTCCCTCACCCTCCCCCCCTCCCTCCCCTCTCCCTCCCCCTTCCCCCCTCCCCTCCCCCCTCCCTCCCCCTCCCCTCCTCCCTCCACACCTCCCTCCTCCCTCCCTCCCCCTTCCCTCCCTCCCCTCCTCCCGGTTAAAATGGAAACCCTACGAGGATGGGCCCAACGGGGAAAGAGGGGTACTGGGAAAAGGGGAGGTCCCCCTCCCTCACCCTTCCCCCCTCCCCTCCCCCCTCCCTCCCCCCTACCCCCTCCCTCCCCCCTACCCCCCTCCCTCCCCTCTCCCTCCCCCCCTTCCCCCCTCCCTCCCCTCTCCCTCCACCTCCCCCTCTTCCCCCCTCCCCTTCCCCCCTCCCCTCCCCCCTTCCCTCCCCCCTTCCCTCCCCTCCTCCCTCCACACCTCCCTCCTCCCTCCCTCCTCCCTCCCTCCCCGCCTCCCGGTTACAATGGAAACCCTACGAGGACGGGCCCAACGGGGAACGAGGGGTACTGGGAAAAGGGGAGGTCCCCCTCCCTCCCCCCTTCCCCTCCCCCTCCCTCCTCCCTTCCCCCTCCCCCTCCCCTCCCCCCTCCCTCCCCCTCCCCCCTACCTCCCCTCCCCCCTCCCTCCACACCTCCCTCCTCCCTCCCTCCCCCTTCCCTCCCTCCCCTCCTCCCGGTTACAATGGAAACCCTACGAGGACGGGCCCAACGGAGAAAGAGGGGTACTGGGAAAAGGGGAGGTCCCCCTCCCTCCCCCTTCCACCCTCCCTCCCTCCCCCTCCCCCCCTCCCTCACCCTCCCCCCCTCCCTCCCCTCTCCCTCCCCCTTCCCCCTCCCCTCCCCCCTCCCTCCCCCTCCCCTCCTCCCTCCACACCTCCCTCCCCCTTCCCTCCCTCCCCCTTCCCTCCCTCCCCTCCTCCCGGTTAAAATGGAAACCCTACGAGGATGGGCCCAACGGGGAAAGAGGGGTACTGGGAAAAGGGGAGGTCCCCCTCCCTCACCCTTCCCCCCTCCCCTCCCCCCTCCCTCCCCCCTACCCCCCTCCCTCCCCCCTACCCCCCTCCCTCCCCCCTACCCCCCTCCCTCCCCTCTCCCTCCCCCCCTTCCCCCCTCCCTCCCCTCCTCCCCTCCTCCCTCCCCCTCCCCTCCTCCCTCCACACCTCCCTCCTCCCTCCTCCCTCCCTCCCCCTTCCCTACCTCCCCTCCTCCCGGTTACAATGGAAACCCTACGAGGACGGGCCCAATGGGGAAAGAGGGGTATTGGGAAACGGGGAAAGAGGGGTACTGGGAAAAGGGGAGGTCCCCCTCCCTTCCCCTCTCCCCTCCCCCTCCCCTCCCCTCCCTCCCCCTCACCCCCTCCCTCCCCTCTCCCTCCCCCCTCCCCTACCCTCCCTCCCTCCCCTACCCCTCCCTCCCTCCCCTACCCCTCCCTCCCCCTCCCTCCACCTCCCCCCTACCCCCCTCCCTCCCCTCTCCCCTCCCCCCCATCCCCCCCATCCCTCCCCCTCCCCTCCTCCCTCCTTCCCCCTTCCCTACTCCCCACTCCCCTCCCGGTTACAATGGAAACCCTACGAGGACGGGCCCAACGGGCACACTTGTGCTAGTCCTTTATAAATCACTTAGACCTCAGCTGGAACATGTTATCCAATTCTGGACAGCACCACACTTTAGAAAGGATATAAAAGCCTTCAAGTGGGTGCAGTGGAGATTTGCTTGAATGGTACCTGGGAGGCAAGAATTTATATCCCGCGGAGACTAGAGAAGCTGTGGTTTCCCTGCTAAGAGAAGGTTAAGGGGAGATTTAAGTTGAGGTTCTCAAAATCATGAAAGGTTTTGATAAAGTAAGTAGATAAATTGTTTCCACTGATAGAAACATTGGTAACTAAAGAAAAAATGATTTATGGGAATTGGCAAAAGAGCCAGAGGCAATTTGAGGACAATTTCTTTCACATAGCAAGTTACAACCAGGGACTGCTGCTTGAACGGGCAGAGGAAGAGTATTCAATAATAACATTTCAAATGGAATTGGATAAATCCCTGATTTTAGTTTGTTACTTTGGAGATACAACATGAAAACAGGTCCTTGGGGCCACTGAGTTCACGACCGACCATTAATTCTGTTATCCCACTTTCTCGACCATTCCCAACGCACATTAGGGGCAATTTACAGAGGCCAATAAACCCACAAACCCGCATGTTTTTGGGATGTGGGAGAAAACTGGAGCACCTGAAGGAAACCCTGATGGTCACAGGGAGAATGTGCAAACTCTAGGATGACAGCACCGGAGATCAAAATCAAACGCAGATTTCTGGTGAAATAGAGAAGTGTTGTAGGGTTGTGTGCAAATGATTGCCGGTTCTTTGAGCCAATGCAGACATCATGGACGGAAGGGCCTTCTTTAATGCTCCATCACTTTATCATTCTGGAAACTGGCCACATGTGGTTTTACTAATGATTAGTTACCACTTTGTGATAGATGGCCAGCTTCATTTCACAACACTTCAGTTGGGATTATAACTCATAATTAGCTTGAGGAGGAGTTTATTACCAAGCCTGAGCAAAGTACTGTCAATGTTGGAAGTCTGAAGTAAAAACAGACAATGCTGGAAAGAGTAACCAGTTCAGAGAGCAGGGATAAACATGGTTAATATTTCATATTGATGAACTGACATTAGAGTTTCTCCACTTCCCTGAGATTGTCATAAGATATTGCTGTTTCTTTGAACATGACTCTTCAGTCTTCTCATCAGCCTCCAGGTTCAACAACTGTGACTTTGTAAATGCTCACAAATATCATTGCAAATCACACACATTGAAAACTGCTCAGGATCTGTTAAACAATAGGGTGGCACAGTGGTAGAGTTGCTGCCTTACAGCGCCAGGGTTCGATCCTGACTTCGGGTGCTGTATACGTAGTTTGTACGTTCTCCCCATTACCGCAAGGGTTTTCTCCGGGTGCTCCGGTTTCTCCCACACTCCAAAGAGGTAAAGGTTTGTAGGTTAATTGACTTTGGTAAATTGCTCCTAGCGTGAAGGATAGTGCTAGTGTATACATACATACATACATACATACATACATACATACATACATACATACATACATACATACATACATACATACATACATACATACATACATACATACATACATACATACATACATGCATACATACATGCATACATACATACATACACAGGGAACCACTGAAATGCCACGCATCCTTTGTCTCCAGAGATGTTGCCAGTTATTCCGCTGAGTTACTCCAGCTCTTTGTGTCTATCTTTGGTATATACCAACATCTGCTGTTCCTTTGTGTGCGTGTGTGTGTGTGTGCTTGTATGTATGTATATATATATATACAAAAATACATGTACACACACACTTATATACATATACCCACATTTAAAACATTCCAACTACCTTAATTAAACAAAAAGCTGCTCTTACGTTACTCCAACAGCCAAGTTCACTCATTCATTTGGATATACCCATTGCAACCGCGCCAGGTTAAACTGGCAAGGGTTCAGTGGCGGGTGTCCCAGTCTGTGTGCAGTGCAGGTGTCCCGTGGCAATGCCTCTGCTGAGCAGAAGGCTAAATTGTAGCCTTGTCTCAGAAATAGTGCAGTTACAGACGTATCTGGCAGCAGGTCAGTGTTGAAGATCAGCCCCAATTATTTCCTTCCTCCAAGGCCTTATTACATTCTGCATCGGCAGACACATGCATTATCAAGATGCCACAAGATGAATGGCAGCTGTTCCTGGCAAATGCAATGCAATAGCTCTGCAGGGCATTACATTTGCAGCGGATGCCAAAACTTACAACGGAATGAGACAGGACTTTTAGAGAGTTGAACGCCTCATTTACAAGAAGCAATTTACTGCACAAATGTGGCTATTCAGACCACTAAGATAAATAGCAACACGGGCACAAATCTAAAGGGTTTTCTGTGAATAACCTGCCAAATCGTGTAGAATTCTAGGAGTCACCTTCTGAATTCAGTGGGATAATGGTATAGCTTCATTCACAATGTTCTTGTTTAGCAAAAGTGTGTTGTACATTTACAACATCTTAAGCAGATGAGTGGCTGGACTGGGCAGATGCAGCGGGGGATATGTCCCCTGAATAACGAGGCAAGAGATTGGGCTCCGAATTGGCCATTTTGGCCTGTTGAGATGAGGAGAAATTTTATTCTAAATGCTGTAACTCTTTCATTTTCCTCTCACTCACAGTTGTAACTATTCAGCTACTGTGTTTCCTCATCTCAGGGAGGCAATAGGTATCTAAATACGAGACTCAATACTCTGCAGATGCTGGAATCTGGATCGACAAACAATATGCTGGAGAAACTCAACAGGGGATGGGGGAGGAATGGTGAACCTTGGGGATCAAAACCCTGCAATCCGCTTTTTAAATACCTCAGAAATCAAGAGAAATGGGTCAGTGTGGGAGCTGGACTTCAGGTGTAGGCGAGGCTCGATGGGTCAAATGGGTCAGTGTGGGAGCTGCACTTCAGGTGTAGGCAAGGCTCGATGGGTCAAATGGCATTCTGCAGGTCCTCAGCAACTATCTGAATACGAACTTTAAATCAGCAGTAAAACCGTGTACTGTTACAGTTTGCTAACCGTGAAATACCTAAAGATATTAGCGAGCTTTACACATCTGAACAAATAGGGATTCATGCGCAATTGCCAAGATATCTGGCGAGCAAAATTGGGTTTCGTAGCAACATATGCAAGACTGCCCTCTCTGCTTTTGCATACTATTCACTTCTTTAACATTCAATCTTCTACAGGCAAGTTCGAAACATTGGTGAATGTATAGCCAAATGAGGAAGTCCAAAATTTGCTTAGGTTCATGCTTCCAGCAATACTTTTAATAATTAATTTCAACGGTAGAAGTTTTTGTTTGCTTTTGAACGTCAGGGACATTCGATACCATTGTGAAAGCATGCCAGCTTAGACAGACAGTGAAACTGGGCTCCGGGTTTTGCCATTAGCCAAATGTTTTAGTTTCAGAGATAGAGTGGAAACAGCCCCTTCGGCCCACCGAGTCCGCACCGGCCATTGATCACGCATACACTAGTTCTATCCTACAGGGACAATTTACAGAAGCCAATTAACCTACAAACATGTATGTCTTTGGGATGTGGAAGGAAACCGGAGCACCCAGACAAAACCCATGTGATCACAGGGAGAACGTCCATACAGACAGCACCCGTAGTCAGGATCAAACCCGGGTCTGGCGCAGTGAAGCAACAACTGTACCACTGCGCCGCTGCGCTGCCCTTTTCTGAGTGGATTTGTGGGGAGGACTTGTTCTGGTCAGTCCACGTGACTTGGTTACGTTGAACAAGACTCTGGAAACATGCAGGAACTTGTCAGTCAAATCCACACTTCTCTAAGATGGCAGGTTCAGTTTTGCAGACCCAGTATAGCTGGGTAACAGAGGTATGTGTGAGGTAACGGAGTCTGAGCAGAGAACATCTGCGCAAGGTCTCTTTCTGCAAAACCCAGACCATCACTGCTTGCAAATAGCTTGTTTGCCAAGAATATCAAAGTAGAAACAGGCCTGGTCCATTGGACCCTGATGGCTTCTCCTCTATTTGAGAAGATCATGGCTGGTCTTCTAACTCAGCAATAATATTCAGCACAAACGCAAATCCCTTTATTCCCTTGATATTCAGGAACAGCTTCTTCCCTGCTACTGAACGGACCTCTCATAAGTTAAGGGTGTAATCCCGATCTACTGACCTACCCCATTGTGGCCCTTGCATTTTTTTTGTTATCTGCACTTTCTCAGTTGCTGTAATATTATATTCTGCACTATATTTATTTTGCTCTTTACACTATCTATTGCACTTGTTTAAGTCTTCATTGTACTCATCTGTAGTATGATTTGACTGGCTAGCACGCAAAACAAAGTTTTTCGCTGTATCACTACAAAAAAACAGAGACTACGATGCTGTAGTATCACTCCAGCACTGGCTGTCTGTAGACAGACACTTCCCCGAGCACTGACACTCTCTGGACCACACACTGCCCTGACAGTAACATTCTATGGATCTGACACTCCCCACATGGACCAGACATTCCCCAGTGCTGACTCCCTGTACACCAGGTACGCCTCCTTTCAGTTTAGTTTAGTTTAGTTTAGAGATACAGCGCAGAAACAGGCCCTTCGGCCCACTGCGTCCACGCTGACCAGCAATCCCCGCACGCTTACACTATCCTTCACACACTAGGGACAATTTACACTTATACCAAGCCAGTTAGCCTACAAACCTGTACGTCTTTGGAGTGCGAGAGGAAACCGGAGATCCCGGAGAAAACCTGCACAGTTAACGGGGAGAACGTACAAACTCTGTACAGACAGTACCTGTATATCTAGATGGAACCCGGGTCTCTGGCGTTGTAAGGCAGCAACTCTACCGCTGCTCCACTGTGCTGCCCAATGGAAATCCCCCTTCTGTGGAAAGAGAAACAGAGTTAATGCCTCAGGTCAAAGATCACAAATCTAATTTGTTTTGAGTTGCAGAAAGGTGGGTTTTCATGGACTAATTGACATATTGTTTTATTAGCATTGGTTTAATGTGAGACATGCTGGATAATCAAGCTCTTATTGCAATAGCTACAGTAGTCGCAGTCCTGACTGGATCTCTTTCTATCTTCTGCCACTAAGGAAAGTTTTATTTTACCTTCCTTTGTGACAGATTCTAGAGTCTGCATCCCTGACTTCAACCTGCATTGCACCTGCACGTTTTGTCGAAAATACTTCCACACGGGTGCTACATGTCCACTGTTAGGATCTTTGTGACAGCTCACAATGCAGCTGGGACAATGCGCCAAACTTGTGACACCATCAATAATCGATTTCAACTAAGTTGAGCACTGATGAGCCTGGTGATCAAAGATGCCTGCACATGGCTTTGCAATAATGCAAGCAGACTGATCAGCCTGAAAAAGGATCTCAACCCAAAACGTCACCCATTCCTTCTTTCCACAGATGCTACCTGTCCCCTCTGAGTTACTCCAGCATTTTGTGTCTATCTTCGATTTAAACCAGCATCTGCAGTTCTTTCCTACACAGAAACTGATTAATCCTCACTCACTACTTGTTGTCTTAAAGCCAGATAACTATCTGTTCTGAAGCAAAAAACGAGGAGCTGCCTGAGGAACCCAACTGGTTAGGTGGCATCAGTGGAGGGAAATAGACAGTTGACTTATCCGGTGGTGACCCTTTATATAAATGTCTTGACCTGAAACGTCAACTCTTCACATCTCTCTCCACGGATGCTGCCTGACCCACTGATTTCCACCAGCAGCTCTCCTTTATCTGCTAGATTCCAGCATCTGCAGTCTCTTACGGCTAGCTATCAGTCCTGTTACTTGTTCTCAATTGCTTTGTTAATGTAGATATATTACACCTATTACATTACCCTAGGCTATTCTCTGTTACATTGTCAAATAATTCAATGCTTGATCAAGCAAGATGTTTCTTTTGAAATCGATGTTTACTACACATCATTAATTTTTTAATCCTTTTTACTTTTGTTCCCGTATGGCGAGGGTTCCTAACATCAATATATCGCCAACGGTGCTGTTGCTCCTACAGTACAAATATCTGCCATCTTACAACATGATACCTTTAGCTTATGAATTATTAAACAAGTAATAATGTTTCAACTGGAAACTTCACTAGATTTCTCTTTAATATGGCAGTATATCCAATGATTCAATGATATTTTATTGTCACATGTACCGAGGTTCAGTGAAATGCTTTGTTTTGCACACAACCCGGTAAAACCATACAGCAGACCTCACCTAGGCAGTGCACAAGTGTCGCCAAGTCTTGGCGGCGACAGTTACGAAAGTTCACCAAATAGTCCCATCTACTGCCTGCCGCCACACATGGCAGCAGGCCCCATCTCCCCCCTGCCGAGTCCCCCTTTCGTTCTCGGCCGCCCCCTCTGCCCCATTGGGTCCCCCCTTAATTCTCGGCTGCCCCATTGGGTCCCCTCTTCATTCTCGGCGGTCCCCCCGCCAGGTAGCTCTCCGATGGCCCTCCTCACTCTCGGCGGATACTCGCAGGGCCCTCCTCGCTCTTGTGGCGTGGGCCCCGTCGACGTCCGTAGTGGGCGAGCCGGGCCTACTGGAAGGCTTGGCTCCGACCGCGCTGCTTGCCGGGAATCAGAACTGAAGCTTTTCATTTATGGATTTTATTAGTTTATTTAATATGCCACCTTCAGCTGATCACAATGGTAACAACTGAGGCAAATTAAGTATTTTATATTTCTGCTATTGTTCCTGGCGATTTTACCCTGCTCATGCAAGATCTAGTCAATAAATTCCTTTTCAGTTATGTCTGCAGAATATTTGCTCAGTGACATTTTGATTTAATACTTTCTCTTTTTGAATCTGGTCATCTGACCTCATCTTTCCCAAAGATGCTGTATCATATTTTGTCTGATATCACTCATGATTGGCAGCATCAGACATTTCACTGTTAAGATACAATATAAATGAAATTTGGTGTTTCTGTTTAAAAATGCCACCGCCCTCACGGCACTTAATTTGCAACCTTTTGCACGAGGCTAGGAAAAGTTCATGATGCGTTTTCTAAATTGTTGAATTGTCTATTGTCTCCTCCCCAGATACTTTCATAAAACACATATGTAATCTAACCAGACCAGAGGATATTCAATTATAATTTTGTTTGTTTATTTAATGGGGCTCTTATTCTCATTTTAGATTTGTCTCTGCAAATTGCTATTTGGTACAACATTTAATTTTTAGATCGCAGTAGCATTGGGAAATGCCAAGAGTTGTGTCCTTATGATGTGGTAAGCTCCCTCTTGTAACTCCTGCTAAACACACAGTACTCTCAGAATTTTATGGGGGAGGAAGTTCAAGGACTTAGACCTGGTTAAAATGAAGGAATGACAACCTATTTCCAAACCAGGTTGGTCTATGGTTTCAAGGGCAATCTACAGGTGATGGCCTTCGATGCCTCTGCAGCCTTTGTCCTTGGTGGTAGATGGCACAAGCTTGGGAGGTGCTGCCTGAGTGTCCTCAGTAAGTAACAGCGGAACATTTTGAACGTGTTATGCAGTGCAGCTATTGTTCATCAGATATGGAGGAAGTGACTGCCTAGGGTGGAGGAAAGGACGCTGGATCAGGTGCCATTCAGCAGGCTTCCTCACATGGACGGCATCAAGTTCTTCAGTTGCACTCATGCAGGCACAAGACATGAGGGAAGATTACTACCATGTAACAAATCAGTGACATAAAATCATATATGCATACAGCACATCGAAAGAGCCCATTCGGCCCATCATCAGTAAAGCAAATTATACTAATCACATTTATCAGAACTTGGTCCATAGCCTTCTTGGTCCATCCCTTGGGTGATTTATGTTGTCATCTAGATATTTATTAAACGTGAGAACATTCCCTCCTCCATCCATTTAGACAATATTACCTGGATTCCAACCACATACATGAAAATGGTCCTCACCAGATCCCCTCAGAATCTCTTACCCCTTACCTTAAACCTATGCTATGGCTACTGGTCTGAACAAGACCATTAAAAAATTGCAGAGTTGTTAATGTAGCATAGCCCATCACACAAAGCAGACTGCCTCCATGAACTTCATCTAGACTATATGCTGCCTCAGGAAAGCAGTCAACATGACCAAGGACCATTCACATCTTGGTCATTGTCTCTTCTCCCCTCTCATGCAGAAGATCCAAAATCTTTAAACCACATGCCACCAGATTCAAGCACACGTTCCTCACTGTTATCAGACTCTCGAATGGACCATAAAACATAGAACATTACAATATAAGAACAAGATCTTTGTCCCTCAATGTCTGTGCCCATCCTGGGGAAAAAAAGTTCTGATTGTCCACCCTATCTATGTTTCTCATAATTTGAAATACTTCTATCAGGTCTCCCCGCAACCTCCAGCTTTCCAGAGAAAACAATACATGTCTGTCCAACATCCCCTGTAGCTATTACCCTCTAATCCAGGTAAATCCCCATGGCACCCTCCAAAGCCTCCACATCCTTCTTGAAATAGGGTGACCAGAACTGCATACCATACCCCAAATGTGGCCTAAACAAAGTTCTATAAAGCTGCATCATGACTTCCTGACTCTTATAGTCAGTGCCCTGGTTTATGAAAGCAAGCATACCGTATGCCTTTCTTACCTCTCTATGTACTTCTGTAGCCACTTTCAGGAGGTTATGAACTTTAACCCCAGGGTCTGTCTGTACATCAATACTGTTAAGGGTCACACCATTAATTGCACATTTTCCCCTTACATTTGGCCTCCCAAAGTGCAACACCTCACATGCTATCTGCCATTTCTCCACCCATTTCTGTAGCTGATCTATATCCCACCGTGTACGTTAACAGCCTTCCTCGCAGTCTGCGATCCCAACAATCTTGGTGTCATTTGCCAACTTACTAACCAATTCATCCATGTTTATGTCCGTCAGTTATATACCACAAACATCAGTGGTCCCAGCACTACTACTTCTTCTTTCGTATGTCAACTACAACAATCAAAAGTGGCAATTGGTGCTTCAGAGTACCGTAGTTGACGCTTTGCTGCAAATGTTGCCAGTTCTGTAGAACTACCCAGGGTGGACGACGAGGACGTAAAGCAGCTCCCACCCCATCCCAGCACTGATCCTTGCAGGACTCCACTGGTCACAGACCTCCAGCCTCAATATTGTCCTTCCACCACAATACTGTCTTCTATCAGTAAGCCAGTTCTGAATCCATCTGACCAAGTCACTGTTAACCCTGTGCATCTTAATCTTCTGGATCAGCACTTTATCAAATGCCTCACTAAAATCCACGTGGACAATATCCACCACCCTACCCTCAACAATCACCTTTGTCACCTCCTCAAAAAAACTTGATCAAATTAGTAAGACATGGCCTGCCATGTATAAAGCCTCGCAGACTGTCCCTAATTAACCCATTCTCTTCCCAATGGGAGTAAATATTATCTCGAAGAATCCTTTCGAATAGCTTCTCCCCCACAAATGTGAGGTTCACTGGCCTATAATTCCCAGGGTTCTCTATACTTCCCTTCTTAAATAAAGGGACAACATTAGCTACTCTCCAGTCCCCCAGGATCCTGCCTGTGGCTAGAGGAGATGCAAAGATCTTTGTTAAGGCACCCACTATACCTTGCCTCTATCAATAACCTAGGATAAATCCAATTAGGTCCTGGGGATTTATCAACCGTAATGCTCTTCAAGAGCCCTAACACCTCCTCTTTCTTAATCTCAAGATGCCCTTGCATACTAGTATTCTCCACACTGATCTCACTGTCTTCCATCTCATTCTCTTTGGTGAAAATGGATGCAAAGTACTCATTTTGTACCTCGTTTACATCCCACGACTCAAAACACAAATTTCCTCCTTTATCCTTGAGTGGTCCTACCTTCTCCCTGGCTACCCTCTTGTATTTAATAAAGGTGTAAAAAGCATTGGGATTTTCTTCAATCCGACTCACCAAAGCAATTTTGTGGCCCGTTGTTGCTCACTTGAGTTCTTTACTCCTTTCTTTCTGTTCCTCAAAGACCCTGTCGGATTCTATCTTCTTAAACTTTGCATGCGACTCCTTTTCCTTTTTGACCAAATTTACGCCATCTTTGGTAATTCAATGTTCCCTTACCTTGGCCTCCTTCTCCCTTCTCCTCACTGGTACAAGCCAGCTCTAAATTTTGTTCAACTGGTCTTTAAACAACTCCCACGTCAGATGTAGAATTACTCAATAACAATTCAATGATACTTTATTGTCATATGTACCTAGTTACGGTGAAATTCTTTGTTTTGCATACCATCCGGTAAAATCATACATCGGTACATAAGAGTAGCCAAGTTTCTGGCACCGACAAAGTTACAAAAGTTAATCGAACCGTCTAATCTTCTGCTCGCAACAGTGAACCAGGCCTGCCATCAAACGTGGCAGCAGGCAGATCCTGCCGGGTCGCCCCTTCCATCTCAGTGCCCCCCCCCCACCCCCGCTGGGTTGCTCTCAGCAGCCGTCCTCACTCTCTTTTTTTGTCCCCAAAAATAATTTATTCAGCTATTTGCAATATGTATAATACTAAATTATTCAAAACAAACCCACCACCACAATACAAGCAAAACAAATATTCTCAAATGACTATTTTCCCATCCTTACTAAGGCTACATTCCACCTCCCGCAGTGCCCAGCAGTTCTGGAAATCACCCAGGATGCCCCTGGACAGCATGTACCCTTTCTAATACCACCCGGGCACGGACGTAACTCTGTCCCGACTCGGGCAGAGCCATCTTCCGCCTGGCGCCCTGACTCGTGGATGGCCAGGCCTAGGAGCAACCCAACCAGGACACCTTCAGCCCTACCCCCCTCCTCACTCTCAGTGGAGTGGATCCTCACTCTCAGGGGTGTGGATCCCTCCTCACTCTTGGCGGTGTGGATCCCTCCTCACTCTTGGTGGTGTGGATCCCTCCTTGCTCTCGGCGGCGCGGGTCCCCCTGCACATTCGGCGGTCCACCTCACTCTTGGCCGTTCCCCTATGCTCTCAACAGTCCCCCTCACTCTCGGCTGTCCTCCTACACTCTCGGCGGTTGCTCACAACAGCCCTCCTTGCTCTTGGCGGTTGCTCGTGGTGGCCCCCTTCGCTTCCGTCGGCCCGCCCACTGGGACGTTTCACTCTGCTGTGCATCGCAGGAGCCATCTGTCGCCACGTTGCGCATCTCGGCTTCCGCTGCGCATGAGCCAGGCCAACCGTTCCCAGTGTACCCACCCAAGCTCCTGCCTAAAAAAAAGTTGTTGTTCGCCTTACTCCAATTTAGTACTATCTTGCAAGGTGCAGCCTTCTCCCTATTCAAAACAATGTCAAAATGTATGTAGTTGTAATCGCTATCCCCAAAATGCTCTACCACTGAAACACCAGTTACATGGCCAGGCTCATTTCCCAACATAAGGTTCAATGTGTTCCCTTCTCGGGTTAGCTTAGCCACATACAGATGCAAGAAACCTTCGTGAATACCCCACACAAATTCTGCCCCATCTAAGCCTTTAGCACTGAGCAAGTACCATTCAATATTCAGAAGTTAAAATTACCTGCTAAGACAACCCAGTTGCTTTGGTATCTTTCGATAATCTGTCTACATACCTGTTCCTCTATCTCCCACTTGCTCTTGGGAGCCCCATTTGAGTGTTCAAACCTTTCTTATTTCCAAGCTCCACCCATACCACCCCAGTGGATGAACCCTGCAGTATGTCCTCTCGGAGTGACACTGTGACAGTCTCCCTGATTAGTAGCACAAGTAGTCCACCTCTTTTGCCTCCCTCTCGCTCACATCTGAAACATCAGAAGCCCGGAACATTGAGCAGCCGGTCACATCCCTCTCGCAACCACGTTTCCGCAATTGACCTTTCATATGTTAAGGATGAATTCCTAATCTTCCAATCTACCTCTTTGCAGACTTGCATTTTTTTTAAACCTGGATTTTCTTTGTAAACTTATGAACTTTGCTTATTTTCCCTTTTGCACTTCCTGATGTACTAACGTTTGGTTTGTCGGGATAACAAGTAAAATAAAGATTTTCACTACATCTTGGTACAAGTGACAATAATAAACCGATGTAGCTTGATAAACCTTTAGTTGGGAGAAAAGCTTCCTACTATCCACCTAATCGCTGCCTGTCATAATTTGTATATCCCAATAAAGTTCCTCTCAGCCTCCTCTGCTCCAAAGAAGACAAATCCAGCCCAGGCCACATCGATAAATGTTGTTAACTCTTCAAAAAATTTCAATCAAATTGGTCAAACAGGTTCTCCCCACTATCTTTGATTAACTCCGTTCATCCAAGTGTAAATTAATCCTGTCTCTCAGAACTCCTTTCCAATCATATACAGACATGAGTTTAACAGCATCAGATTAATAGAACATAGAACAGGAACAGGCCCTTCAGCCCACACTGTCTGTGCCGAACATGATGCCAAATTAAACTAATCTCCTCTGTTTGCATGTGATCCATTTCCATTCCCTGCACATCCATGTGTCTATCTAAAAGCCTCTTAAATGCCATCATTATATTGGCCTCCACCTCTGGCAGTGAGAAGAAAAGTGTTAAATTGAAGGTGGTCAACAAATTGATAAATAAAACTCAATCTAGAAAGTAAGTGTGAGATAAAGTGGGGAATAAAATTTGCAAGTGAATACAAGGTAAATTGTTGGATACTAAAATACATAAAAGAACATAGGGACATAAAAATGTGACCTGGGGCGTACATTACTAAAAGAAACAAATATTCACCACAAGTAGCGATGAATCTAACTCAGAGAAGGAGCCTTTCATTCCAAGTTCCTCCATCCCGCCTGTTTGGGAAGCTGTATTTGCAGATTTAGGCTGGGATAAAGTTGACATAGTTAGTGGTGCTAGTTCTCCCTTGCAATAATTAAACATAAGGCTGTCAACTGCTACTTGAAGAAAGTCGACCAGATCTTCCATGAGCTGGGTAAAATCATCTTGTTTGGTACATCTCAGGTGTAGAATTTGGACAAAAAAGTTGACTTCAAACCAAATAAATCAGCTGCAATACTGACACAGCTACAAGATCCCATACAGAAATATTAAGACTGACTCATAATTGAAAGCAAGGCAGATCTGTCATAACTATATCCTGGACTAGAGCAGACAGCCATTTACATGCCTCGAACAGTAATAACTAAAGATGAAAAGCACATGTTGGGACTGAAAGAAATAGAGCAGCATATAGGAAGTGTCAATCATGGTTGGTGATTGTTGCGTTTAAGGAGTTATATGATCTGCAATTTTGGGCATGTAAGACGAGTAAGATAAGTTAGTGTGATGAAATGTTTCAAAACTTGGGTGCTTCTACTTTTTGAACCATTTTGGATTGTCTTTAAGCAGACACCAAAACCCCAAATTTACATCTGACATGTAGTGAGGAAGAAACATATAGTTATCCTCAGTCGCAATACAGCATAAGCACGTTTCACTGTGTTTACCGCTGTTCATCATGAAAACATAAACTTCATTACACAAAAAAAACACCCATGCAACCCTTCAAATTAAAATGAAGGAAAATATTAGATTTTACTTCCAAAACAATATTGATGTTCACGTCTCCCTTGAAAACAATAATACAGCCATCAGATTAAATACCAATGTCAGTACTACTTTTACAACTCTCCATAACAGCCCTCCCTTCAATGGCAATGAAAATTAGAGGCACTTAATGTCCACCTGAACCAGGCATGAAATCCTCCCCATTCAACCCAGCTCCTGTACTTTGCTACAGAAATAATATCTGGGGTATGGGACAAGGGGGTATGGGGAGAAGGCAGGAACGGGGTACTGATTGAGAATGATCCGCCATGATCACATTGAATGGCGGTGCTGGCTCGAAGGGCCGAATGGCCTCCTCCTGCACCTATTGTCTATTGTTTATATCAAAGTTGTGGAGATGTACTATTGAAATGGTATCAGGATTGAGGGGTGTCTAGTGGGACTAAATTCATTTTGAGTAGGGAAATGCTATGAGATTATATGGAACTGCTCAATACTAACGATACATTTTAGTCAGATTAATATAGGAAAAAGATGGTTTGTTGAATTGGGACTATTGGGTACAAATTTAATTTCATTGCTAAAAGCACGAAAAGTAAGAAAAATTGTTTCTCTGCAGGACGTTTTTAAGATATAGAATTCTCTACAAGAAAAGTGGCAGAAACAAAATTCATAAGAATGTGAAAAGATCTTCAAAAAAGATGGCACCCAGTTGTTTGGATACAGAATATCTTAATATTACTGAAACAGTGGTGGTTTTAAGCTAAGCTAATAGTTACCATGATTTTTTTTTTAAATCCAGGTTTAAATGATTATTGATTTTAAATTTCCCAGCCTCTACGACGAGATTTAAACTTGTGCTTCTGGATCAATGGTCCAAAAATCTGCCTGCTCAATCAATAACTTAACCACTACACCACAGTACCCTGATTCCTGGATGCTTCGGGCCAGAGAAACTGGCCCTTGTTATACTGACCATGTAAGCACATGCCTAGGTAGAAGGGCAAGTTCAGCAAAATCTGGCCCATTGTGACAGGCAAAATGTTGATCATGTAGGATTAAGTACTTGCAATTCGCAATTTGATTTCAGAAGCCATACCTTTTACTGACCTTCATGCAGCACCAGTGTTTATTATGGTAGAATAAGTTTAAAAGGATAAACTTTACCAAGCAAAACTTTAGCTACAAGAGAAACCGCTAACTTTCTTCTTTGAAAGCAATCTTACAAGCTGTGGTAGACAACATGGTTCCAAGAAGAGCAACATTATTTTATTTTTCTTCCTTCCAATACAAAAACCAAGAGATTATAAAAGGTTAGTTGCATTACAAACTCACTTTAAGACTCTAGGATCCAATTATATCAAATTGGAAAGACATTTCTAAATGTGGAAACTTGGCAGTACCTCTGTAATTTTACTGCTCAGATGTGGTCAAAGGAGGAAACACTCTGACTTTTGTACTCCAGCACCAATTAAGCTTGGACCATTTTCATTCAAAATCTTTTCCCTGACCGACATTTAAAATTTACCCCATTTAATACACATCATGTTTATTGAATGCAAGTGTAATAAAAAAAATATTCATAAGGCTCACATCATTTAACATGAAAAAGATAATGGAATAACTTTTCTACCCACATGAAAGGCTGCTTTGAAAAATAAAATCAATTAGTTTCTTCCAATTGCAACTAGATCTAAAGCCTATGATTTGTAATTTTAAACCAAAATGTAGGCTTGAATGAGGAATAGCAAGAAGAAAGAAAATGGCAAAGAGGGTTTTTTGGTTGGATATTAAACAAACCGATCAAACGTAACTAGCGTATAAGGGATAATTGGCATTTATGAAACAATTTTTACCATTATTTTCAAGTACAATATGGCAAATCATACAGATTCTATTTATCTCCACCCATTCTATAATCATAACCATCTGATATGAAATGCACAATTTCACTTTTGATTTAACAAATGTCTTTGTACTGACACATAACGGATCATGGTGATACAATGATATCTTCGTACAATTATACCCAAGTTCAGTTTCACATTTATCTGATTAAGAACAATTTTAATCCAGGCACTAAATTACTTGCTTAGGTAAATTCCACTAATGGATTTACTAAATTGAAGTGCAATAATCTTCACTTTTCCTGATACCCATAAATTGTGATTAAAATTAGATATTTTTGTACTGCATTTCTTTCCACCAGAAAAAGCAGAATATTTCCTTTTGTAAGATATAATAAATGTAAGACAATGATTTAAATACTGAGTTATAAGAATGTAATTGTTCTGTTCTAGTGCACATGTTAATAAAACACCCCCCTTGACTCATGATATTGTCGGGATCAAGTCTGAGTGACAAATAGTGCACTTTAAACAGCATGAACTACAGCAGTCAGATGTTCACAATGAAACGGGTTTCTTTGGACTTACCTTTTCGTGGAAGATATGGATCTATTTCCTTTGTCCTATTGAATTAGGTACTCAGATTCTATTAGAGGTTAGATTGTTTCTACAAACCAAGATCTAAGTTGATCAGATTGCATGCAATGAAATAACATCTGAATCCAAAAGAAAGAAAAATGAATATTGAAATCCCAAAAATTTGTTTTGTTTCCTTGCCAAAATAGCATGTTTGTTTCCTTTTAGATACATTCCTCTGTAATTCCACATATAAGGCAGCACAGGACTACATGATCTCTGTTTTCAGAGCATGTTCAGAGCACAAATCCCCAAGTAATCATCAATAGCAGGTACATGTGTGTTTAATGAATCCCTACAAAAACAAATGTCTATTCCTGCATATATTTTCTGTACAGAAAGGATCTTAGCAATTGAGTTAAATGCGCTGAATGCAAATTTTTATTTCATTGTTCTCCAGCTTGGGTGGACACAACAGCAAGGCCCATGGTCTCATGTTGCAATGGAGAGCCAGGTCTGAAAATCACTTACATTGGTCTAACTGTCTCTGTCATTCCCTCTGAATGTGGCTTATCTTCCATTGGAAGCCATGGCATCTTCAAACATTACAGTGCCACTGATATCATGGTCATAGATATAAGGAAGACCATAGCAGTTCATCTCACCACAACCCCTTCCCAAAGCACTCCCCAAACTAGAAATATCATACAATTTTCCCCTCCCACTGCAGCATTTAATTGCACCTTTGCAGCATCTAGTTGTCGAAATGCAACTTTTTCTCACATTACTAATTAACCTAGCAATTAACTTTAAGTGTTGAACTCATCCACGATGCAATAGTAAACATACTTCATTTGTGGCACAAACTGGTTTTCATCTCAGTTGTAGTTCGGTTATGTATTGTAAAAAACAAGAGTTTATAACAATAAAATATATCTGCATACCTGAATGTAAAAACAAACATTTTATATAAATACTGTAAGACAGTAACAATATGCATGTAGAAAAGGCATAATAGAAGATGGCAGTATGGAAAGAGTGTTGATAATCATCTGGCAAATCTGTTTAGTCTTCGGTGCCTTATTTCCTCTTCATTCAGATGTTGTGGATTCCCAAAGCCGTATGGTCTTCTGCTATTACTACGGGTCCCTGAAAAACATAAAAAGATGAGTGACCTAGATTATAATTGACTTGAATCACAGTATACTTGCTTTAAGACTTCCAGAGTCACTTGGGTTAATTACCACTTGTACCAGCTTCCATTACTATTCACTGACTAAAGAGCTGCCAAAACCATTATTCCCTTTGCTTGAAGAACTAAAGACATGTTTTTTAGTGGAACATATATTGAGGCTGCAAAATATGTATAACACATGCACATAATTCTTATTACACTAGACAGAAGAACATTAAAATTAAAAAATGAGATTTGTACTTTAAGAAAAGCCTGTAAATCCACTACTCCCACTGCCAAACTTTCCCCTACTAAAGTACAAGAATTTTCACCCGAGCTTGTAAAGCAGAAAGTCCTTCGACTTAGAGGTAAGTGGAAGTGATATCCAACACAGCACCAGAGGGTGACGTTGCCAGATGAACACAAGGTCAATTTCCAACTGGAACAATGACGATGAACCTTTTGCTCCAGCTGGTGGACAGAACACAAGGGAATGAGAAAGAGGTAGTGGAAGCATTAACGTGAAGTTATTGGGGTGATTTTATTTTCTAAAAATCTGTTGGGAGGCATGGCAGAATAGAATTAAAATATAAATGGGACCACCGTGGTTCCACATTTGGTCGGCATGGGTGAGTTGAGCCAACATGTCTGTTTTCATGTTGTATGACTCCAAGATTATAAATTTGGTCCACTTAGACTACTAACAAAATAAAATTACAGCACAGAAGGCAAACACACGAAGCATTTGTCTCTCCTGACTTAGAGATTCTCCTCCACCCATTTAATTTCCTGGCTGGTTGAATACTCACAGGTAAAAAATGCAGGAGCAGCAGGTGATCATTTCCTTGGACCTATTCCTGCTCCATCACATATGAAGTGGAAATCCCTTTGTACATGTGCAAATTCCCAGGCTATGTAATGGCTCCCAGATAATTGAAAATCACAGTATGAAACCACAGGTTTTCCATGCAAAATCGCTTAACACTAACTCTTTGCAAACCATGGATAACATTGCCATAACCACAGAAAGATAGGAATCATATTATTCCATATTATCTGGATATGGTAACATTGTGGTTCAGTTATTGGACCCAGATACATTGGTCACTGTGTCAGATGCATAAATTCAATCTGACTCCACCAAAGCTGAGAAATTCAAATACAAATATTTAAATAAATTTAAACAAAATATAAAAGTTAGCTTTAGTAACAGTGACGATTATTGTAAAGATCTATCTGGTTCACTAATGTCCTTAATGAAATGATATCTGCCATCCTTATCTGATCTGGCCAAAATATGATCCAAACCCAGTAACACAGTTAAATCCTAACTCTCTTCAGTTCAGCAACATCCACATCCTACGAATGAACAAAAATCTCCATCTTTTCTTGTCGTGAAACCACATTTTTGGTTGCACATCAATATTAAATTAAGGCACATCTTAAAGTTTTATTTAAATGCACCTCCACCATATTATTGTCCAATAGAAAACAGTAAACCCCTGGGATATTGATAGTGGGGGAAAGCAGATGTGATTTTATCAATAAATGCCAAGGATAGGCAGATTGGACTCTCCCTTTTCCGAATAACCATCAGTTGACATCGTAAATCCTATTTGCAGGTCGTCAGTCCACTCTAACGTTGCTGGGGTCTTCCTGATTTCATCAAAAAGACCCTACTTTATCCGACCTTATCACGGAGAGATCATTGATGACCTTGTGATGAGGTAGTCCTTGATCTAGGACTGTTCAGAGGAACTCTACCCTAAGGTCAACAACTAAAATTATCTTTCTTTCTATTTGATTCCTCCCTTAGTGTTCTCTAAGTTATGCTTTACTTTATGTCAAAGGCACTCACTCACCTCATCTCTATAATGAATTCGAAAGCTGAGTGTCCATTTTAAAACTCAAACCAACCTTTGATGACCAGGTTTCTAATAACTATGAAGACACAATAGACTGCAGATTCTGGAATCTGGAGCATATAACTATGCTGGAGGAAAAATGATAACTATGTTCTCATTGACAGCACTGGTGCTGAAGTCTTGCAGTAGTTTGTGGATGATTGATGGAAGTTGATAGAAAGATAATTTGCCAACTGATTCTGTCTTGTACTGATCAATAGGATCTCGGTTTCCATAATGGCAAAGTTGTAGCAGCTTGGCCGGATGTACAACTAGTACCTGAACACGTTGTCACTGCCACACAATGACTCTAGTGCTTTCAGTCATTTCTTCTTATCATCTGAAGGGAACTGCATTGGTTAAAAATTGGCCACTATGAAGGCGTTAAGGCTAAGATTGAACTGGCATTTTGCACTTATGGTTGAAGATATTTGCTAGTTCTTCAACCTTCATAAAATTACGCTGCAACTTAAAAACATGACATTTGTATTTTGCGTTTCATCAGCACATAAATAATTTAGCCATGTATTCTAGCACATGTCAAGGATTGGAACATCTGCATTAAAATATGAGCATTAAAAAGATACATTTCAATACTCCTCCCTATGCACAAAAACCCACAAAATCATAAGTATTCGTGGAAGTGGTCAATATTTCCATCAGTTACATCTCTGAAGACACATTCCTTCCACTCTTACTTTCATTACTTTTGTAAGTTAAACTAAGAAATTCAATTCTTTGCTGGCTGGACCTTTTGTCTGACAACAATGGAAGAAATGGAAGAAATTTGAACCTCAGGAGGTCCAAAATATTTCATCATATTGTTTCGGATCCTGCTGTGCTCGAGTTAGATAAAACCTTTTTTTCCATTTCTAAAAATGTGCAACCAGCATGCATAAAATCAGTAATGGGTGAAACAGACTGAAGAGATACCGATATGCTAACTCCACTTCCACAGGTATAAGTTACAGCATAAAGTTGTACTGCAATTTAATATATAATGTGACCTCTACTTATGAGGCCTTCACCACTGAATACGAAGATTAAAGATATTTATGGAAAGCTGTTTGACTTATTTTGATCTATTTACATAGAAAAGATTCTCTCGTCCTAATGCTACAAGCTGAATGTTTTTAAATAATGCAAGGATATCCGACTGCACTGCTCCATCTTGAAAGTATTTGTTATTCTTTTGTCTGCTCAACTTCCTAATACCAGTGCTCACGTGCCTCTTAGTAGATTGAAACCACGTCTTTTTGTCCCTCCCTGTTTACTTTGAGTAAATTCCAGTTTTCTATTCTCTTCTTTACAGCTGCAACATTACCTTGTGGACACATACCACCTCAAAACACTGACATCAGCAATCAATACAAAGTTGATACAAAAGTTCAACTATTTGGTGAAAAGTGGCATAGGACCTTCTCACAAAACATATCTTTAACAGTGGATTTCTGTGCAAATCAGGGTGGTCCATTTTGGACTAAGCAACATTAATGCAACCTCACTAAAGAACGTACAAGTTAGAAGGAACTGACCACCCAGCCCTTCTAGTTTACTCTACCATTTAATAAGTTCACAGATGATCAGATTGCAATCTCAACTCTGCATCACCGTCAATGCTCAGCAACCTCTGCACCCTTGCTTACCAGGTATCTATTCATCTCTGCCTTACAAATATTCATGGATATTGCTTCCATCATCCTTGGGCGAAGGGAATGAGAAGAGAGCAAGAGAACTCCAAAGACTCGCAACTGTCTTAGAAAAACATTTTACCTCATGTCTTAAATAGGCAAAAATTTATTTTTAAACAGTAACTGCTCCCAGATCTAGATTCTTCTTCATGTTGGCCTTTATGACAAGAGGAGTTGAGTATAGGAACAAAGAGGTCCTTCTGCAGTTGTACAGCGCCCTAGTGAGACCGCACCTGGAGTACTGTGTGCAGTTTTGGTCTCCAAATTTGAGGAAGGACATTCTTGCTATTGAGGGAGTGCAGCGTAGGTTCACTAGGTTAATTCCCGGCATGGCGGGACTGTCGTATGTTGAAAGACTGGAGCGACTCGGCTTGTATACATTGGAATTTAGAAGGATGAGAGGGGATCTTATTGAAACATATGATCATTAAGGGATTGGACACGTTAGAGGCAGAAAACATGTTCCCAATGTTGGGTGAGTCCAGAACCAGGGGCCACAGTTTAAGAATAAGGGGTAGGCCATTTCGAACGGAGACTAGGAAAAAGGTTTTCAGTCAGAGTTGTAAATCTGTGGAATTCTCTGCCTCAGAAGGCAGTGGAGGCTAATTCTCTGGATGCTTTCAAGAGAGAGCTAGCTAGAGCTCTTAATGATAGCGGCGTCAGGGGGTATGGCGAGAAGGCAGGAACGGGGTACTGATTGTGAATGATCAGCCATGATCACATTGAATGGCGGTGCAGGCTCGAAGGGCCGAATGGCCTACTCCTGCACTTGTTGTCCATTGTCTATCAAGGGCCCTCTCATTCTTGTGAATGCCAGCATTTATAACAGTGGCCTGTTTGTTCTTCATAAGATAACCCATCCACTCCAGGTATTAGTCCAGTACGTCACTTCCATGCAAGTGTCTGGTAATGACTATATCCAACAAGAGAAAATCCAACTATCACCCTCTGACATTCAATGGCACTACCATCACTAAATTTCTCACTTTGAGTAACCTGGGGGTGACCATTCATCAGAAACTGAACTGGAGTTGCCATATGTAAAATGTGGCGATAAGTGCAGGTCAGAAGCTAGGAATCCTGCAGTGAGTAACTCACCTCCTAACTCCCCAAAGCCTATCCTGCATCTACAAGGTGTAAGTCAGCAGTGTGATGGAATATCCTCTGTAGTGGCAACTTCAGTCCTTACAATAAAGTCCTTTCCGTTTACCACCATTTCACGGAGACTGGAGTGATCGATGTTGACGTCTCAGTTTAATTAGTCGTTTATTGAAGTAGTAATACAAACAGATTGGCATCGAGATGGTTAAATTGAATCAAGTTGAATCGTATCTCATTTACATGTTCACTTGATTTCATTAGCTCTTTCATGGCTTCCATTAACCTACCTGCTTGTTTATATCTTGTTTTTCCTCGTCTCGTGCTTCTGTGAGTTTGATAATCCTCTTTTCCACCTTTTCAGAATCTTTTCTGATGTCACCACCTTGTGACTGAACATCATGTCTAACCAGACATACTAGTACACTGTCCCTTTAAGATGTGTAGACGTAAAGTCGTATCTTCAAAGGAATTCAAAATAAACTGATATCCTACGATGCTCAAGGTCACCTCTTTGTTCTCAGCATTCCAAAGTTTTCAGGAGCAGTTTTCCAATGCAACTTCTGAAATACAGCTTTTCCTATAAAGCTTAATGCTGCACTCACAATTCCTGTGCGAACACTTACGAAGTTTTCAATCTCCGTTAGACAGATTTGGGCAGGTAACGACCCTGTCAGTCTGTGGAATTCAGTTCAGACTTGCCAAATAAAACAATCCTCATTCCATCCAGTCGATTCACAAGGTCCAGTCTCACTCATAGAGCCAATTATTACTTTAAATGGCTCTTTAAAGACAGGTCTACTTTTATCTTCACTCACCTTCACTTATCTTCAGTTCTTATATTGTAGTGGCAATTTCAGTCCTCACAATAAAGTCCTTTCCGCTTACCATCATTTCATGCAGGCTGGAGTGATAGATCTTGATGCAAATCGACCAGAGAGAGATCTTCACGACATTTCAGTTTAATTAGTCGTTTATTGACGTAGTAATACAAACAGATTGTATTTCTCCCGTCACAGATCTGGTAAGAATTGTATCTCGCCATACCTTCTCCGTGTCTGACCCCTCCTATCTCTGCATTCCCAAATATACTCCTAATTCTGGCTCCTCCCAGTACGTTATGCCCATATATGCCCATTATGTATTCATCTCACGACAACCCCCAAGTGTCCAAAAATAACACAGTAAGATACAAAATAATATAATATGCGAAGACAGCTAATAAACACAAATGGCTCCTACATCCTCTACTTGCCTGGATGAGTGCAGCTTATAAGTAAGTTATGTTCATACGTTCATAGGAGCAGAATTAGGCCATTCAGCCCATCTCATCTACTCCACCATTCAATCATGACTGATCTATCTTTCCCTCTCAACCCCATTCTCCTGCCTTCTCCCCATAAACCATGAAACCCTTACTGATCAAGAAACTGTCAATCTCTGTCTTAAAAATACCCAATGACTTGGCTTCCACAGTCGTCTGTGGCAACAAATTCCACAGATTCACCACCATCTGACCAAAGAAATTCCTCCTCATCTCCTCTCTAAAGGTATCCTTTTATTCTGAGGCTGTGCCCTCTGGTCCTAGACTCTCCCACTAGTGGTAGCATGCTCTCCGCATCCACTCTATTCAGGCCTTTTACTATTCAGTAAGTTTCAATGAGATGCCCCCTCATCTTTCTAAACTGCAGCGAGTACAGGCCCAGTCCTATCAAACGGACATCATATGCTTCAATTACGCTCAAGTAGTTTGACGCCGTATAGAACATACCAATCTGCTTGACGGGCAGCAGTTCGAGAAGGTAACACTTTCTCCTTCTCAAGGCAAATAGGAATGGACAATTAAATAAAGCTGGCAGGCATAAGTCAGGAAGCATTTGTGGAGGACATGGACAGGTATGTTTCAGATTGGAATCCTTCTTCAAACTCAGATTTAGCTTTTTATTACCAACAATAAAAATCCCCATCCAAATTATTGCAACCTCGAGCCAAAAGATTAGTTTTTCAATAATCCCTTACAGAAATGTCTATAAATCTTGGGTGTTTCATTAATTAGATCTTCGAGTAAATTAAATCCGCTCCTTCGTAACATATATAATTCCAATAACAAACATCTTGGGAATCTTTTCCGTAAATTAACATGAAAGTCAAATAAAAGGGTCTTAATCATTGGAAGGATCTGTGTCAATATTTCCTTTCCCCCACCACCATCTTTGTTTACCGCAGGGTACTGGCTCTCTGTATTCCATTGTAACCCACAACCAGTCATTGGAGGATAATTTAATGTTATTTCCTTTGACTTCCTTTCACCCACACGGGGAATGCCCTTCATCTCCATTTGTCACCCCCTTAAAAATAATATTGGTTGGCTTATGGGAAAACTTCACAAAAACACAATCGCTGGCTTGCAATTTAATGCCTTCTCGCCTCCCCTAATTAATTCTACTTATTTTTCCCAAACAAAGACTTGTCCCACCCTGGTCATTCCTACTTCTCCTGCTCCCATCGGGCAGAAGATACAGAAGCTTGAAAGCACTTATCACCAGACTCGGGAACAGCTTCTTTCCCTCTGTTATCAGGCTTTTAGACGATCCTTCCATCAGCTAGAGTACGACGTGATTTGCCTCTACCCCACTGTGGATATTGGACTTTGTCTCTGGAAATGGTCGGTACAATTCTGAGAACTATATTCTGCATTCTGTATCTTTCTCTTTGTTCTACCTATTATACTCGAGTTTCGTTTGATTGTATTTATCTATAGTAGGAAAATAACTGCAGATGCTGGTACAAATCGAAGGTATCACAAAATGCTGGAGTAACTCAGCGGGTCAGGCAGCATGCTGTATTTATGTATAGTATTATTATTATGGATAGCATGCAATAACAAAGCTCTTCACTGTTCCGCAGTACACATGACAATAATAAACCTAAACCATAAGAGGAGACATGAAAACAATGTTAACAGATTTCTAGGTTAAACAAAGTCAATCAGTGATGGAATAGTTAATATCTCTATAGTGGTTTACATTCTTTGGTTGGAATAATCTGGATTTCATCTGTATGGATATGGAATTCCTGAGGCATTGCGAGTGACTTAAGAGTATGTATTGCTGGGTCTCCAGCGGAGGCCCCGTGTTTTGTGAGTGAAGTGATTAGATCCAGATGTTTTCTAGCTCCTTAATTAATGGGAATATATCTCTCTCTGCCAAGACAAAAAGGTTACTGTTAGCCACATTGAAAATATTCATCTTACAGCAATACAGGGAAACCCAACTTCTGATTTTTAATTACAAAAAATATGATGCGCTTCATGCCAAAGCATGTGTTGTGTGTATAATACTGGGTCCACAACACAGAACTACAATGATTCAGACCTTGCCATCCAAACCACGTGGAACGTGAGTATTGAAAAATGACCACATTGTTCCATGAATCTGGTTCTTTTCAAGACCCAATATATCTTAATCCTTACCCACTCTAAACCTATATCCTATTTTCTATAATGCTTCCTGAATCAGAAATATATCTGTCAAGTGAACACTTCTACTTGCAGTACCAGCCAAGGGAGCAATGTGCAATCCAGTATTAACCATTGCAGCACCTTCAGAATAAAGTTCCATTCAATCCTACTAACCTGAAGATACTTCAACAGACTATTTTTGTGAAAAGTGTGTGGGCATTCTTTGAAAATGTACGGGAGATGCATATCTGGTTTCTGGGTTGCATATCTGGGTTGGGAGCCCAATTTAAATGTAATGGGTGATGGCCATAAACATCGCAAAATTCCCACGCTTACCTGTCGCCTCCAATCCACCTGTCAAATGTCCTGACGGTAAATAAATTGGTTAAACACAAACATTTTATGGTATTTTGAAATGACTTTACTTATTTTAATATAATGTGCTTCTAAATGCATCTGAGAACCTAGCAAACCTGGGAACAGCATGCCACAGCGCCTGCAATAAGCAACGATACCTGGCGACAAGCCAGCTGTCGCCGAGAAATTTCACTCTGGATGATTTCTCAGCGACGCGCTGAGATCCACTACGATTCTTGGAAGACTCCTCACGATCATGCCCCTGACCCCGGCGAACTGTTGGTGACAGCCTAGTCGCCAGCAGTCGCCTTAAAATCGCCTAAAGTGGGACAGGCCCTTAAGACTTCCATACTTTAATCTCCAATCTCCTTGTAATAATGGTCAACAACTGATGTTTCTTCCGAATTGCTTGCACATTGACATTATGACTCACTTATAAGGATATTCAAATCCTTCTGCATCCAAAGATTTACTCATCCCTCTTACTGTAAAAGCAGAATTGGAAAATTTGAGGTCCAAAACATTATAGATTACTGCATTCCGAATACATATCCAAGTCCTTTACTATTCAAGATACAAAAGACTGTAGTTGCTGGAATCAGGAGCAAACTCTGGTCCTGATGCAGGGACTCGATCTGAGATGTTGACCATTCCTTTGCCTCCACAGAAAATGTCGCCTGACCTGCTGAGTTCCTCCAGCAGCACTTTTTGAAAACTTATTCAATAAGGACTGTGTCTGCTAATTTTTTTAAATTTAAATTAATGAATCTGCTTCTCTTTCTGAGGCTATTCATTACAAAGTTGTGGAATGTAAGCCACCAGTTTGGATAGATTTGTCATCATATAGTGTTTAAAAAAACGGATGAAATAAATTAATTTCCTCAATCTTCTTAGATCATAACTGTGTCATATCTGTCACTTGTCTTCCTGTCTTTATATGTTATGTTTCTCCTATTCCTGTCTCGAATAGATCCACATTTATTTTTTCTAATAGATTCCTTAGACAATTCAGTTTCCATATTTTTCTATTTTATTATCATATTCTATTTCATGTTCTAAAAATTCTTTGTCAATCTTTCCCTTATTTCCAAAAGCATCAAAGCTTAAATTTTCTGCTCTTTTCAGCAACATTGAGAGCTTCATTCAAACTAATCCTCGATTTTCTTCTGGCCGGTTATAATTGGACTACATATTACTGTGGTGATTGTATTCTAAAAGAGTGTATACATCGGGATTCTGAATTTCTTTAAGTGCTCAACATTCCCCAGGTACTACTATATCTTTGAACTAAATTTTAAAATGTAACCTGGCCAACTCATCCCTTATACCTCTGTAATAAGCTATTAAAATTCATGACTCTCAAATGGAATATGCATTTTATCCTCAGATCACATTCTCCCAATGATCCTTTGCCACACGATCAACTGTGTTTCACTACAGAATGTTAAATCTGAAATAGTTTGTCCATTGTATTACAGTGCTATTCACTCTAATACAACCCAGCCTTAATCCTTACTTGTCACAGTAACAATCCAGTCAGCATATTTCACACAATGATGTCCAAGATCTGGTTTTAAATAGGTCTGTGATGTGAGTACCATCTAAACCAATTCATGCAAGTAACAAACTTAACTGGAGGGTTATAAATAATGAGCACCCATATATTTTCTGCAGAAAATTAACTTTTATCCATTTATTTTCCAGATACCATTGACCATGATCCCGCAATAAGAATAAGCATAAAACCTGCGTAATTGCTACTCGAGAGATATTCAAAAGTTTGTGATAAAAAAAACAAAGAGTATTTGTGAAGAATGTGCCTGGATAGTTCTCTTGCACCACTCGAACAGTAGGTGAAACAAGGACAGAGAGATCTGGCACATGTACAAGTCTTTATTCTGCCGACAGGTGGCAGTGAAGATAGCAGTTTCGGAAATTTAGCTGGAATCTGAGACAATGACAACGTCGACAAAGCCTCAGCACAATAAGCACATTTCATTATCGTTCAAGAAATGTAGTCACAAAAGCATCAGAAAGAAGCCAAGGCAATGGACACCAGCAATCAGTGTTGTTGATCGGGCTTGACCAAATGAGGCTGGGATTAGCTGCCCAGTGCCAGCAGTTTCTTTACGCATTTGTTCATCACAGAATGTGCTGTGGAATGAATGACCAATGGGATCCCTAATAATCCTGATTGAATTGGGAACTCAAACTTGCTGAAGTAGACTAACTTTTAAAAACAAAATAAAAAGTGCTACATAGCCACATTCTGGGATGATGACTAACTATTGGCAAATCCTTAACATATGCTCTCTTTCACTCTATGTACTTGGCACAAATACTTCTGAACCATTTTATTACAGATGCTTAACAACAATGGGTCTGCTCTGTTACCTCAAAAAACACGGCAGCACTATGTCCTAGGGAGGATCAATTTAGGGCAGGAGGATAGAGACAAATGATTTTGTTGCTACTTAATACTCAGAAGGCATAACATGACTCTGAAGTTTATAGGAGTACCTGCACTTTAAACTTTCTTTCTGCCTTTCACAGATAGTAAGTTGGAGTTATCAGGATAAAAATGGATGGAACAAGTAGACGAAAGACAGTCAGCACCTGGGAATATGGCTTTTAAGTGGCTTGTTATTATCTCAACCCTCAAACTGCAAAAAACTGTAACAGGTTTGAACATGTGGAACCTTCACAGTCACAAAAAACAACTAGCACAGAACTATGCATGAAATGAAGGCTTTTCCTTGGATCAAGATTGAATTATTTCCCCTCCAGTTCTATTAGTTCTGAGGTGAGCGATGAAACCAAACTGGGTTCTGGTCAGGCAGTGTTTGACAAGCTGGATGGTGAGCAGGATGGGAGGTGTGCGTTCCTCGTGCTGTTTTTACTGGGTTTCTGCCTTCTCCTGATGAGAAGACTCAAAGCTACCGGTATCATTGTGGGCGTTTTGTCCAATTTGATTGGTCATGGACACAAAATTCTCAAGTCAATAAGAATATTACATTTTTTTGAGGCATACTGGGAACATCGTTGCACTCCTGGTAATCCATTGCCATGGCTCTAACATCGGCTGCAGTTAAATGCTTGGAAAGTTTGTTAATGGTCCACATCTGTGACAGTCTATTGGATAATCTAGACCACTTGCAATTTGTGTATAGGGAAAATAGGTCAACGGAAGATGCCATCTCTCTTGCACTACATTCAGATCAGGATCGCCTTATGTCAGGATGCTTTTCAGCTCAGCCTTCAACACCATGATACTGATCAGTCTGAAGAAGGGTCTCGACCCGAAACATCACCCATTCCTTCTCTCCTGAGATGCTGCCTGACCTGATTAGTTACTCCAGCATTTTGTGAAATAAATACCTTCGATTTGTACCAGCATCTGCAGTTATTTTCTTACATAACACTGATTAAGCTCATTCCTAAACTTCTGGACCCTGGACTCTGTCTCAAACTGGTTTCTGGCAAACCCCAGTCAGTTAGAATTGGTGACATTTCCTCCGCAAAGCAGCTCCTCAGGGGTGTGTGCTCACTCCCTTGCTCTACACACTGCACACCCATGACTATGTGGCTAAGTACAGTGCAACTCAATCTTTTAAATTTACCGATGATTCCACTGTTTTCAGCCAGATCAACAATGAAGAGATAAAGTACAGGAAGGAGATCGAGAACATTGTGTCATGCTATCACACCAACAACGTAACTATTAATGTCAGCAAGATGGAAGAGCAGGTTGTTGACCTGAGGAAGCGAGGGGATGAATATAACTCTGGCATCATCACCAGAGTTGCTGTAGAAATGGTCGACACCTTCAGGTTCCTAGGCATTCACATCGTCAGCAACCTAACCTGGTCTCATCACACTGATGTGGTGATAAGAGAAACTGCATCTGAAAAGATTCTGAAGTCCAAGAGGATTCTCTTGAATGCCGCAAATGCACCGTGGAAATTATTCTGCCTGGATGCATCTCAGCTGCTCTGCTCTGGAGCACCTGAACCTGTCGGGAGTGGTGAACACAGCTCAGTCGATCATGGGGTTGTTACTTCATTCCATCCAGTCCATCATCACAGTGCATTTTTTAGATTTAGATTTAGAGATACAGCGTGGAAACAGGCCCTTCAGCCCACCGGGTCCGCGCCGCCCAGCGATCCCCGCACATTAACATTATCCTACACACCCTAGGGACAATTTTTTTTTTTTTACATTTGCCTAGCCAATTAACCTACATACCTGTACGTCTTTGGAATGTGGGAGGAAACCGAAGATCTCGGAGAAAACCCACGCAGGTCATGGGGAGAACGTACAAACTCCGTACAGACGGCGCCTGTAGTCAGGATCGAACCTGAATTTCCGGAGCTGCATTCGCTGTAAGTCAGCAACTCTACCGCTGCGCCACCGTGCCGCCTCTTGCATCGGGTAGGCTGGAAGTATTGCCAAGGATAACCATTCCCTTTTCTCCCTTTTACCTTGTGGGAGAAGATCTGAGAGCTTGTAAGCCTGAGCATTCAGACTTCAGAAGAGCCTCTTCCCCACTGCTATCCCACTCCTGAACCAAATACCTCTTTCACACCCCTTTCCAGGGGTGCTGCCGCTCTTGCCTCTACCTCATGACATTATTCGATGATCGCACTTTAATTTTTTTTGGACTACTTTGGATTGCACCACATTCTTACACCATTCTGCAGTTTTGCACACTCATCACTGGATTTATTCCATTGATCAATACAGCATGTAAACTGTTGACTGTGCTTCAAGTGAACAAGAAATGTCATTGCAGCCTGGTGCGTATGACAACAAACTAATCTGCATCAAATGTTGGGAAGTTGGTCCAGGCGAACTCTGAAATTGTTTCATTGATCATGCCAGGAGACATGGAGGATGTTGCAAAAACAGCGTACTTGGTATATCTCCACCTTTTTAAACAAACATGCTGCAAGTAGTCCATGTCTCTGAAGCTTTTTGGAGTAAGGGGATTACTGCTTCAAGTAGCCCGTGAACTTCGTAGGATTTTTGTTTTTAGATACATAGACAATAGGCGGAGTAGGCCATTCAGCCCTACGAGCCAGCACCGCCATTCAATGTGATCATGGCTGATCATCCACAATCAGTACCCCGTTCCTGCCTTCTCCCCGTACCTGCTTCCGCCAGCCCCAAGAGCTCTATCTAACTCTCTCTTGAATGCATCCAGTGAATCGGCCTCCACTGCCTTCTGAGGCAGAGAATTCCACAGATTCACAACTCTGTGTGAAAAAGTTTTTCCTCATCTCAGTTCTAAATGGCCTACCCCTTATTCTTAAACTGTGGCCCCTGGTTCTGGACTTCCCCAAACATCTGGAACATTTTTCTTGCATCTAGCTTGTCCATTCCCTCAATAATTTTATATGTTTCTATTAGATCCCCTCTCATCCTTCTAAATTCCAGTGAATACAAGTTCTCTCACGTCTCCTCACACCGCTGCTCCAGGGCCGCTGCACCCGGGCTGCGTTGCCGGGGCTCCCCACGATGGTACTCCCACACTGCTGCTCCAGGGCCGCTGCACCCGGGCATCCCCACACCGCTGTTCACAGGCCGCTGCTCACAGGCCGCTGCTCACACGCCGCTGCTCCCAGGCCTCCACACGCCGCTGCTCCAGGGCCGCGTTGCCGGGCCTCCACACGCCGCTGCTCCCAGGCCTCCCCACACCGCTGCTCACAGGCCGCTGCTCACAGGCCGCTGCTCACAGGCCGCTGCTCACAGGCCGCTGCTCACAGGCCGCTGCTCACAGGCCGCTGCTCACAGGCCGCTGCTCACAGGCCGCTGCTCACAGGCCGCTGCTCACAGGCCTCCACACGCCGCTGCTCCAGGGCCGCATTGCCGGGCCTCCACACGCCGCTGCTCCCAGGCCTCCCCACACCGCTGCTCCTGGGCCTCCCCACACCACTGCTCCTGGGCCTCCCCACGCCGCTGCTCCTGGGCCTCCCCACGCCGCTGCTCCTGGGCCTCCCCACGCCGCTGCTCCTGGGCCTCCCCGCGCCGCTGCTCCTGGGCCTCCCCACGCCGCTGCTCCTGGGCCTCCCCACGCCGCTGCTCCTGGGCCTCCCCACGCCGCTGCTCCTGGGCCTCCCCATGCCATTGTTCCCGGGCCTCCCCACACCGCTGATCCAGGGCCTCCCCACGCCGCTGCTCCTGGGCCTCCCCACGCCGCTGCTCTGCGCTGCTCACTGACCTTTGAACGTTTTACCCGCTCAGATGTCAAAGGAAGTAATGATGAGTTCCCTTGATTTCAGTCTTAAATAACACCCCGGAGATAAGAATAATTGGTTATGCTTTCCAGAATCACAACATGGATCTTTATCGTTAGCATAAATGATTCCCCAAGCAGCAAGCCCTTCCTTAGGACAAATTTGAAAGCAAGATAAATGCAATTTCCCATTGTCCTTTCTATTGCACTTTATGAAGATTGTAGGAGCCATGTGTGTTTGTGCTGACTGTTTTAGCATATTATATTATTTTGTCTAGATATCTTGCTGTATTATTTGGGACACTACAGTGCTGTCGTGAGATTGGTACATATATGGATTTAAAGGACTGGGAGGAGCCAGAATTAAGGAGTATATCTGGAGATGCAGAGACGGGAGGGGTCAGACACAGGGAGGGAGGGAAACAGCTCAGATCTGCGATGAGAATTGAAAAGCTTGGAGAGATACAGACCTGTTTGTATTACTACTTCAATAAACGACTAATTAAACTGAAAATACATTTGGAAAATCTCTTTGTTGGCTTGCGCCAAGTTCACTCCCACTCCCTGTGTAGTAACGGCAAGCGGAAAGGACTTTATTAGAAAGGACTGAAGTTGCCATCACAAAGATCATGATTATGGCATATCCGAGTTTATGGGTTTTCTACTGGATCTCAGCCTTCAAGTGATTTGGAGCAGCTTCTTTTTCCTGGTGGAATTCCCAATCCATGAAGGGATGGTGTTTGTTTATAATTAGCTCCTGGACTGTTATCATCAAACAGTTCCTGATTCTCCTTGGCAGAGAATCTTGAGATGTTATTATGTTGAGACTTCAGGAAGTTGACTTTGATGTGTCATTTAAGAAGAACAATCTTTCGGGAGGTCTCTACTGGCTTTATCTTGCACTACACGTTATTCTCTTATCATGTAGGAAAATAACCGCAGTACAAATCGAAGGTATCACAAAATGCTGGAGTAACTCAGAGGGTTAGGCAGCATCTCTGGAGAGAAGGAATGGGTAACCTGCAGAGATGCTGCCTGACCTGCTGAGTTACTCCAGCATTTTGTGAGTCACCCATTCCTTCTCTCCAGAGATGCTGCCTGACCCGCTGAGTTACACCGGGATTTTGTGATACATTCTCTTATCATGTATCTGTGCACTGTGAATGGCTCGATTGTAATCATGTGTCAGGGGTTATGGCAAGAAGGCAGGAGAATGGGGTTAGGAGGGAGAGATAGATCAGCCATGATTGAATGGCGGAGGGGACTTGATGGGCCGAATGACCTAATTCTGCTCCTTATAACCTTATGTATTGTCTTTGCGCCGACTGGTTAGCATGCAACAAAAGCTTTTCACTGTATCTCCGTACACACGACAATAAACTAAACTGAACTGAGCACTCAAGGTTAAATTGCACACAAGCCAAAAGTCATGACATTATAAAGGATTTACCACTGATAAAAAAATAGGATAGAATGAGGATAGAATGCAAAGCATGTCACCAGAGGAGCTGATCGAAATAACAGATACATTCAAAAGTGGAGAAAGGAATTGAAGGCTATGT
The DNA here is from genome assembly GCF_053455715.1 of Rhinoraja longicauda. NCBI lineage: Eukaryota > Metazoa > Chordata > Chondrichthyes > Rajiformes > Arhynchobatidae > Rhinoraja > Rhinoraja longicauda. Next base: position 11,831,498 of record NC_135965.1, on the reverse strand, counting down.
TAGTAGGGTTAAGGTGGATGTGTGGAAGGTGGGCATAGAGTGTAAATATGAGAGCTCACCCTTCAGGCTGAGTGTCATGTTTCCATGAAGAAAATACTTTCCAACTATGTTTATAAAAAAGAATGCAAAACTAGAGAGGAAGATAAAAGTAGATCAAAAACAACAATTTTAAAACAGGACAAAAAGGCAACGAGGCACCAAATTAACTTGGTTGAGATATCACAGCAGACGGGAAGTTTGTTTTTGAGGCAAGTTATTTGTAAAACAAAAAGGTGTTTTAAGGCTAAACATGAGAAGATCTCACTCCTTTGTGACGTCTATCTTAAGTGGAGTGCTATGGAGAATCGGGCGTGAAGAACCACCACCTAATTTACAGCATTCTTGTGAAAACAAGGATGCTAAAATCACTGTCAAGAATTTGAGTTTTAGTTGACAATTAAATTAGTTTATCGAGCTTGCAACACTTATATAATGATCGACAGGTGGTCGATAGTACACTTACTTACATAATGAGGGTAGTTTATAGGCACTGTTATTGAAATGTGCCAGCATTCTGTACCTTGTTTCTTGTACTGATGCCAGTGAAAACACAATAGCAACAAGGCCATAACAGCAATACTTGCTGCGGAATCTTAATGCACAATTGTTTCAATATCCAAGAACAAAAGTGTAGTCTAAATATCTTACAGCCATATCTCCTAATGCAACAAACCATCAAGAATTACAACATAGCAAAATAATGGGGGGAAAAAATGAAGCACCAGTTTCATAGCCTGCAGTTCATGGGAGAGTGGAGTTCTCCCCATATTTACACTTCCAAAAAATTGGCTCCTTTATTCTGCTGTCGTGCTCTTAAACCAATTGAATCAAAATATGCTCAGCAGTAACATCAACAGTTCATTTTAAATGATGAATGCATAATTAAGCAACTCCATTGCAGTTAATGTTGATTAACAGCTATTTCATTTCAAACTGGAACAAGCTGAGTTGCTGCGAGGTAGGAGACCTTTCCCTCTCACCAGTGTTTAAACCTGCTTCTCCACACAATTTGCACTGACAGTTCCTAATGTGCAATCTCCTGCAGTCACTATTACCAGAGAAACCACAGCAACCAGCAGAACGACTTGTTTAAAGCGAGTCTTCCACAACCCTACCTGCAGCCAGAAAATAGCTGTTGCATCAGCAGCACTGTGATTACTGATAATAAAGTCAAAATACAATGTCACAAGTCCAGCATTGCGCAAAATGCAAAGTGCTTTGCATTTTGCCCAAGATTTCAGCATCTGCATCTCAGCATTGCATATCCTGGTCCATTCATTACGCTGACATGAGGAAAACAAACAGTAATGAAGGACGGAGAATTAGAAGATTATATTGATAGGGTTAAATGATTTATGCTGCTCCATTTCCAATTAACCTCCCCACAAGATTCAAGAAATTAGGATTTTCATCCTTTCCGTGGGCTCATAACTTTGGGCCACTAATTTTCTATATCTTGACAATGGCTAATGGCAGAAGTGGAAAAAAGTGGACCCGTCGATCCTCTCAGTAAATATCAGTGAAATTTAAGTGTGCAGAGGAAGAACTGAGAAGGGCGAATTGGAGTTGAAATATATGCAGAAAAAAAAAAGAGACAAAAGACTGTTACGAGAAAATAAAAACATTTATAAATCTTTATGGATTATGGATAGGAATTAGATGACACACATTTAATTGTTCCATTTCTAGTCCACAGAGTAACATGGCAGGAACAAACACCTCACCATAGAGGAAACTCCTTGTACTCTTAAGCAGTAGATCCATTAGAGATTCATTCAAATTTACAGCAATTTCTTGAAACATGTGGAGAGTGATTGCAAACTGCTGGAGGGGGGGGGGGGGGGAGATTCAAATTATGCAGATTTGCAGTGATTCACAACTCAAAACACTCTTCTCCCTAAACTCTGGACAATTTGCACAGGACTCTCACTCAGTGTAAGCATTCATCTTGCCAATATCTTTTTAAAAATTCTGCACTGACCACTCAAACTATTTGCTAAATTAGCTTTCTTTTGATGTTATAACCCTAGTACTTTGTGTCCTAGACAAATTGTCAAGACTAGTTTGCAAATATGTGAAACAGCCATAGTTCGGCATAGTTAGAGATCAGACAGTGGAGCCACATATATTACAAGACAGTAGAGCACCAAGATCTATTTTGCAGTTTACAAACTCATCCGTTCTGAAGTGCAGCATGACCTCTCATTTCAGAAAATGAAGGGGGTGTTGCTGGTATAAACTAAGATGGAAGAGAAAAAACCCGATCAACGAAGATCGGCTTCTGCAAGACCTGCCACTATCCTGTGTCATTTAAAACTACAATGAAATTGGGGTCTCTCCAACTCCCATCTAATAAGATATTAACATCTATGTACAATTTTTTTATGACCAGAATCATGTCATAAATTGATCATATCAGTAGGGACAAAAATGCATTGTTATAGACGTGGGTACATTATTGTGCGAATAACTGATGTTACAATAATCATATACCAAGCCTGGGTTGAGGATTGGTTCTTACAGTTTAGATAAAGTGTGTTTGTTGTGAAATCTAGTTACTGGCCAGGTAATAATAAGTTTATTTTCAGTTTGAACAAGTCTAAGTGAAGAACACTGAATGTCAGACAGAATAGAGAAGAGTTAACACATGAAGGAGTCAGGAATTCATGTGTTGAATGAGCAATAGGTGCAAGAAATATATTTCTAGGTAACACAGCCACGACAATAATACTTCATTTGATCTTTAAGACTGCAGAGCCTTTCTGTACAAGCTAGTCTTTTCCATTATTTCTGGAAACAGCAGTCTAAAGGTCGAATGAAATATTACTGTCAATGACTGTGTGTCACCTGACAATATATGGAGGAGCTGAGGTGCAGATGTGTGGAAATGTGCAGAGAGAGAGAGTCGTGGGTAGAGAGAGAGAGAGAGTCGTCGGTAGAGAGAGAGAGAGTCGTGGGTAGAGAGAGAGAGAGTCGTGGGTAGAGAGAGAGAGAGTCGTGGGTAGAGAGAGAGAGAGTCGTGGGTAGAGAGAGAGAGAGTCGTGGGTAGAGAGAGAGAGAGTCGTGGGTAGAGAGAGAGAGAGAGAGTCGTGGGTAGAGAGAGAGAGAGAGTCGTGGGTAGAGAGAGAGAGAGTCGTGGGTAGAGAGAGAGAGTCGTGGGTAGAGAGAGAGAGTCGTGGGTAGAGAGAGAGAGAGTCGTGGGTAGAGAGAGAGAGAGTCGTGGGTAGAGAGAGAGAGTCGTGGGTAGAGAGAGAGAGAGACGTGGGTAGAGAGAGAGAGTCGTGGGTAGAGAGAGAGAGTCGTGGGTAGAGAGAGAGAGAGTCGTGGGTAGAGAGAGAGAGAGTCGTGGGTAGAGAGAGAGAGTCGTGGGTAGAGAGAGAGAGAGTCGTGGGTAGAGAGAGAGAGAGTCGTGGGTAGAGAGAGAGAGAGTCGTGGGTAGAGAGAGAGAGAGTCGTGGGTAGAGAGAGAGAGAGAGTCGTGGGTAGAGAGAGAGAGAGAGTCGTGGGTAGAGAGAGAGAGAGTCGTGGGTAGAGAGAGAGAGAGTCGTGGGTAGAGAGAGAGAGAGTCGTGGGTAGAGAGAGAGAGTCGTGGGTAGAGAGAGAGAGTCGTGGGTAGAGAGAGAGAGTCGTGGGTAGAGAGAGAGAGTCGTGGGTAGAGAGAGAGAGAGTCGTGGGTAGAGAGAGAGTCGTGGGTAGAGAGAGAGAGTCGTGGGTAGAGAGAGAGAGAGTCGTGGGTAGAGAGAGAGAGTCGTGGGTAGAGAGAGAGAGAGTCGTGGGTAGAGAGAGAGAGAGAGAGTCGTGGGTAGAGAGAGAGAGAGAGTCGTGGGTAGAGAGAGAGAGAGAGTCGTGGGTAGAGAGAGAGAGTCGTGGGTAGAGAGAGAGAGTCGTGGGTAGAGAGAGAGAGAGTCGTGGGTAGAGAGAGAGAGAGTCGTGGGTAGAGAGAGAGAGAGTCGTGGGTAGAGAGAGAGAGAGTCGTGGGTAGAGAGAGAGAGAGAGAGTCGTGGGTAGAGAGAGAGAGAGTCGTGGGTAGAGAGAGAGAGTCGTGGGTAGAGAGAGAGAGTCGTGGGTAGAGAGAGAGAGAGTCGTGGGTAGAGAGAGAGAGAGTCGTGGGTAGAGAGAGAGAGAGTCGTGGGTAGAGAGAGAGAGAGTCGTGGGTAGAGAGAGAGAGAGTCGTGGGTAGAGAGAGAGAGAGAGTCGTGGGTAGAGAGAGAGAGAGAGTCGTGGGTAGAGAGAGAGAGAGTCGTGGGTAGAGAGAGAGAGGGTCGTGGGTAGAGAGAGAGGGTCGTGGGTAGAGAGAGAGAGAGAGAGTCGTGGGTAGAGAGAGAGAGAGAGTCGTGGGTAGAGAGAGAGAGAGTCGTGGGTAGAGAGAGAGTCGTGGGTAGAGAGAGAGAGTCGTGGGTAGAGAGAGAGAGTCGTGGGTAGAGAGAGAGAGAGTCGTGGGTAGAGAGAGAGAGAGAGTCGTGGGTAGAGAGAGAGAGAGTCGTGGGTAGAGAGAGTCGTGGGTAGAGAGTCGGGGGTAGAGAGAGTCGTGGGTAGAGAGTCGGGGGTAGAGAGAGTCCTGGGTAGAGAGAGTCGTGGGTAGAGAGAGTCGTGGGTAGAGAGTCGTGGGTAGAGAGAGTCGTGGGTAGAGAGAGTCGTGGGTAGAGAGAGTCGTGGGTAGAGAGAGTCGTGGGTAGAGAGAGTCGTGGGTAGAGAGAGTCGTGGGTAGAGAGAGTCGTGGGTAGAGAGAGTCGTGGGTAGAGAGAGTCGTGGGTAGAGAGAGTCGTGGGTAGAGAGAGTCGTGGGTAGAGAGAGTCGTGGGTAGAGAGAGTCGTGGGTAGAGAGAGTCGTGGGTAGAGAGAGTCGTGGGTAGAGAGAGTCGTGGGTAGAGAGAGTCGTGGGTAGAGAGAGTCGTGGGTAGAGAGAGTCGTGGGTAGAGAGTCGTGGGTAGAGAGTCGTGGGTAGAGAGAGTCGTGGGTAGAGAGAGTCGTGGGTAGAGAGAGTCGGGGGTAGAGAGAGTCGGGGGTAGAGAGAGTCGGGGGTAGAGAGAGTCGGGGGTAGAGGGAGTCGGGGGTAGAGGGAGTCGGGGGTAGAGAGAGTCGGGGGTAGAGAGAGTCGGGGGTAGAGAGAGTCGGGGGTAGAGAGAGTCGGGGGTAGAGAGAATCGGGGGTAGAGAGAATCGGGGGTAGAGAGAATCGGGGGTAGAGAGAGTCGGGGGTAGAGAGAGTCGGGGGTAGAGAGAGTCGGGGGTAGAGAGAGTCGGGGGTAGAGAGAGTCGGGGGTAGAGAGAGTCGGGGGTAGAGAGAGTCGGGGGTAGAGAGAGTCGGGGGTAGAGAGAGTCGGGGGTAGAGAGAGTCGGGGGTAGAGAGAGTCGGGGGTAGAGAGAGTCGGGGGTAGAGAGAGTCGGGGGTAGAGAGAGGCGGGGGTAGAGAGAGTCGGGGGTAGAGAGAGTCGGGGGTAGAGAGAGTCGGGGATAGAGAGAGTCGGGGATAGAGAGAGTCGGGGGTAGAGAGAGTCGGGGGTAGAGAGAGTCGGGGGTAGAGAGAGTCGGGGGTAGAAAGAGTCGGGGGTAGAAAGAGTCGGGGGTAGAAAGAGTCGGGGGTAGAAAGAGTCGGGGGTAGAAAGAGTCGGGGGTAGAAAGAGTCGGGGGTAGAGAGAGTCGGGTGTAGAGAGAGTCGGGGGTAGAGAGAGTCGGGGGTAGAGGGAGCAGCGGGTGAGAGCGGGAGCGCTGGGAGGGGGAAGGGGCTGCTCTCTCTCCTCTCTCTCTCCCAGCGCCAGCGAGATCTGCGCTGCTCCTCCACTCTCTTCCCCGGCCCCGTCTCCCTTTAGCGCAGCGAAATAAGAACAAACACAAGTGTTGTAGTTGTTATTCAGAAGCCCCGGGGTGAGCGGCGGCGGCGAGGAGGGAAAAATAGGCGACAAAGACAAACATGTCTAACAATGTTTCCCGACTTTTAATAAAACTATGCATTATAAACAATGTAAAAACGCCACATTACTCTGCATGAATGAATACTTTTATCATAAAAAGTGAATTTTCAAGGACTTAAGGACCTATGATAAATCCAAGGACTTTCAAGGCCTTGAAAAACAGTTTCAAATTCAAGGACTTTCAAGGACCGTACGAGCCCTGGCTAAAGCAACAAAGTTTTTCAAAGCTAAAAAATGGTCAATTCTTGAGTGGCCAAGTCAATCAACCGATCTGAACCCAATTGAGCATGCCTTTCATATGCTGAGGAGAAAACTGAAGGGGACTAGCCCCCAGAACAAGCATAAGCTAAAGACGGCTGCAATACAGGCCTGGCAGAGCATCACCAGCGAAGGCACCCAGCAACTGGTGATGTCCATGAATCGCAGACTTCAAGCAGTAATTGCATACAAAGGATATGCAACAAAATTCTAAACATGATTACTTTCATTTACATGACATTGCTGTGTCCCAAACATTATGGTGCCCTGAAATGGGGGACTATGGAAAAAGACTGCTGTAATTTCTACATGGTGAAACCAAAATGTATAAAAATGGCCTTTATTAAAATCTGACAATGTGCACTTTAACCACATGTGATTTTTTCCTATTACAAATCTCAAATTGTGGAGTACAGAGGCAAATAAATAAATGATGCGTCTTTGCCCCAAACATTATGGAGGGCACTGTAGGTTTCTCCAGGTGCTCTGGTTTCCTCTCATATTCCAAAGAAGCACAGGTCTGTAGTTTAATTGGCCCTAGTGAGTAGGACGTGAAAGTCAGATAACATAGTGTATGGGTGATCGATGGTCGACGTGGACTCTGTGAGATGAAGGGTCTGTTTCCACGCTGTATCTCTAAATTAAACACCAGTCCCACACCAATGGAGTTAATTTAAGTGCCTACTGAAATGGCACAGGACTGCCATGGTAAAGATGACACAAAGAGGTGATTGTTAAGGAGCCATAACCTGAAGTGTTTTAAAAGAGTGAATTTGATTTATGTAGCTGAACAAGAATCAACAATATTTAGGTAATACTGGAATAGATGAGTGTTCCTAACAAGGGCATAGGTCACTCAGCCTTTGATTTGTTTTGTTTTTATATTCCTGGATGCTTACTCTAAGGAGACAATAAGAAATCCAAATGAATTTCCGGCTGATTTACACGTGGTCCATTTAAGAAACTGTGTGTCCAAAACAGCCCAGTGTATTTGACCTCGTGATTATTTATGCTATTGGAACAATGCTCAGCATCAGCAAACTTCAAGAAAGACTACAAACTTACCTGAACCATTCAGAAATATTGGGACCCGAGTTGTAGTACCTTGAACTTGCAAAATTAACACTGTACATCAGTTATAATTAACAATACAATGCTATGAAGAACACACTTCAGTATATTAAGCAGCACACAGCGGGAGTATCCCGGCCAGCCCCACCAACAGACCTGGACAGGTTCCGGGGTTACATCCGCGCCAGGGTGGTGTTGGAGAGGGACTACGCGCTGTCCATGGGCACCCTGGAGGATTTCCGGGACCGCTGGGCACCGCGGGGGATTGGATGTATCCTGGATGGGGATTGTAATATAATTGTATAATAGTTTCAATTGGTATATTTGTTTGTATAGTATTCTGGTGGTGGGTTCTGTTTTGGTTTTATTGTATTGTATATATTATTTTAATATTTAAATAAATATTTTTGATTTAAAAAAACCCAGACCTGGACAGAAGACCAAGGCCCTGCCCGGAAGGTAGAGAGAGTTCGCCCACCGCGGACCGAGGAAGGAAGACCAGCCTGGCCCGTCTGACAGAGACCGGGGACTCGCCTGCCACGGATGGAGGATCTACCCGGTAGACCCGATTCACCCGCTGCGGATGAAGGACCTCTGCCAGATGACCTGGCTTGCCCGCCTAGAGTGGAACGAGTTGGACGGAGGGCCAGTAAGCAGACCGGCTGTGGGAGGAAGTGTGTGGCATCGGCGGTGGAGTGGGCCGCTGGAGGTCCTGCAACAGCCTGTAGATCGGCTGGACCGGGTGCCACTCCCAGAGGCCAAGAACGTGGACCGCACGCGGCCTACAGCGATGGAGCAGCTGCAGAAGACACCATGGCTACGCTTGGCCAGGCTGACCCTGCAAGGCTGCCATGACAACGGGCCTTCATGGTCAGGACAAGAACCCTGGCACTTACAACAACTGGGACTTGAAAACCGGCAACTCTGTATACTGTCTCAGTGTACTACTGCTATACACTTATACTGTATCTGAGATGCTAATCTAAGATGTATCTAAGTGCCTATGTATTGTGATACTTGTACTGAACTGTATACAAAAATGTATTTCACTGTACCACGGTACAGGTGACAAATAAAACACAAATTAAGTACCACACCATACCAATTAAATCAACATAAGGTAATAAAGATGAACACAACTGAGTTCAGAGCATTATCCAAGTTCTTACTCAGGTGCATTCTCAGAGACACAATTTTGAAATAACTGGATCCTCACAAAGGGGATTGGATGGCGTTGGTAGAAAAACTGCAAGTGCTAGGCTACTAAAAGAGCGTTAGAAAAGAGAGTAGAGCAAAGAAAACAACTGGCAATATCCAGGGCTGGAACTTTAACATGTGATGATCAGGTTGGATTTGTTCAGTGGTGAGAGGTTTAATGAGTGTGAAACAAATATGCCACTTACAGAGCAAATGCCCCTCACTTCGATAATCAAAATTCAAAACAATTCAGGAAAAGATTTACAAAAAACATTTTTTGTCTGTGGTTCATATGGCACAAAAAATCTATATTTTGCAACACCAAGATGCCTTTTTTAAAACCTCCCTTCGTCCATTCATTAAAACATTTAAACAAATGTGAACAGTCTCCAAAACCTCACAGACATAAGCTAACTGAGCTATCTTGCCTTAATTCAACGCAGAAGCAGCTGAATAGTTGCGGTTGTATGATTGGATTGTTATTTAGAATCTTAGTGTGATTATATTGTCAAATATCATATATCATATCATATATATACAGCCGGAAACAGGCCTTTTCGGCCCTCCAGGTCCGTGCCGCCCAGTGATCCCCGTACATTAACACTATCCTACACCCACTAGGGACAATTAAGCCATTTCACGTGGCATTTATGAGTCTCAGCTTTAGGTCTGAAGTCACATAATGGACCAGACTGATTAAGGACAGTAGATATTCTCCTTGACGGCCATTAATGAATGATATGGACTTTTACTACAATTCAGTAGCTTTATGGCTACCATTAATTAATGAGGCTACAATTATTATTTTAAAAATGCATATTATTAATTGAATTTAAATTCCACACCAAAGACAACTCTATTATGAATCCATGCCTCTAGTTGACACGCATGGTAATGTAAGTAGTGCACCGTGCTCCAGGTGCTTCACATTGGCACCATTCATAATGGGGCGCCCATTGTGCTACCTGCAGATTAAATGTGAATTTTTGAAGAGAAAATACAAAAGCACAAGGCCAATCCCACAATCAATTACAAATATAATGGAAAGATTTAGTCATTGGGCCTGAAAAAAAATCATTCCATAATTGGGGGGGAGTAACAATCCAATTTTTTTTCCCCCCAATTTGTCTGGTGCTTTGTGAAAGTATTAACATACCAACACATTCATATTACATAAACAAATTATTTTGTAATTGTCTATGTGATATGGAAACCAAGTTGAACGACCAAAAAAATAGAAGCAACTATTGGGGAGTACGACCTACTGTCATCATTTAGGCTTGCACGGATTGCTTGTTCCAATTGTTCCTCTTCGGTCATTCCTCCTGTATAATCACGCCTCTCCGTGTTGTGTGCTGCATCATTTCTAGAAGCACGGTACCCAGAAGAACCTAAGGTTTGCAAAGACAGTCTATTATCAAAACAGCACATTGATGCCGGGAAAATTACGTATGTTTTTAATTCAAAGAGCAATGAGTAAACCAAAAGATCCCGCTTAATGCTGCTCCCTCATCAGTGTTGAAGTGATTGATGTGAACCACCTTCTTGAATGACTACAGTCCTGCAAACCTATTGAGGAGGGAGCTCCAAGATCTAGAACCATAGAAGTTCTCACATCCTTCAAGGACATTGAGATATAGGGAAATTTGCTGTGACGACTTGACTAAGTTCTCAGGCTTTAAGTTGTTATTATTGTTGACATTGGTGAGGGGCTAGAGGGGAGAATGGTAGAGGGGCAAGAGGAGAGAAAGGGAGAGGGGCGAGAGAAAGGGGGTGGGGTGAGAGGTGAGAAAGGGAGAGGGGCGAGAGGAGATAAAGGGAGAGGGGCGAGAGGAGATAAAGGGAGAGGGGCGGGGAGAGAAAGGGAGAGGGGCGAGAGGAGATAAAGGGAGAGGGGCGAGAGGAGAAAAAGAGAGAGGGGCGAGAGGAGAGAAAGGGAGAGGGGCAAGAGGAGAGAAAGGGAGAGGGGCGAGAGGAGATAAAGGGAGAGGGGCGAGAGGAGAGAAAGAGAGAGGGGCGAGAGGAGAGAAAGGGAGAGGGGCGAAAGGGGCAAAATCATTGATGCTGAGGAGGAGAAAGAAGCTGTAGATACTTTTATAGGTGTTGATCTTAACCATAGTGGCAGGAACAGGGATTGCAGCATCTAAAATAAAATAAGAGATGAGTACATATTTGTTGTACAAATGCATTGAACGACATTGGGGAGAAAGCGAAGATTCGAGGTAGAGTAGCTGCTTGGATTTTGATAAGCAGTGGGAATCCATGAAGGAACGGAAAACTATGTTCAGGAACAGAATGCATTCATCAGCAAAGATGAATGAGTAAGCTCATCAGTTCCTCAAGACTGGTACCCATTAACTACATTGCGACTGATCTACGCCTTAACTCCTGAAATGTTATTACTGGGAAATGTCCTTTTCAAAAGGTGAAAGCCTGGTTGATGGTACAGGTGATGCAAAATATGTAGATTGAGAATTAATTTTGAGGGAGACAATTTAGAAAGAAAATCCAAAAGCTTATCTACAGGAAAGAAGGCAATCATAGTCCAGGTTCAATCTGAAGAGGTAACAGAAGGGTCGAGATATTATACAGCGATTTCAACAAAGCAGCAACTGCTGGCCTTAACATGTCTTCTCCGAGATGATCATACAACAATTCCTGGGAATATTTCCCCTTTTCCCAATCCCAATTAGAAAATCGAATGTGAAATTATCTTAGGACAGTAAATGTAAACAAACCTTGGTTATTGAATCTTGTTTGTTGCCTCGGATAGTCACTTGTTGAAACAACATCTGTCAAAGAAGAACAGTAAAAATCTATTAGGGAGGTCTGAGGTTACCAAACATTTGTGCTAACACCATTTGAGATAAGTTCATTCTGGAAAATGCATTAATTATAAATTGTTTAAAAATTAAAATTAATGCAAGAATAACATGTCATATCAGTATTTTCAACAAAATCAGGCAAAGGTTAGGTAATCTCCCAGTGTTTTATGTTTCCTTTATTTGGATCATTTGGCTCATCATGCCCTCAGCGTAATCCCATCAATTCTATTCCCCCACTTTCTTCTCTGTAACATATTTCCTCTCACCTGTCCATCAACATCCCCCAATTCTCTTGCCACACACCAACATCATGGGCATGTTACAGTGGCCAATTAAACTACCAGCACATTGCACTGATGTACGAAAAACATCCAGGGAAAACACAGGCAGTCACGTGGAGATTATGCAAACTTTCAGGACTGAATCTGAGTAACAGGAGCAGTGCGATAGTGCAGATAATGCACTACCTGCAGTGCCATTATGCCAAGCGTTCCTGTCGAAGCACTATTTACTTTACTTTAATTAACTCCTCCGTGGTCTTGCTTAATGGATGAAAAAATATTTTTCCTCCATTAAATAATCAGTGAAATTTAGCACAGGGAACATTTCTATTCACTTAAGTTATGACAGAGGATCTTCCTTAATTATATTCTTTATTATGCGAGTAAAGCTCAATTCATACTATAAAAATAAATGGATTAACAGCTGCCTTAAAAAGGAAGTGCTAAGAGGAATTAGCACCACCATTTCGACAGGCTCCATCAAAAGGTTGATACAAGGAACTGCAGATGCTGGTTTATTCAGGGTCTCGCCCCAAAACGTTGCCTAACCATGTTCTCCAGAGATGCTGCCTGAACTGCTGAATTACACCGGCACTTTATGTCTTTTTAAAATATATCAATAGATTGTCCAATGGAAAATGTTACAATTACTCAGCGTGGTGCAGGATTAAATTAAGACACACAGTCCCAAAAGTTATTTTACTGCATTTTTAAAATTGAAGTAAATGACACTGGTTTTGTATTGACTTCCTGTGCAGTCTTTAGTGATCCTGGATTGCTGTCATATATACTTGAAATAATTATGTTCAGTGCTGCATGATAATTTGAAAAGTAGAAAATGCATTCTGGTGACTAAATAATGAAAGGTTTTGGAACAGGGAATTGTACTTTGTGATCAAGGATGGAGAATTGTAGCCTACCAGCACATGCTTGCATCAATTGCTTCAAGGGTCCTTTGATGTACATTAGCCCAACAATGATACCGGAAAGATGGCCAACAAAAGATGACCTAGGAAAAGAAAAGCAAGTTCTTACCAAAAGTCTTAGAATGACGCTGATTGAAAACTGTATGCAAAACTGTGACTCTAGCAATTTTAATTAAGTTTCTTTGCTTCCTTTTTTTGAAAAGAAAGTTGAGCCCGTTCTTAGGCAGTCTATGGACCTATTCAAATTGCAATTTAAAAATTAATGAGAAAGTAAAAAACAGATTCTTTCTCTTCCACGAGAGTCTTTAAATGATTGGCAGATACAAATGCCGAGCTGTTACACCCACTCCAAGCTATATAGTTGTATGCATTGTGCAAGCATAAAGCTTATTGAAATGTAGATCTATTTCATTATAATAGGTCATATTATTAACATCAAATGATGCAACACTGAAATACTGTATCGTCATTCAATTATATATTTTTGCAGATTTTAACAGCTACAATTTTGCTATTTTTTAAGCTGAATAATTTAATTCCAGTGGTGATCAGATAAAAATGTGGAGAATACTCCGAACTTCATTGTAGGTTTCGTCAAATACTTTTCCTTTAAATTCAGAACACGCCATGTTTTGTATGCCGCTTCATCGTCATCTTTTGTTTGGCCTTGCATATATAAAATTTGAACAAAATACCGTCGAGCAACACTGACTGCATTGCACCAGGCAAGAATGCAATTACACCCAGCCTCGTCTAAAACCAGTGAAGAAATGACCTTGTTTTAAACCCTTTCAATGTGATTTTTGCTCCATTTCTTCCAAGCTACATACGCTTGTTAGTTCACAGGATAAACTCGATATACACCGATGAGTCAAAACACTATGACCACTGATAGGTGAAGTGAATAACATTGATTATCTTGTTACAATGGCACCTGTCAAGGGGTGAGATATATAAGGCAGCAAGTGAACAGTCAGTTCTTGAAGTTGATGCAGGAGAAATGAGCAGAAGTAAAGACCTGAGCGTCTTTGACAAGGGCCTAATTGTTATGGCCAGATGACTGGGTCAGAGCATCTCTGAAACGGCAAGGCTTGTGGGGTGCTCCCAGTCAGCAGTGGCGAGTACCTACCGACAGTGGTCCGAGGAGGGACAAGCCACAAACCGGCGACGGGGTGTTGGGCACCCAAGGCGCATCGATGCGCGAGGGCAGTTATGGCACCAGGATGGACTGTGGGAAGACGACAAGCCAGTGGAGGGAGTGTGATGCTCAGGGCAATGCTCTGCTGGGAAACCCTGGGTCCGGCCATTCATGTGGACGTCAATTTGACATATGTCGCCTACCTAAACATCGTTGCAGACCAGGTATACCCCTTCATGGCAATGGTATTCCCTGATGGCAGTGGCCTCTTTCAGCAGGATAATGTGCTTTGCCACACTGCATTGTTCGGGAATGGTTTGAGGAACATGAAGAAGTGTTCACGGTATTGCCCTGGCCTCCAAATTCTCCAGATCTCAATCCGATTGAGCATCTGTGGGATGTGCTGGATCGACACGTCCGATCCACGGCGGCTCCACCTCGCAACTTAGAGGACTTGAAGGATCTGCTGCTCATGTTTTGATGCCAGATTCACAGGACACCTTCAGGGGTCTTGTAGATTCCATGACTCAGTGGGTCGGCGCTGTTTTGGCAGCACACAGAAGACCAACAGCATATTAGGCAGTTGGCCATAATGTTTTGGCTGATCGGTGTATGTTCCCAAGCTCCTATAGCCTCAATAAATAATCATGCAAAGTGTGGGCGAGTGAATGACCCTGTTGCATCCTTTCCAATCACTCTGCATAAAATATATGTAGTCTCTGCACCAAATATTATCAAGGGGCATTGCAGAGATCAGAAGCTTATTGTAGAAAACTTAAAATGGAGAGCATTTTTGAGCTTTCACCTCTCAGGATATGGCTCTTCAATGCAGTTATTTAACATGCTCGCCCTCTTCTTACAAACATATTTGTTCACTGGCTACAGAAATAACCACACACCCACAGAGCTAAACAATGATCTGATATACTGGCAAAATATATTGTGGAGGAACAAAAATAAAAAAAGAGAAAAGCTGACTTTTATATTTTCCCCATCTGACCAACTCTGGCATTTAAAGATGTCTCCCTCATTAGAATCCAACGGCAGCAGAAATTAAAATTTCACTTTGTAGTACGTTTCCTTTCAACAGTCAAAGTTTTTTCTTGTGTCCAGATAAACTCAGTACCTCTGTTCCACAAAATTATTTTCCATTGTTTTTCTCAATATTCCACTACTGTATACCCAGTTAGAACTGAGATGAGGAAAAACTTTTTCAGTCAGAGAGTTGTGAATCTGTGGAATTCTCTGCCTCAGAAGTTAGTGGGGGCCAATTCTCTGAATGCATTCAAGAGAGAGCTGGATAGAGCTCTTAAGGATAGCGGAGTCAGGGGGTATGGGGAGAAGACAGGAACGGGGTACTGATTGAGAATGATCAGCCATGATCACATTGAATGGCTCGAAGGGCCGAATGGCCTCCTCCTGCACCTATTGTCTATTGTCTATAACTATTTTCATAATCCAGTATTAAATACAAACCCCGTTTAATGTATTCTGACAACAAAAAAATTGGGGCTACGCTGTGAAAATATTTCCCCATATAATTCAATAAATATAATTCAATCCCGTTTTCTGGGTATTGCAGTGATCCTCCTTGGAATTGGTGTTAATAAATATAATTAATGGTACCACAGATTGTGCACTTACCCTGGGGCAATCAGATGAATCGCAACCAACTCAGCCCAACATGCATACTGCTTCCACACTGGGATGCCCATCACATAGGTGAATCCACCTGGGTTGTTATAGCCGCTCACAACTTTCAGAGCAAACAAAACCCCTGAAATAAAAAATTGAAAAAGACATTCCAGGATCCTTCCAAGTCATTACACAATTTGTCTTCTACAGATACCACAAGTATACTGGTCATTTTAAACAATTCATAGAAATTTATTTCATATAACATCTTTAGGGCGGCAAAGTGGCACAATGGGAGAGCTGCTGTTTTACAGCGCCAGAGACCCAGGTTCGATCCTGACTACAGGTGCTGTCTGTACGGAGTTTGTACCTTCTCCCTGCGACTGCGTGGGTTTTCTCTGGGTGCTCTGGTTTCCTCCCACACTCCAAAGATGCACAGGTTTGTAGGTTAATTGGCTATGGTAAATTGTAACATTGTCCCTCGTGTGTGTAGGTTAGTGCACAGGGTTCATGGCTGGTTGGCGCGGACTCGGTGGGCCAAAGGGCTTGTTTGTTAAATCCAGAAAAATAGACCAGGTCTGCACCTTGCCGGAAGAGATTAGCAGAAGGTTGACTGATTTTCTGATTTCACCTTCTACCAGTTAACCACTTCCACATTGAGTCTTTGACGGCCAATTGAATTGTCGAAACCAAAGTGTATTGATTTTGTAAGTGCAAGTGCACAAACTTGCACTACTCTTACACATCAATTTAATCGAGTTAATATACAAGAAAAAATCTGGGAACTTTAGTACGGTGCTTCTCCACCACCCATTTCAAAATCCACATTAAGATAAAATGGCAACTATGATATCAATTATTTTTTCCCTGAGGGACCTTGGAGTCCCCATCAGAGGCCTACTCTTAAGTCCAATTTAAGGTAAGACTAACATTCTCATCACAAAATTCCAACATATTGGTCAAGCGTGACTTAATCTTTACAAATCGTGCTCATCCCGATAAACTCCAATTTGTTCGAGTACACAGTGACACTAATCTTAACGACAGAGAATCCAATAACTTCCCCAGAACTGAATTCAGAGGTTAGTAATTACTTGACTTTCCAGTGCCAACTTTCCTATATAAATGCCAACAATTTTCCAATCCAGTGTCACATTCTCAAAGTTGGGAGCCTAGGAAACAGTAAAGAAGCATTTGGAATTTATTCATCTTTTTTAGTATTCTGGCATGAAAACCACCATGTCCTGGAGATTAGCCATTTCCCTTCCTCTGTCATTTATTTACTTAAATCATATCCAATATATTTATCCGCTTTAGTTACCTTGCGTCTTGGTTCTATGAGATCTTCAAAGATAAATGCAAAACACTCAAGTATGACATCTCTATGTGAAGAACTGTACTTATCTTTTAGCCAGTCACATTTCCCTTATCCTTCAACATAGTTATAAAATAATTTACTCTTAGAAATGATATCAGAAGCAAGTTCAGTCTCTTTGTATTTGAGTAGTACAGTGGCACAACCCATAGAGCCACTAGCCCACAGCAGCAAAAACCCAGGTTTAATAAGCGAGTTCGGTTTTTCGACTGACCATGAGCAGGTCATAGGTCGCATGGGCTAAGCATTGTTGCCAGCTGATCTGCTGCATGTAAACAAACCCTCGTTTCCTCCGTCTTTTCCAGTTTTGCTTCATAGAGGTGAGAAAATACTGCTTTCAAAACTGTTAATTAAGTGTAAAAATTGGTTAATTTGTACAAAACTACGATGATTTTGTAGGTTTTATTGCTTTATGCTTCAGTGAGTGAGCAAGATAGTGACTGAATAACAAGCATTTTTTTATTGTTTTTTGTTTTGGAGGGGGGATGGAGAATGAAATGAAATGTATGATTTCCATAACTATCAAGAGACTTCTGAATGAGTCACAGTTTCATTTCTGAGGCTAGAATATTTGTCGTGTTTAAAGTTTGATGCAAGTTAAGGACAGCGTTTTCTATTTCAACCTGTTTCAGTGCTGCACCGAACGTGTTCTCTTACCTGATCGCAGACATGCTCGCCGTTATGTCGCTTGCAGAAATGTTGCTGTAAATTCGCACTTCAGGATTAAGTTGGGGAGTGGGGCGACCCCGTGACGTGGATATGTTTTCATTTTTCGCCGGAGGGGCAAGGAAATCCGGCAAAGTGTTCGGACGAACAAACTCAGTGACATCAGTCCGAGCCGCCCGCCCCTTTAACTCAGCAGTTCGGTCAGACAACATCTCTGAAGAAAAGGAATAGGTGACGTGTCGGGTCGAGACCCGTCTTCAGACTCTAGTTGTGGTATCAACAACTCACAGTATGTCTGAAATATAATTTATTTTAAATAAACATTGTCTCTGGACCATGAGGGTTACCTTTGGTACTCTAGTTTGCCTCCCACATCCCAAAGGCATACACATTAGTAGGTTAATTGGCCACTTTAAATTGCCTCTAGTGTGTAGGTTAACGGCGTGGGGGGAGGGGGAGAGTTGAAGAGAATGTTGGAAGATTTTTTTTAATGGATTTTAGTAAGATTAGCATAAATGGGTGGTTGATGGTTGGCACTGTAGGCCAAAGGACCCGTTTCCATTCTGTATTTCTCCACAAATCTATTCAATTGCCTTTGCAGGTCCAAGAGAGCTTCCTCCCCGACAACAGTACTCAAACTGAGATTTGCATGGGCTTTCCCATAGAGGATACACGGAGCAGGTTTACAAAAAAAAAGACACAGAGTGCTGGAGTAATTCAGCGGGTTAGGCAGCATCTCTGGAGAAGATGGATCGATGATGTTTCGGTTCAGGACCCTTCGTCACGCTGCAGACAAAGAAGAGTCCTGGTTCGAAACGCGTTTATCCATATCTTCAGAGACGCTGCCTGACCAGCTGAGTTACTCAAGTATTTACTGTCTATTTTCATTTCCATTGTTCTTGTGCGCTAAAGCTGGTGGAACTGTTGTTGTCCTGCAAGCCAACAGCTGTACCTGGTCCTGGGTTGCACCAGTGGCTTTCTGCATGGGACTAGTTAAGCTTGGCTCATTCACAGCTGTCCCTAATAAAATGAATGAAAGCCATCAGGCACGAGGAAAAAGGTTACCCTATTTTCATTGTGTTTAAAGTGTCAACTGTTAAACATATATGGTTTTAAATGTGTTCCGCGTGCTATTGAATGTTTGTGAACGTCAAACACATTGACAAACATTCTAAGGCTTCATGACAGCTGGTGAAACGGGGTCAGGGCCTAACAAGCTGTCAAAGCCATTCATGGCTGCAGCAGGTGACTATAAGGAGACAGTCTGATGCTGCCTGCCACCACATGCACCGGGAGATTGCTTTCCAGTGCAAAACTGTGGCAGGGACATGCCGAAAAACTAGAGCGGACCAGGGAATGGCCACCTGATAAACCGGGGCAACCAAAGTTCTGGCTTCTATCACATTGCTAAAACCAAAACCTTTGGTTTCGCGTTTGATTTCCACTTCCCTTTCCACTTGTGTTGCTAATTTACGTCACAGACATGAGAAAATAAATGGAGTTGTTCGGCAGTTATTTTAAGAGACTCAGTTAGGAGTTCACCACATAGCTACATCTGGGGACACGTATTAGCCAGAACAAAATGAGCACAGCAAATTTTCGTCGCTGGAGGGTTAGTGAACCAGATCAACTTTTTGTAGGGGAGTCTGGTGACACTATTATCGTCAAAAGCTTTTTATTCCAGATTTATTTAATTATGTGAATATAAATATCCACACATCTTCTTGGGATTCAATAGTCTCCAGATCAATACTCCAGGTCTCTGGATTCTAGTCTGGTAACAACATATGAGTGCAAGGCCACTATTTTAGCTTTATATCTCTATCATGAACCCAGCCACATATTTGGGGGGGTCTTTTGTAGTTTAATGACATGTACTGATCACGTTGGATATAATATTTTAGTTTAGTTTATCTTAGTGATACAGCACAGACACAGGCCCTTCAACCCACCGGGTCCGCGCTGACCCGCGATCCCCGCACACTAACACTATTCCACACACACTAGGGACAAGTTACAATTATACCAAGCCAATTAGGCTACAAACCTGTAGGTCTTTGGAGTGTGCGATAAAATCAGAGCACCCGGAGAAAACCCATGTGGTCATGGGGAGAACATACAAACTCTGTACAGACAGTACCCTTAGTAAGGATCGAACCCAGGTCTCTGGCACTGCAAGGCAGCAACTCTATCGCTGCGCCACCATGCACACCACTTTGAGTACCTGTCAACTTTGTAGATTTGCCATTAACAATGCAGTGCATTGCAGATTTTTTTAAAATCAGCCTTGAAGAACTTTGGTTTGCATCTTCTAGTTTCTCTACCCGAGAACATTTTCGTCTCACCAAATATGGTGTTATGAACAAGGTTTAATAGGTTAGCACACCAAGCAATAAAATATCGTGAATGTACATAGAAGCTTAGGTTGAGAGCTGAGTTGGAGTAGTTATATTAAATATAAAAAAGGGTAAAGATTTCCTGCACTCACATGTCACGATGATGAACGCAAGATTCAACCAGTGAGCCTACTTACCTGAGAAACCAATTGCACATTGCATTTTATAGGACTGGTCTTCCATCAGTTCTGCCAAGATTGATTCCAGCACTAAGTAGACAATTCCAGTCATCACTGAGAACACTGACAGCATGAAGGCAAACCAGGTGCTGCCAAACCTTTGCTCCAGTCGAATTCCTTTGTATAGCATTGACACCATGTTGAAATATAGGTGCCAGTCGTCGGCATGGTGAAATGGTGACAAGAAAAGACGTTTCCAGTCTTGACCGTTCCACGTTTCATGCACGTTGATACAAACTTCCATTAATGGTTTCATCGGTGTTAAATATAGAAGGATATTCAGTGCCATCGTCATCAGTGTGACCGGTGGAATATTTTCAAATCCCACACTGAATAGCTGGCTCAGAAGCAGAAAGAGTCCGATGTTTCCTCCACGTCGCCTGGAATACATGATTCCCTTTGGTCGATAAACAGTTTGAGCAGTGGTTAGAGTTCTTTGGATTAATTAAGACTGTAATCAGCTGCAGATTGATCAAATCTACCTGAAATGACAAAAACACATGAGTTATACAGCACACATTAACAGAAATTTTGATGGAGAAATTTTAGCAATACATTGGCAAAATTAAAATCCTGCTCTACTCAATACTGCCATTTAGTACTATAATCTACTTGGTTCAATCTTTTTTTTTCTCTCTAAAATACCCACAATGCTTAATAACCATCTATTTTATTGTGTAACATCAAAGTCAAGTTGAATTAACATAAAAACCCGCAGTTGCTGGAAATCTGAAATAAAATAAACAGAAAAAGGTGTGACCATTCAATAGATCAGACAGCATCAGCGGAAAGTGAAAGAAGGTTAGCATTTCAGGTTGAAGACCCTTCATCAGAACTTGAAAAGGCAGAGAGCAAGTTGACATTAAGTTGGAGAGAGGGTGGGAGAGGAATGGACAGGACAAAGGGAGCATCGCTGATAACGTCGGACCAAGGTTGCCATGGTCATTTAAATGGTTAACAGGGCCATTTAGAGAGTGAAAAGGAACAAAAAAAAATTAAGTTATGAATTGAGGGCAGTTAGAGAGTGAGAACACAAGCAAGACCAGTTGAGATCTATACAATTTTTAAATTATAAATTGCAATAGAGGTTTTAATAGAGAAATAACATCTGCAAATTAGACTTAACAAACAATCCTACCTCTAATTGATTTTAAGTCAGGCAATGATTTAATTGCCCTGCGAGTGCGCAGAAAAATGAGTTAGATCGAAAGATTCAGACTTCAAGAACAGAAAGATAACGTGCTCAGTTGACAAAAATTCAAGTCAACAGATAGTTTAACGTCATATAGACAATAGACAATAGGTGCAGGAGGAGGCCATTCGGCCCTTCGAGCCAGCACCACCATTCAATGTGATCATGGCTGATCATTCTCAATCAGTACCCCGTTCCTGCCTTCTCCCCATACCCCCTGACTCCGCTATCCTTAAGAGCTCTATCCAGCTCTCTCTTGAATGCATTCAGAGAATTGGCCTCCACTGCCTTCTGAGGCAGAGAATTCCATAGATTCACAACTCTCTGACTGAAAACGTTTTTCCTCATCTCAGTTCTAAATGGCCTACCCCTTATTCTTAAACTGTGGCCCCTTGTTCTGGACTCCCCCAACATTGGGAACATGCTTCCTGCCTCTAACGTGTCCAACCCCTTAATAATCTTATACGTACCAAACGAAACAATAAAATTCTTACATGCAGCAGCAAAACAGATCTGTAATCACAGTACTCACTTAATGTTCTTAATGTTTTATTGTGTTATGCCATATTTCTTAATTGTTTACTGTATGTTCGTGTTGTTACTTGCGAGCGGAGCACCAAGGCACATTCCTTGTATGTGTACATACTTGGCCAATAAACTTATTCATTCATTCTCACTAGATAATATAGAAAACAAACTCCGTCATAAAAAAATAATATTCATTCAAAACAGAGCAAAAGTCTGAAGTCCCTCTTGCAACCATAGCAGTTTGTAGTTCAAAATTTAGTTGGTATTTGTAGAGTTCAATAACCTGATGGTTGTTGGCAAGAAGCTGTTCTTGAACCTGGAGGTTACTGGTTTCAGGCTCCTGTACCTTCTTCCTGATGGCAGGAGTGCAATGAGAGCATGGCCAGTGTGGTGTGGGTCCTAGATGATGCTGGCTGCATTTTTGAAGCACTGCTTCCTCTAGATTCCTTTGTTCATCAGTTCATAAGATATAGGAGCAGAATTAGGCCATTTAGCCCATCGATTCTACTCTGACATTCAATCATGGCCGATCCATCTTTCCCTCTCAACCTCATTCCTCTGCCATTTCCCCGTAAAATTTGACACCCTAACTAATCAAGTACCTGTCAATCTCCACTTTAAAAATACCCACGGTCATGCATCTGTAGCAATGAATTCCACAGATTCAGACTTTGATGGTGTTCCTGAGCATTTGAGGCTGTGACACAACCAGTCAATATGCTTTCTACTGTACAGCTGCCTTAAAGTTCAAGATAGTATTTGTCAACATACCGAATCTCCTCAATCTGCTGCGGAGTTAGAGGCATTGATAAGCTTTTTTAAACGATTGCGTCAGTGTGCTGGGTCCAGGACAGATCTTCAGGAATATGCACACCGAGGAAGTTGGAGTTGTTGACTCTCTCCACTACTGACCTGACAATGAAGTGTCTCTCTCCACTACTGACCTGTCATGGATCCTCAGCCTTCCTCTTCGAAAGTCAACCATTAGCTTCTTGTCTTACTGACATTGAGAGCAAGGTTGTTATTCTGGCACCAGTCAATCAGATGTTCGATCTCTCTCCTATACTCTGACTCATCATTAACCGTAATTGGCCCAACAATGTGGTGTCGTCGGTGAATTTAAAGATGGAGTTGGAACTGTATCTGGCGACATTGTCCTGGGTATAGATTGAGTAAATTAAATTTAATCTAAATAAGTATGTGGTATTGCATTCAGTTGAATGCAGCAAGGTAAGAAAGTACACAATAAAGAGAAGGATTTTAAATGTTGTGGAGGAACAGAAGAACCTTGGAGTGTATATCTACAGCTACTTAAAGAGTAAATAAACATGATGGATAAAAAGACATGTGGGGTTATTTTTCCCTATTGATATAGAATAGAAGAATAGAGAATTATGCCGAACGTGTGCTTGAACACTGCAGTTCTGAACACCAAATTATGGGCAGCGACGGAATTGCAAAGGAAATGATTCATAAAGATGTTGTCAAGATTATGAAGAAAGATTGGATATGCTGGGATTGTTTTCTTTGAAATAGAAGTGAAAGGAGACTTAACGATTTTAAAATTATGAGGGGCCTTCAAATAGGAAATAGGAAGGAGCATTTCCCTTAGCAGCATGACACAACAGAAGGTACTGTTTTAAGTAATTAGAAAAATAGAGGGGGAAAAAGAAAAAAAACTCACTGAGAGTTGCAAGCCTGGATCTCACTGCCTGAGAAAATGAAAGGGGACAAGATCCTCACCACATTAAAAAAATATCTGGATGTGTGTTTGGAGCTGTACAGTATCATGGATCAAGTACTAAAATGTGAGATTAGGCCAAATCTCCTTGTGACTCAAATTTTCTATGATCATATGATGGAAAGATTCCCAGGGCTTCCAGATATTTTGTTCCAATATGCAATGCAAAGAAATAGAACTCTATCTATCTATCTATCCATCCGTCTGTCTGTCTGTCCGTCTGTCCGTCCGTCTGTCTGTCTGTCTGTCTGTCTGTCTGTCTGTCTGTCTGTCTGTCTGTCTGTCTGTCTGTCTGTCTGTCTGTCTATCGATCTATCTATCACACTACTAAAACTCAGATCTTGTATATATATATATATATGTGTGTATATTTGTATGTATCTATGTATATGTCTCTGAGATTTTGAAATTTGGTTGTCGATATGTGGACCTCCAGCCAAAACGGTAAACCATAGCACCACAATTTTTGCGCCACCTTAATCACCACTCTCCTGGCGACTGTTTATAACAAGATTTATTCAAATTGGTCATATATTTTTTAAGTTAGAGACATTTTAAAGTTTAAAACCTTCATTCCTAAACACATTTTTACAAAATGCTGTGCGTATGACGTCACCATAGGGCATGCACGGCCTCTCTCCTCACTCGCACAAGCAAGATGGACGCCGTTAGCGGAGCCGTCCGCCCGCAATCAGGGGCTCCCCTCACGCTCCCCACTCTCCCGCACCCGGGGGACACTCCGAGCAGGAGATGGTCGGACTGATGGTCCACTCTCCTTCCCTTCCGTCCCTTCAACCCACGGCGTCCTCGAGTTCCCGCTATCTCCCGGGCCCGTTGACCTAATACAGATGCTCCTCGACTTATATTGTTTTGACTTACGATATTTCGGCTTACGATATTTCGGCTTACGATATTTCGGCTTACGATATTTCGACTTACGATATTTCGACTTTGCGATGGTGCAAACGGCAGCAACCCGTAGCAAGCCACAGCTCGCTTGCGGCCACGTGATCTAATACAGATGCTCCCCGACTTACTATGCTTCGACTTACGATATTTCAACTTTGCGATACTGCAAACGGTGGGGGGAGGGGGGGGGGGAGATGAGGGGAGATGGAGTGGGTTAGTGGGGGGGAGGGGGGATAAGGGGGGTTGAAGGAGAATGTAGTGGGTGAGTGGGGGGTGAGGGGAGGAGTGGGGCATAAGGGGGTTTGAGGGGGTATGGAGTGGGCGAGTGGGGGGGGGGGGGGGGGGTGGGCTTGCACGGAGGGTTGCCGGGTGCTCAGGAGAGATTTGAACCCAACGGGTCCACACTATCCAAACTAAAAACTAGAAATGTGTCTGATTACCACTGAGCAAGATGTTTCAATAAAGTAACATGTTTTACCATCCAGATAATTGTGCCCAAGTCATCTGATTAAATAGGGAGATAATAGAGAGATTAAATAACCACAGGAATTTCAATTCATGACAGGTGGGAAGAAAGGAATGGCATCTCATCTGAAGCTAATATCCAACATCAGTGATTGGAACAAATTACATGTGGAACAAAATTAAGAACAAATATGTTCCGCAGAATTAACTATATAAATTCTTTCATTCCAGGCATATATACTGATTCAACTATAATCAATGAGCATTGATAAAAACCTGTCTCTTGTTTCCTACATGCTTTCAATTTTAATTCTGGTTCTTCAACATAAGTTCAAGACATTTTTCATGTTAGAACATCGATATTGATTATCTACAACGTGCAAAATGTGGAAGAAAAATAAATCAGAAAACAGGAAAACTATAACTCTGAAAGATATCAAGGAGGAATGGCTTTGCCTTTGATGCCATCAATTTGCCTTTAAGGAACAGATTTAGCCACTTAATGGAAATGTAAAATGCCCGGGGAAATGCTGAAACCGCAGCAGATGTGGAGCATTTACTCCTACCCACTCTGTCATCATTACCCTTTGTACACAAGACAGAAGCACATTCTTCCCTTTAAAAACAACACTATTAGAGTGGACTGTAAAGACTGGTTTTAGTTTTTGTTTCAAGATACAGTGTGGAAACAGGCCCTTTGGTCCATCGAGTCAATGCCGACAGTGATGCCCGGACACTACTTCTCTGTCATCCCTCTTTCGCGTCCTACAAGGGGCGATTTACAGAAGCCAATTAAGCTTCAAACCTGCCCGTCTTTGGAATGTTGGAGGAAACCGGACCTCCCAAAGAAAACCCAGTGCAATCACAGGGAGAATGTGCAAACTCCACACAGACAGCACCCGCTGTCAGGATCCGTTGTCAGCACCCGTTGTCAGGATCGAGCCCTGGATTCTGACACTGTGAGGCTGCTGCCCTTCCACTGCACCACCTTGGTGCAAGTGTTTAATATTGATGCAAGGTGTTATTTTATTCTGTACTACAAGTGGCTTATGATATATCATTTCCTTGCAAAGTTTATTATTACGTCCTGAACACTTTGTTGCACAAGAAGATTATCTTCCAAATAATTGCATTAGCTGTTCGTGCATATGTGCAGAACAAATGAGAAAATATTAGGCATTTTTGCTGCACAACGAAGGGCGTAATTTAAATATGAAATGAATAAATGTAAAAGTAAATGAGTAATTATTTATACATGTTCCCCCCCCCCCCCCCAATTGGCAAATGCCCAACTTATGTACAGACCCTGCATATGAATGAGTATTTGGGAGATTGGCGATATGGATTTGCTGGCTGCTCGAGGCTGCAGGCATCTCCTGCGTGTGGGAGCTCGGTTCACAGCCGCATTTCCAAAAGAAAGACATGAAGGTTAAGGAACTTGGGCAAGTTAATGGAGATGTCTTAAGGACAATCTGTATTACAGTCAAAGAGATACTAAGCATCCTGAGACACGCAAAGAAGAATAAATCTCCTGGGACCAGATCAGCTATATCCAAGGATACTGTGGAAAGCTAGGGACTATATTACTGGAGTCCAAGCTGAGATATGAATGATCATTAGACACGGGTGAGGTGCTAGAATGTGGAGACTGTCTAATGTTGTGCCTCTATTTAAGAAGGGCTGCAAAGAAAAACTATGGGGTAGTAAGCCTAACATCTGTAATAGGAAGGGGGGATAGAGAGGGGAAGCAGGAACTACCTGAAGTTAGAGAAGTCAATGTTCAAAGCGCTGGGGTGTAAACTGCCCAAGCGAAATATGAGGTGGTGTTCTTCCATAGCAGGTAGTCCCTGCTTCCCCTCTCTATCCCCTCCCCTTCCCAGTTCTCCAACTAGTCTTCCTGTCTCCGACGACATCCTATTTTTGTCCCGCCCCCTCCCCTTACATCAGTCTGAAGAAAGGTCTTGACCCAAAACGTCACCCACTCCTTCTCTCCCGAGATGCTGCCTGACCCGCTGAGTTACTCCAGCATTTTGTGTCTACCTTCGATTTAAACCAGCATCTGCAGATTTTTCCTACACATCTGTAATAGGAAAGTTACTGGAGAAGATTCTAGAGGATAAGATATACATGCATTTGTAAAGACAGGTGTTGATTAGGAATGGTCAATATGGCTTTGTACATGGGAGATCATGTTTCACGAATTTGATTTAGCTTTTGGAAGAAATATGAAGATGATTTTCGAGGCCTATGCTGTAGATGTAGTCTGTATGGACCAGCGAGGCCTTCGATGAGGTTCTGCATGGTAGGCTGCTCTGGGAAGGTTAGATTGCATGAGATCCAAGGAGAACTAGCTAACTGGATGTAGAATCGGCTTTATATTAGAAAGCAGAATGTGGGGTAGATGGATGTTTTTAGGAGTGGAGAACTATGACTGGTAGTGTGCCTCAGCGATTGGTGCCTGGCCCGTTGCTGTTTGAGATCTATTTCAACGAATTGGATGAGTATGTAATGACTAGTAAGTTTTGCAGATGACAATTAGTGGTATCAGAGGCAGTGAAGATGGTTATCAAAAATTCTAGTGGTTCATGATCAGATGGACAAATCCTGGCAGAGGAATGGTAAATGGCATTTAATTCAGATCATTGTGAATTGTTGCATTTTGGGCAGTCAAACCAGGGCAGGATTTTCACAGTGATAGGTTGGGCCCTGGGGAGTGTTGCAGAGCAGAGGGGTCCAGAAGTACAGGCACATAGTTTCCTGAATGTAGATTTGCAGATAGATAGGATGGTGAAGAATCAAGGAATCAATCAAGGAATCAAGTATAGATTTGGTATGTTATGTTATAGTTGAACAAGATGTTAGTGAGGCTGCAACTGGCAAATTGTGATCAGTTCTGGTCAGCCTGCAAGAGGAAATATGCCATTAAACTGGAAAACTGTAGAAAAGATGTACAAGGATGTTGTCACGACTCAAGGGTCTGAGCAATAGGGAGAGGTTGGGCAGGCTTGGACTTTATTACCTGGTGCATAGGAGACTGAGGGGTGATTTTACTTTCCCCTGCAACCACAGGAGATGCAACACCCCTTACCTCCCCCCTCGACTCCATCCAAGGACTCAAACAGTCTTTCCAGGTGAGGCAGAGGTTCACCTGCACCTCCTCCAATCTAATCTACTGTATCCACTGTTCCAGGTGCTAACTTCTCTACATCGGTGAGACCAAGCGCAGACTCGACGATCGTTTCGCTGAACACCTCCGCTCAGTCCATCTTAACCGACCTGATCTCCCGGTGGCTCAGCGCTTCAACTCCCCCTCCCATTCCCAATCTGACCTTTCTGTCCTGGGCCTCCTCCATTGCCAGAGTGAGGCCCAGCGCAAATTGGAGGAACAGCACATATTTTGCTTGGGTAGTTTACACCCCAGCTGTGTGAACATTGACTTCTCTAACTTCAGAGAGCCTTTGCTTTCTCTCTCCATCCCCTCCCCCTTCCCAGTTCTCCCACTAGTCTTACTGTCCCCGACTACATTCTATCTTTGTCCCGCCCCCTCCCCTGACATCAGTCTGAAGAAGGGTCTCGACCCAAAACATCACCCATTCCTTCTCTCCAGAGATGCTGCCGGACTTACTGAGTTACTCCAGCATTTTGTGTCTACTGGTGATCTGAAGAGGTGTATTAACAGAAAGGTTGAATACACAGTATTTTTCCCAGGAGTGTGGAATCAAGGATTTGAGGGCATACGTTTAAAGTGAGAGGCAAAAGATGTTGTAGGAAACTGATGGACAACTTATTCACACAGGGTGCTGGGTATATAGAACAAGCGCCAGAGGAGGTAGTTGAGGCAAGGGCAATAACAGCATTTAAAAGACATTTAGACAGATACATGGATAGGAAAAGTTTAGAGGTCTACAGACCAAATGGGACTAGCTTAAATGGGCATCTTTGTCAAAATGGATGAGTTGGGCCAAAGGGCCTGTTTTCATTGTATGACTCAATGATACAGAGTCATAGAGTCATAAATCTTTGCAAAATCTGCCCTGGACTCTCCTTTCACTACAAAATGATTGGTTATATCTTATTCATAAATAATTCTATGCCTTAAAAATTGAAATTCTGCATCCAAAGTGGTCTCCAGGAATGTATGTATCTCCTTTGTAATGGCATGTTGTATTGCTAGCTATATACTAAAACTCTCATTTGTTTGTGATCGAACTTCAGCCAAAACAGTGCAAGATAGCGTGACAATTTTAGGCCCACCTTACTCACCGTCGTCGCTTTAATGGTAAAAATTGTAGTTTTATTGAAATTGGTGTTATATTTTTTAAGTTATTCACATTTTAAAGTTTTTAAAAACCAGCACATGCGCAATCGGGGCCGGTCTTCATGTAAGATGGCCGCCAGACCAGCGTCTACACTTACGTAAGATGGCTGCCGGGTGACTGTGCGTGCGCAGTTGGGGGGAGGGTCGTCATTTTCGTTCAGCTCCCACTTCCCGCCAGACACCCGAATGGTTCCGTGGCCCAAGTGGGGGGAGCGTCACCGCCGCCGCCGCTCCAAACCCCGGGCGTCTCCATAATGGCCGCCGCTCCGCCCCACCCTCCAGCACCCGCTGAGCCATTGCACCGCCGCCGCCCCCGCTCCAAACCCCGGGAGTCTCCATAATGGCCGCCGCTCCGTCCCGCCCTCCAGCACCCGCTAAGCCATCGCACCACCGCCCCCGCTCCAAACCCCGGGCGTCTCCATCATGGCCGCCGATCCGCCCCGGAAGCCCTGCCATCACCGCTGCCGCCGCTCCAAACCACGGGCGTCTCCTTCACTGCTGGGCCCTGGAGCCCCGCTGATCCATTGCGCCGCCGGCGGTGCTTCTTCTTCCCGCTCTAAACCCCGGGCGTCTCCATCGCTGCCGTCGCCGCTTAACTCTCCAGCTTCCGCTCAGCCATCACCGCTGCCGCCGCTCCTGCTGCCGTTCTCAGCCACGGGCGTCTCCTTCACCACTCAGTCCCGGAGCCCCACTGAGCCGCTGCCGCCGAGCAGTTACAGGTCAGACTAATTAGACCAAGCGGACCCGCTGGGCCTAAACCCCTCCCGCATTCGTGCAGCACCCCCCCCTCCCCTCTCCTTCCCTTCCCCCTCCCACTTCCCCTTCCTCCCTCCCCTTCCCCCCTACCCCCTCTTCCCCTTCCCTCCCCTCTCCACCCCCTCCCCCTCCACCCCCCCTCCACTGCCCCCCTCCCTTCCACCCCCTCCCCTCCTCTCCCTCCACCCCCCCTTTTTTGACCACCTGATCCACCTTCGACTCGACCTTCAAGGAACCAAGCACCTGTACTCCTAGATCCCTCTGGTCTACACTACCCAGATGCCTACCATTTACTGTGTAGGTCCTGCCCTTGTTCGACATCCCAAAATTTCAACATCTCACACTTCACTGTATTAAATTCCATCAACTATTCCTCCGCCCAACTGGCCAATCAATCCAGATCATGCTGCAATCTTTCACAACCATCTTCACTATCTGCAAAACCAAGTTTGAACAAAGCTCCCATTCTGGAAAGAGGGCGACAGAAACTTGCTTATAGTGCGCAGAATGCAGATTTGCCTTAAAATGGATGTTTTAGGTCATTGTTTAAAGCTACCCCTGTTTTGGACAGCATGCCTAGATTAAACAACAAATCAAAAACACTGGGCAAATTGTTCATTTTCTGCAAAAGACTTCCTAAGTCATGCCACCGCCTCCAAATGTACAAATGTTAAGAATACCCTTCAGGCAAACTAAATACCTCGACTGGGCCTGCCACGTGCCTGCATATTTGTTCAACAACTCGAAAATAAATTAACATTGGAAAAAAAGAGGTATTTGAATAACATTTGCATATTCTTTGCTGTGCACAAAGTGATTTGTGTCAAGCATTTTAAACAATTTTAAACAATTTTAAAGCATTTTAAACAATTCCACAAATGCACCCTTGGTATACTTGGTTATCCAAAATGGCTGCACGGGATGAAATTTGCTCAGCTTAAGTTTAGGCTATGACTTAATGTTCTTAAATGGAGATACAAGAGAATGCAGATGCTGGACTCTTGAGCAAAAAAGTGCTGGAGAAACTCAGTGGTCCAAGCAGCATCTGTGAAGGAAAATGGACAGATGATGCTTGGGATTGGGACTGATGGAGTATTCTATTTTCCAGCTTTCCCTTTTACTCCAACTGTCTGAAGAAGAGTCCCAACCCGAAATGTCTTGTGCCCATTTCCCTCCAAAGATGCTGCCTAGACTTGAGTTCCGTGTAGCCATCTAAATATCTTTTAAATGTTGCTATAGTACCTGTCTCAACTACCTCCTCTGGCAGCTCATTACATATATCCACAACCCTCTGCGTGAAAAAGTTACCCCTCAGTTTCATATTAAATCTTTCCCCTCTCACTTTAAACCTATGTCCCCTGGTTCTTGATTCCCTTACTCTGGGTAAAAGACTATTTGCATTTACCCTCTCTATTCCCCTCACAATCTTATACACCTCTATAAGATCAGCTCTCATCCTCTTACGTTCAAAGAAATAAATTACAAGAAACAAAATGCTGGAGTAACTCAGCAGGTCAGGCAGCATCTGGAGAAAATGGATAGGTGACCTTTCAGGTTGGGACCCTTCTTCAGATTGATATGAAGACATGTTGGATGTCCTCATATGGAAAGCCTCATTTTGGGGGCAAATGCAGCGGAGATGGAGGATTTGTGAGTTGGGGTTAGCGTCTTTGCAAGAGGAGGGTGGGAGGAAGTGTAGTCCAGATAACTGTGGGAGTCAGTCGGTTTGGGGTAGACATTAGTCGACAGTCTGTCCCCTGTGATGGCGGCAAAGAGATCAAGTGTAGAATTAAGTAAAGTTGGGGTCCATCGCAGGTCTGGGTGGCAGGTAATAGGAGGACACAGGCGAGGGGAGTTTGATTTCTTAAAAACCCCGGAAGAATTGTCAAGGCCTCTGGATGGAGTCGACCTGTGGAACGGGGGTTGCTGCCTGACCTGCTTGAGTTACTTCACCACTTTGTGCCCTTTTGTGTATTGACCAGTATCTGCAGTTCCTTGTTTCTACATTTCTTCTATACTCAATACCCTGACTGATGAAGGCCAATGTACCAAAAGCCGTCTGGACCACCCTATCTACCTGTGAAACCACTTTCAGGGAACTATGTACCTGCACTCTGAGGACCACCTGCTCCACAACATGGCCCAGGGTCTTGCCATTCACTGTGAAGGTCCTGCCCTGGTTTGAATTCTCAAAAAGTAACACCCTGCACTTATCTACATTAAACTCCACTGGCTATTCCTCAACCCACTTGCCCAACTGACCACAATTTTACTGTAATTTTGATAAACTATTTACAATCTGCAAACCTACTAATCATGCCATCTATATTCTCATCAAAATTGTTGATATAATCCACGGAGAGCAATGGGCCCAGTACCAATCTCTGAGGCATACCACTGAACACTGGCTTCCAGTCCAAAAAATAATCTTCCACCTGCTTCCTTCTATCAATCCAATTCTCTATCTAACTCTCCCTGGATCCCATGCAATCTAACCTTCCAGAGCAGCCTACCATACGGAATCTTAATCAAATGCCTTGCTGAAGTCCATATAGACAATGTCTACCGCCTTGCCGTCATCAACCTCTTTGGTTACTTCTTCAAAAAACTTAATCAGATTTGTAAGATATGATCTCTCACCATGAGGAATCCAGTAATCCTGGCGGTCCCACTTTTTTAATCTTTTACCTAACTCTATAATTATTTTGCATGACCTCATCCCTTTTACTTCCTATGTAATTTGTATCAACGTGTGCAATGATTTCTTGCTGCTATCCTTCCCCTTGAGAGTTTCATGCGGCTGCTCTGATTATAGATGGGTGGAATTTGAATGTGATTATGATGCCAGGAGGGTGTGGGAACATTGGAGCATTGAAGCAGCATGCATCCATGAGATGCTGGAATCTGTTGCAACAA
Source organism: Rhinoraja longicauda (assembly GCF_053455715.1). Taxonomy (NCBI): domain Eukaryota; kingdom Metazoa; phylum Chordata; class Chondrichthyes; order Rajiformes; family Arhynchobatidae; genus Rhinoraja; species Rhinoraja longicauda. The sequence goes on along the minus strand of NC_135965.1, from coordinate 11,798,778 downwards.
ACAACCTGCTGGAGGTACTCACTGTGGGAAGCTGTGGAGGGTTGCTTGACATTTTGGGGCATAAAACACCATCAGGACTGAAAGTGGAGAGGGGGGATAACGAGTACAAAGAGGAGAGGGGGAGTTGTGAGTAGCAAGTGGTGGACCGATGAGGAGTGAAAGATCGGCATAAGAAGTCATATAGGTAAGAGAGAGGGAGGGATGGAATTGATAGATGATGAATGGAGGCAGATAGATGAGAGAAAAAAAAGAAAGAGGTTGGGGAGAGAGGCAGGGGAGAGAGGGGTGCTGGGAGTGAGAGAGGAAAGGGCATGGAGGGAGAGGGGGAAGTGGAGAGAAGGAAAAGGAACACATTTCTTCATACCTAGATTCAATCCAGTCTCCTTTGTCCAGTCCCTTCCCACTTACATTGAGGACATCTCTCATGCTCTCCACCATTTTGACATCGTCTAATTTCCGGTCCCAAACGCCACATCTTTACTGTGGACGTTCACTCTCTTTCCACCTCTATCTCCCATCAGGAAGGCTTTCGACCCTTCCAATTCTTTTCAGACATCTCTTGTTTCCATCAGCCCATCATCTTCTCCCTATCTCGTTCCAGCTAGTCATCTAGTCTCTATCCCAACCCTCCCTTGTACTATTATGTACTGGCAATCATTGCTCTTCTCACTCAGTCCTGATGCAAGATCTCAAACCAACACATTAATGTACATCTTATGCCTCCACGAATGCTACTTGACCCACTGAGGTCTTCCAATCCTGTTTTTTGTTCTAGATTCCAGCACTGACGGTCTCTTTTACAAGGTGGGCCTTGTAAAAAAAATTGTGCAGGATGGCCTTGCAAAAAAAAGTAATGGAGGATTGCCCTTTTATTTTAGCATATTATAAATATTATATATAAAATTAGATTAGCTTAGTAGGCCAGAAGGAAAGGATATTATAGAGGCAGTTATACAGATGGTAGACTTAGTGGCAAAGAAATCTACGAACACTGCACATTGATTTGATGTGAGGCAGAGTAGTTTAATGAGTGTCGACAGCAGAGAAAATAGTCTGACTAAGTTTTGTCATTCAGGATGCCTTTAAAATACTGTGGTTTGGTAGAAGAACCAATAATGCTTGATGTGCAGAGCCAGAGCTGGCGATGAATGGTTGCACCAGCTGCGTGCACATCATTCATTTTTAAATATCACTGATTTAAAGGAGCCAAGATTACTCAAAGGTAATTTGAAAAAGTGAGAGTCATAGTTTCACTAAGGTCTGGGGTATAAATAGTGCAGATAAAGATGTGATCGAGGAATCCATAGCTGCAAATGTATTGTGCCAGAAGCCTAGTAGAAAGTGTCATTTAAGGGCAGAGTTGCAATAATAGGTCAGGCTTTTATAATGGATTTAGCAAATCCAGCAATAATACAACGTGAAGAGCTGAGAAATCTATTTACAGTCTATTATGTGAAACTGTAAATTACACATTTAGAAACCCTTATATCTTTGAGGGACCAATAATGTGTTTAGAAAAAATATGAAATAATATAATTCATATGATTACCAATTATATGTTGTGCTGTACATTATTTTTGGTATAGTAAGAACCAATGAAAAATAAATCGAATGAAATTAACCATAGTAGGTCGGTGTATGCATTTTCTTCATATTACATCACAAAACAGGTTGCCAAAAAAGAACACAATCTTAAGCAGACTTCTCAGTCAGAATAAGAATGATGTTCAGAAGTTTAAAGACTAAAGTACTAAAGCAATGTATTGCCAAGAAGTGGTTTGGGGCAAAACCAATGAATGAGACGAGAGACAGAAAGAAACCTGTCACACAAATAAAATGGCGGCACGGTAGCGCAGCGGTAGAGTTGCTGCTTTACAGCGAATGCAGCGCCGGAGACTCAGGTTCGATCCTGACTACGGGTGCTGCACTGTAAGGAGTTTGTACGTTCTCCCCGTGACCTGCGTGGGTTTTCTCCGAGATCTTCGGTTTCCTCCCACACTCCAAAGACGTACAGGTATGTAGGTTAATTGGCTGGGTAAATGTAAAAATTGTCCCTAGTGGGTGTAGGATGGTGTTAATGTACGGGGATCGCTGGGCGGCACGGACTTGGTGGGCCGAAAAGGCCTGTTTCCGGCTGTATATATATGATATGATATGATTAAGGCACAATCAAATGTCCCAAAAGACCTACTGGTCATGGGAATTATTCTACGGAAGTGGTGAACCAAGGTCTAGCCTCATCATCACTCAATCATTGTGAAGGATGAACAAACATAACCTCTCACTGGAAAGATCAAAAGCTTTATTTGTTGAAATATGAGGGAAAAGTAAAGATAATTTAACGGTATATATGGGTGAGAAGAATTCATTCAATGTTTGGATATACATGTTTTTGAAATCCATACAAAATTAGAATTGTTTCAAAATCAAACTATCAGGGGGAAAAAATCACACGGGTAGTTTCTGTCTGATCACCATGAAGTATATTCTCAATTCAAATTGAAAGCCTCAACTCAGCGTGGCTGTTCCCTACAGCCCCATCAGCAAAATCAGCAGCCTTATCACAAATCCCAAGGCAAAGAATTTAGTTTTGAATTGACAAGTATTAAGGTAAATTCCATCCACTACCAAAGCACGTGGACAGGATTTAGAGGTGAGTTATCCATGGATCACTTCAGACTCGGTACAGTACAGACACTTGAAACTAAAATCTCAGTACTTGGGCAATGTTTGCTTGTTTCAATTCACTTACAGTAATATTACAACCTACAGAATACATTGCAGTAGTTCATCAAATCCTCCACAGCTGTAATCATAAACCCATGTAGGACAAAGACAAAAAATAAATGGGTAAACTGTCAAGTCAAACAACATCCTGGCTTGGGTGTCTAACCATTATTCTTGCGTAAAATTGAAAGATATGGGGATAAATTGGGAAAATTGACTTCAAGGAGGTCAGCCACAACCTTATGGAATGGCACAACACAGCTGAGAGGTTATGCAGACCACTGCCAAATCCACCGGTTGTTTGCTCTCTAATTGTCCAATCAGTTTGTTATTTCACTTTGTATGGATCAGTGTGAGCTTCAAGGTGAATGAGTTGACTGATCATGGTCTCATTGAAGGGATCTCTAGGGGGCACTGCTTCAAAAAGCCAACCAGCATCATCAAGGACCCACTACCACCCTGGCCACACTCTCATTTCACCGTTGCAATTGGGAAGAGGATATAGGAGTCAGAAAGTAGTGACCTCCAGATTCATGAGCAGCTTCTTCCCAACAACCATCAGGCTCTTGGACACTACAAACATCAACTAAACTACAAACTGTGAATTGTCTTGGTTGCATGAAGGACTTCGGGATTTTCTGCACCAATATTGGGGTTTTTAAACTTATTGAACTTTTTGTTTTTATGTTATCTGTGAGTACTTTGTTTAGAGACCTGGTATGTTGCTGCAAGTAAGAATTTCATTGTTCGGTTTTCAGTATGAATGATAATTAAACACTCTACTATCTCTCTTGACTTTTGATACATGAAGCAATTCAAATACATAGGGCCGACAAGATTGTAGTACTGACAGGGCCAAGGGTAGAGCAGAATTGAAGCTGTTTTCCACAAGATACAAGAAGTGTTCAGAAGGCCGAGTGTTTGCCTGCTGCCAGGGCTCGGACATGCAGCCAGGGCTGGAGAGGAGCTCATAGAGGGAGGGGAAAGATTCGCACATCATGTCTCACACAAAGATAAGAACGACATAAGCAGGACAGAATAGTTTTATTTAGTTACTGTGATATATATAGGCTCAGGCAACAATGATCAAAACATAAGGTAGACACAAAATGCTGGAGTAACTCAGCGGGTCAGGCAGCATCTCGGGAGAGAATGAATGTGTGATGCTTCGGGTCGAGACCCTTCTTCAGTCTGAAGAAGGGTGTCGACCCAAAGCGTCACGCATTCCTTCTCTCCCAAGATGCTGCCTGACCCACTGAGTTACTCCAGCATTTTATGTCTACCTTCGATTTAAACCAGCATCTGCAGTTTTTCTTCTACACATGATCAAAACATAATTGATTTGTTCAGTTAGTTTGAAGAGAATGGGTCCCAGTACTTTAAACTTAAAATTAAGTGAGGATAACTAGTATTTTGACCTCAACCGCGGAAAGATAGGACATGCTGCTCTTAAGTTTACAAGAGTTTCAATCAAGTCTCACCTCAAACAAGAGAGATTTGATTGAAACATACAAGATGCAACGGGTAAAGTGAAGCAACATTTCCTTTTGCAAAATTCTGACGTAAGGTTGAAAATAAGAGGCTTTCACTTAAAAAATAAATGTGAAATATCTTCTCAGATGGTTATAGGTCTTTGGAATGCTCTTCCCCAAAATACATTGGAAATGATCTTTGAACATTTTTAAGGTAGTCAAATAGAATCTTGATAAACAGGTTTTCAGAGGTAAGTGGGAAGCAGAGTTGAGATTACCATCAGAACACCCATTGCCTAAATCAGTCTGAAGAACCCGTTACGAAACGATACCAATCCATGTTCTCCAAGGATGCTGTCCGACTCGCTGTTACTCCAGCACTTGGTATCTTTTTTTTCTGCTTAAATGATCAACCAGGCTTGAGGGCCACATTTATTCACAAAATGCTGGAGTAACTCAGCAGGTCAGGCAGCATCTCGGGAGAGAAGGAATGGGTGACGTTTCGGGCCGAGACCCTTCTTCAGACTGATGCCAGGGGGGCGGGACAAAGGAAGGATATAGGCCACATTGATCTACTTCTGTCTAATCCGAATATTGGTATGCTCATTTGTAACATTTCAACAAATTTTCAAATAATTTTTAAATGAGACTATAAATGCGAGCCTTAAGCAGCAATACCCACGGGCAGAAAATTATATTTAAAATATATTTATTTCAAACAAAGCACATGCGGTCCCATGTATTTGAATGGCTTCATGTATCAAAAGTCAAGAGAGTTTAATTATCATACATACAAACATATTTTCATACTTAACCAGACATAATCTTTGATCTGATTAAATATCATCACCCAATACATTAATTAGAGTGATACTGCATGAAAACAGGCCCTTCAGCCTAACTTGTCCATGCCATCCAAAATGCCCATCTCATCTAGCCCCTTGTCGTATTTGGCTGATATCCCTTCAACCCCTTCCCATCCATGTACCTATCTAAATGTCTTTTAAATGCTGTTATAGTACCTGCCATTATGGTATGGCAGCCCGTTCCATGCACTCACCACACTGAGTGGAAAAAGTTGCCCAACACGTTCCTCTTACTTCTTGCCTCTCTCATCTTAAACCCATGTCCTTTGATTCTTGATTTCCCTGCCCTGGGTAAAAGACTGTCTATTCCCTTCATGGTTTTATACACCTCTATATGATCACCCCTCAGCCTCCTGCACTCCAATGAATAAAGTCCTAGCCTGCCCAATCTTTGGCAATAGCTCAGGTCCTCGGTCCTGGCAACATCCTTGTAAAAAGTCTCTGCACTCTTTCCAGCTTAATGACATCCTTCCTAGAACAGGGCCACCAATACTGAACACAATACTCCAAATGTGGCCCTACCAACTCTCCCTACTTCCATGACTTTCCAAAATGCAACATATCGCTCATTTGCATGAAATCCATTTGTCATTCCTCAACCCATTTGCCCAGCTGATCAAGATCCTGTCGTAAATTTTGATAACCATCTTCATTGTCAACAATACCACCTACTTTAGTGTCATCTGAAAACACATTTATCATGTCTTATACATTCTCATCCAAAACACCAAACAGCAATGGGCCCAGCACCGATCCCGGAGGCACATAACCAGACCCAGGCCTCCAGCCCAAAAAACCACCTTCCAACATCGCCCTCTGCTTCCTTCCGTGAAGCCAATTTTGTATTCTGTTTTTCTTTATAGAAATTGTGTAACCTGCTGGGAATTTCCAGTATCCTTTTTTAACTTTAGCTTTTCAACTCCAAAAAGATAATTTGCATTTGTTTCATTTCTTTAACATCACTTTCAGGATGCTCTGATGTGTTTTTCATCCAATTAAAGTACTTTTGAAGTGTTGTCACTGACCCAATTTGTGCATTGCAGGTTCCCATAAACAAACTGCAACTGGGCAAGATTTAGTGGTTAACTATCCTGATAAAACCTTTCAGAAACTGTTTCTCAAGTCTCACTATTCCTGGTAAATATAGACCCACCGAGAAAGAATCTGCTGATGCACATTGCCTATTTGTTTATTTCTTACCTATTTATCTACATACTCACAATACAGTTAAAATACATGTTTTAACCCTGCTTCAAGAACTGTTTGAGAAATACGTCATAACTGGGTTGAAAAAGTGAATTAAATCAAAACTATCTCGCCAAAATTCAGATCTCAAAGGGAAACACAGATGTCAATAGAAACATAGAAAATAGGTGCAGGAGGGGCCATTCGGCCCTTCGAGCCAGCACCGCCATTCATTGTGATCATGGCTGATCATCCACAATTACCCGTGTCTGCCTTCACCCCGTATCCCTTGATTCCACTAGCCCCTAGAGCTCTAACTCTCTCTTAAATCCATCCAGTGATTTGGCCTCCACTGCCCTCTGTGGCAGAGAATTCCACAAATTCACAACTCTCTGGGTGAAAAAGTTCCTTCTCACCTCAGTTTTAAATGGCCTCCCCTGTATTCTAAGACTGTGGCCCCAGGTTCTGGACTCGCCCAACATTGGGAACATTTTTCCTGCATCTAGCTTGTCCAGTCCTTTTATAATTTTATATGTCTCTATCAGATCCCCTCTCATCCTTCTAAACTCCAGTGAATGTTAATGTCGTTAACAAGACTATTTTCATTGCATGAGGATGAGTATACAATATTTTTCAAAAGCTTGTTTATCAAATCCTTCTCCCAAAATTTGTAATGTTCTCTAATTCCACAAGGCCTCAGAGATCCTGGCCTCTTGCATACCTTTGATTTTTATTCACTTTAACACTGGTGGCTGTGCATGCAGGGGATGAAGCCTTAATCTCTGGAATTTAATCTGTAATATTTTATGCCTGCTGCTTTAAGACTCTCCTACATTTTCGATAAATGATCATATTATATAGTTCACTCAGTATTTCCGGCACTGTTTATATTTTAGATCTCAAGTATTCATTAAGTTTTACTTTCATTCCATTCTTATGGGTCATCCCAAATTTTTGCATGATTACATTCCTGTGAGGCACCTGGCATTATCTGGTGACATTAAAACCCTTTTTTTTCAAGAAACTGCTTCCTTCTGAATTAATGATCTGAATGGTGTTAAAATGACAAATAGGCATTTATAACTTTTACTTTGAGAAGTTTTACTCAGTGTCTCTCCTTATCAACTGGTATTTTTAATTTCACTATTTAAATTTTGTCTTGGCCACCATACTACAGAAAAGATGTATTTAAGCTGGGGAGGGTCCATTTGCTGGGACTGGAAGGCTTGAGTTATAAGGAGAGACTGGATCAGCTGCGACAGTTTCCATTTAGTTTGGTTTAGAGATACAGCGTAGAAACAGGCCCTTCGGCCCACCGAGTCTGTAGCAACCAGGGATCCTCACACATTAACACCACCCTGCACACAACACACTAGGGACAATTTTACATTTATACCAAGCCAATTCAAGTACAAACCTGTACTTTTTGGAGTGTGGGTGGAAACCAAAAATCTCGGACAAAACCCACACAGGTCACGTAGCAAAGGTACAAACTCGGTACAGACAAGCACCCATAGTCAGGATCGAACCCAGGTCTCTGGGGCTGTAAGGCAGTAGCTCTACGCCACCGTGCCACACTCATGTGAAAGTTTAGAAAAGGGATAGATAGATAAGATAAAATGGTCATAGCCATTTTTCTGTGAGGGAATCTAAAATTAGGGCATTAGTTTAAGATGAGTGGGGAAAGATTTAAATGGGGTCTGAGAGGCTAGTCTTTCAGTATGGTGGATGTGTGGAACGAGCCACCAGACAAAACTGTAGAAGCAGGTACAGTTACATCATTTGAGACATTTGGACAGGTGCATGGATAAATTAAAGGCTATGGGCCAAATGGGACCAAAGCACCATGGTCAGCATAGGCTAGTTCAAGGTTTCAAGGTCAGTTTATTGTCACATGTACCAGTTAAGGTACATTAAAATTTGAGCTACCATTCAGACATATTAAGTGAAAAGCAACAAGATACACACCCACATAAAATAAAAGTCAACAAACATTCATCACAGTGGATTCCACATTCCTCACTGTGATAGAAGTTCAATCTTCTTCAGTTTTCATGCAGTATAATTCCATGACTCCAAATATGTTGTCATTCCCATGTGTTAAAGCTGTGAGTAGCACTTCTTAAACTCCAGTATGGTTTAAAGATGTTATCAAACAACCTAATGACTTTAAGATCATATTAGCAGTTGTTTATGTACATCCACGGGCCGTGCATTAACAGTGCAGATAACTCGCTGACACCCCTCTCTCATGACAGTGTCGCTACATTAAATGTGGGAGCTCCAGCCTCCGTCCGCTGCCACTTTATCGATTATAATGACGCTACAAATGGTTTAGTTGGCCGGCGGGAAGGAAGGAAGAAGCGCTCTGTGTGCGTGAGACGATCTGTGGCGCACTTTCCGCAAATGAGATATATCCAAGTAAAACCAGGCGCTAGTTTGGAATTTAAAAAGAGATACATTTTCCAGCTCATGATAAAAATACAACAACCAGCGTCGGTTTTTGCAGGAAGCTGACGAAAGCGGGTCGTGAAAGTGAAAGCAACGCCAGCCCGCGGCCTTCTCTCGAGTCTCGGCCTCGGCCTCGCGTAGGCGCGGGCTCGCGTTAACCGGCGCTACCGCGCGCGCTGCCTGCCGGCGGCTGTTTGAACACTAACGGGTACTCACTGTGACGTCAGAGAGGGAGCGCAAGCTGAGCCCCGCCGCGCTGTGTGGACCAGGGGGCGGGGCCTGAGCCAAAGATACTAGAGGAACAAGATGGACCACTCCGTTGAAATCGCGCAAAGCGGTGTAACGTCCGCCATTTTAGTAGGCAAAACCCGCCGCTCGTTTATGCCTCTTGCAGTGTAATCAGTGTTGTGGAGAGACAGTATGTGTGATGATACCATTAAAATGCAGAATGTATCTCATCTATCAATTCACAGATTTTTGTTATTTTTCTTTTTAAATGTTTCTGCAAGTTTCTGCCTACTAAAATGGCGCCACGGTTTTTGCGAGTGGTCCATCTTGTTCGTCTAGTATCTTTGGGCCGCGCTGTGGGGACCAGGGGGCGGGGCCCGGAATGAGTGGGGCCGAGCCAGGCTCCAGCTGACGTGTGGAGCACCCTCAGCTTCGCCCTGTCAGGTAGGGCCACGTCAAAATAAAACCAAGAGACAATTACATCAGCCTAGGAAAGGGAACAATAATTCTGCATCTTTTGGTATGGTGGAAAGCGAATGGTTTTCTCAACCACAATTGGTAAAGGATTTGGGAAAACCCCACCATGAGGTGCTGCTTCATGCTGTAGTAAGCAAAAGGGTGGAGGCATCACACAGGGTGGCTGAAGAGATTAATTGAAAGGGAAAAAGTCTTGAGTTGAGTAGGAAGGAACTGCAGATGCTGGTTAAAAGCAAAGATAGACACAAAAAAGCTGGAGTACAGCGGGTCAGGCAGCATCTCTGGAGAGAAGGAATGGGTGACGTTTTGGGTCAAGATCCTTCTTCAGACTAGTTAGGGAAAAGGGAACCGAGAGATATAGATGATGATGTAGAGAGATAAAGAACAATCAATGAAAGACATGCTTGTTGAGTTTATTGTCGTGAGTACCGAGGTACAGTGAAAAGCATTTGTTGCATTTTTCGAAGGAATTTCCACAATTCAGTTTGTAGGGTAATAGTTATTGACTGGAAGAAGTTGGAGAGGGTTGAGATAATTTTAAAGACATGAAAAATTAAATGAAAGTGCCGTCAATGAGTTCTTCAATAAGTCTACTATCCGGGCTGTCTACATTGGTGCACATTGTTCTCCAACCAATTTACCACCACATTGTAATCATCAGAAAAATCTAGCTATTGAAATAGTGGGTTGTAGATGGCAGGAAGGGAAGATGTAGAGGACAAGTGTTGCTCCTCATGTGGTTGCACAACAGGGACGGTCTCTGCAAAATGTCGAAAGGGGAGGGAAAGATATATCTGTGGTGGAATTTTAATAATAATAATAATATATTCCTTTATTCGTCCCACACCGGGAAAATTTACAGTGTTACAGCAGCAAAGTGGATAGCAAGAGAACAAGAGGTAGTGTAAGAAAATAACTGCAGATGCTGGTACAAATCGAAGGTATTTATTTCACAAAATGCTGGAGTAACTCAGCAGGTCAGGCAGGAGAGAAGGAATGGGTGACGTTTTGGGTCGAGAACCTTCTTCAGACTGATGTCAGGGGGGCGGGACAAAGGAAGGATATAGGTGGAGACAGGAAGATAGAGGGAGAACTGGGAAGGGGGAGGGGAAGAGAGGGACAGAGGAACTATCTAAAGTTGGAGAAGTCAATGTTCATACCGCTGGGCTGCACTCCCAGTCTGACCTTTCTGTCATGGGCCTCCTCCAGTGCCATAGTGAGGCCCACCGGAAATTGGAGGAACAGCACCTCATATTTCGCTTGGGCAGCTTGCAGCCCAGCGGTATGAACATTGACTTCTCCAACTTTAGATAGTTCCTCTCTTCCCCTTCACAGTTCTCCCTCTATCTTCCTGTCTCCACCTATATCCTTCCTTTGTCCCGCCCCCCTGACATTGGTCTGAAGAAGGGTCTCGACCCGAAACGTCACCCATTCCTTCTCTCCTGAGATGCTGCCTGACATGCTGAGTTACTCCAGCATTTTGTGCAAGAGAGCAAGAGATCATTCATTATAAATAAAAGATACATATATTGTCATCAGTTTTCTGTGTGTTCTTAGATGTTATTGTTGACTCGTCTGCTGGGAGCAGTGCTGGTTGTGCAGTCTCACAGCAGCGGGAAGGAAGGACCTCCTATATCTCTCCTTCACGCACTTGGGGTGAAGGAGTCTGTCACTGAAGGAGCTACTCAGTGCAGTGACAGTGTCCTGCATGGGGTGGGAGTCGTTGTCCAGCAGCGATGTTAGCTTTGCCATCATCCTCCTCTCTCCCACCACCTGCACTGAGTCGAGGGGGCAACCCAGGACAGAGCTGGCCTTCCTGACCAGCTTGTCGAGTATCTTCCCTTCCGCCGCTGAGATGCTGCTGCTCCAGCAGACCACTCCATAAAAAATGGCCGATGCAACCACCGTGTTGTAGAAGGTCCTTAGGAGTGCCCCCTGCACTCCAAAGGACCTGAGTCTCCTTGGCAGATAAAGTCTGCTCAGGCCCTTTCAGTATAGCACATCGGTGTTTTCAGTCCAGTCCAGTTTATTGTTGAGGTAGACACCGAGGTACTTATAAGAATCCACCCTCTCGATGTCCATTCCCTGGATGTTCACCGGTGTCGGGGGGACCTGGCTGTGCCTGCGGAAATGTACCACCATCTCCCTGGTTTTCCCCGCGTTGATCCGGAGGCAGTTCCGCTGGCACCAGTCCACAAACTCCTTGATCAGTTCTCTGTACGCCCTGTCCTCGTCGCCTGTGATGAGGCCGACGATGGCAGAGTCGTCAGAGAACGTCTGTAGATAGGAGTCTGCAGAGCTGTGCCTGAAGTCCGCAGTGTACAGGGTGAACAAGAATGGAGCTAGCACTGTTCCCTGCGGAACCCCAGTGCTGCAGACCACCCTGTCTGAGACCAGGTCTTTTGTCCTCGCATACTGTGGTCGCTTGGTGAGGTAGTCCAGAATCCAGGATGTGAGGTGGTGATCCACTCCTGTGCGCTCCAGCTTGCCCCCCAGAAGCCCCAGCTGGATGGTGTTGAATGCACTGGAGAAATCAAAGAACATGATTCTCACAGTGCTATCCGACTTCTCCAGGTGTGAAAGAGTCTGTTCCGTAGGTAGATGATGGCGTCCTCCACCCCGATGCGAGTCTGGTAGGCGAACTACAGCGGATCCATTGATGGTCTCACCAGGGGGCGGTGATGGGTGAGGACCAGACGCTCCAGTGTCTTCATCAGGTGTGATGTCAGTGCCACCGGCCTGTAGCTGTTGAGTTCCTTCAGGTGCTGCGTCTTTGGTACCGGTACCACGCAGGATGTTTTCCAAAGCTGTGGAACTCTCCCCAGTTGCAGGCTCAGATTGAAGACATGCTCCACTATTCCGCACAGCTGGTCTACACTGGACTTGAGGAGCCTCGAGCTGATGCCGTCTGGACCAGCCGCCTTCCTCGCATTGATCTTCCTGAGCTCATTCCTCACCTGGTCTGTGGAGAAAGGCAGATTGGAGCACAGGGGCTGGGTGCTCAAGGCTGTGAGAGGAGGAGAGGGTGTGGGGGGGGGGATGGTGTGGGGAGAGGAGTTGGGGGTGGTGGCTTATTGAAGATGGTGGCTATTGTGAATACGGTTACCAACTTTCTCACTCCCAAATAAGGGACAAAAGGTGATGTCACCTCCCGCGCCCCACGTGACCTCACCCAGCTAGCGGCCACGTGCTCTCGCTCCACCAATGGAGGCCGCCCGGGCCGGGAGGTGGGTTGCTACGCAACCTCTGTTAGGCAAACACACTCGGCCCCGTTCCCCAAACACACTCCGTTAGCCTACAGTGTCTGGGCCTACAGCGGCCCCCGGGCCTAATACGGGCCACAGGCGGTACTGTACGGGACAAACCAATTTAGCCCAAAATACGGGATGTCCCGCCTAATACGGGACAGTTGGCAACCCTAATTGTGAAGGATAACTCATTGAATGCAGATTCTGGTGAGGACCAGGGGAACTCTTTTCTTGCTCTCTTCAGAAGAATGAAAACAGGTGCGGGAAATAGAGGAGATGTTGCCAATGGTCAACTATGGTAGAGGGGAAGCCAAGGTGTCAGAAGGACAGAAGACTTTGATTTGTATGAAAGTTTCATTATCAGAGATTAAGGGATTGGGAGAATGGAATGGGGTCCTTACAGGAAATAGAGTGGGAAGAAGTTTTGTCGGGATTGTCTTGGTGATCTATAGGCTTATAAAGGATGTTTGTTTCTATTGTGTCCACTCAGATGAAGTGATCCCAAAGGGAAAGAGAAGAATCAGAGATGGACTATGTGAAAATGAAAGGAAATTGGAAAGATCTGGTAAAATTGAAGAAGTTGGTTCAATGTGAGAAAGAGTTCAGACTGATGAAAGGTTTTTGGTGCAGGGGAGCTGGTTGGGCCTCTGTTGAAGGAAAAAGCTGTGAGCCGCACATAATCCAGCTGTGGGATGGAGGTATAAAAGATGTGCATCTTAATGCTCTGTCAGTTCTGACCAGGCTCCAAATTCTGCTGATATTGGGAAAGTCAAATGCAGTGCACAATATAACCAATATGCAAGGAAATAGTCACAGTTTTCTGCTTCAGTTTTCCTTGAAATCGAGGGCAATCTAAAACCATATCTGCATAAACCAAAGCAGGTGTGGATACTTGATATACAAATTCTCTAGATATGAGACCTTGGATCATGTGTCAACTCAATGCCACGGGATATCAGAATAATACATTCCAGTCCTACTAACACTGTTATCTGGACACGCCAACTGAATAGAATTACAGCTGTTACCTGATATCCACATCATTAGTATGAAAGAAATAAAATGAATTGGTCATGTAGTATATGGAATAGAATTCGGGCAACAAATATTTAGATAAGCCAACATTTTTACAGAGTGGACGATTGGGAAATGAGTGATTCCAGATACAACTCCATCCCCAATAATGCCAAACTGACAGTTTCTACAGGATTTAGTTAATAAATTATAGGAGCAGAATTAGGCCATTTGGCCCATCAAATATACTCTGCCATTCAATCATGGCTGATCTATCTTTCCCTCTCAACCCCATTCTCCTGCCTTCTCCCCATAACCCTTGACACCCTTACTAATCAAGAACTTATCAATCTCCACCTTAAAAATATCCATCGACTTAGCCGTAATAGCCTTCCGTGGCAAGGCTTTCCGCAGATTCACCACCCTCTGACTAAAGAAACCCCTCCTCGTCTTTCTAAAGGAACATCCTTTAATTCTGAGGCTATGGCCTCTGGTCTGAAACTCTCCCACTTGTGGAAACATCCTCTCCACATTCACTCTATTTAGGCCTTTCACTATTTGGTAATGAGGACCCCCCCCCCCCCATCATCCTTCTAAACTCCAGCGAGTACAGGCCCAGTACCGTCAAACGCTCATCATATGTTAACCCAATCATACCTGGGATCATTCTCCGTAAACCTCCACTGGACCCTCTCCAATGCTGACATATCCTTTCTCAGATATGGGGCCAAAAACTGCTCACAATACTCCAAATGTGGTCTGACCAGTATTTTATAAAGCCTCAGCATTACATCCCTGTTTTTGGATTCTAGCCCTCTCGAAATAAATGCTAGCATTGGATTTGCCTTCCTCACTACCGATTTGACTTGCAAATTAAGTTTTTGGGAATCTTGCACGAGCACTCCCAAGTCCCTTTGCACCTCCGATTTGTGAATTCTATAAATAATTCTAGTTATTTCATTTTCAAAATGATGGTGAATTCTCATTTTGAAGTAGAGATACTTGCTCCCATAGTGCTGTTAGTTAGGAAATCCAGTATTTAGCCTGAGTAATATTGAAAGAATGAAAATATATTTTCTAGACTGCTCTGTTGTGGAATCTGCATTTCCTGGTATTCCCTGCATTTGTCACCTTTGAACATTTGGAGCAGTGGATGAGGTGACAGTCACTTCATCAATTTTGATACATTTCTTGAATATTATTAGGAGTGCCACTCAGCCACACAAATGAACTAGTATAGCACCACGCTCTTGATCTTTGCATAGTAAGTAGTAGAAACATTTGCAGTAGAAGCAAGGGCAGATTTTATTGGTCTCACATTGGAATGCATGATCCTCAGTTTACTTTAGTGCCACCCTCTCCACTATCTGCATATTATAGATTCTGTTACTGTCCCAAAATGCATATATTGCCCTCTTGAATGTAATCATCAACTGAATCTCAGCCTTAATCCCAGTCCAGAACAGCTGAGATAGGGATGGTATTTTGATTCCGTGACTCCTGGTTCTAGTAAAATAAACCAGAAGAAATCTCAGCCATACATCTGTCCAGTCGAGTCCTGTAAGAATTTTAATTGTTTTAATGGGATTTATTAAGCTCTTTTAAAGTCTGGAGGCGATAAGTATAATCTGCTTCATTTCTTTTCACCAGATCAAACCAATTCATACCAGAAATCTTTGCGGCTCTCTCTATTGCAAATATATCCTTTCCTTGGTGGGGATGCCAAATCCCTGTACAACATTCTGGTTGTGCTCTCACCAGAGTTCTGTCTAATTCTAATGCATCATCATTGGTCTTGAACGAAAATTCTCTTGCAAGAAAAGACCATATATTTTTTGCCTTATTAATTACTCGCTCTATCATTACGTTATTAGTATTGGTTTACTATTGTCACATGTACTAAGATTCAGTAAAATAAACTTCTGTCTGTGTGCTATTCAATTAAATCAGATCATATTATACATGAGTACAATCTAGCTTATACATAAGTACAACAGGTAGTGCAAAGAGAAAAATACCAGAGCGCAGAATATGGTTGAAAGCATTGTGGTGTTACAGTTCCAGAGACGAAATCTCATGTCCATAATGAAGGCAAGTTGGAATATTGGGACAACACCTTAGCTTATGAGAGGACCATCATTAGTCTGATAACAGAGGGGAGGAAGCTATTCCTGTTGACAAAGATATCAGGTTCCTATCAACACCAATGTTTCATTATTTTCATTTCATTTTTGCACTGCAAAAGAAATACTTTGCATGTCCATTCATTCTATTAAAATTTATGTCATCATATTTTTAACACATAATCTGTCTGGCTAAATCTTTGGTGTCCTTATAACTACACAGCTGTTTTTCATGTCGATTGTGAACTGTTGCAGCACTTCAAAATCACAACCTCCCTATCTGAAAATGATCAATTTATTCATAATTTGTGTCCTGAACTTTAACCTATCTCTAAACCATGTTTGTACATTACTCCCCATCATGTGTTCTAATTTTATTTATTGACCTTTTGCGTAATGTCTTATCACAAGCCTTCTGAAAATCCAAATACACCATATCCAGTGGTTCTCCCTTATCCTGCCTGTTACAACCTCAAAAGACTAACAGATTTGTCAAACATGATTTCCTTCTATAAATCTCTATTGAGTTTCCTCTATCCTGTTATTATTTTCTAAGTGTGTTGTTACCACATCCTTAATAATAGGTTCTAGCATTTTCCCGACTATTTTTTTTGCATTCTCTTCTTTCTGAAATAGTGGTGTTACAATCTGTGGAAACCATTCTTCTGTGAACAACCCCGCTCTGATCTTGTAAAGTAGAGATGTAGAGATGTTGATTGAAAAAACAGCTGAAAAACAATTGGGCCAGAGACTCTGACACAAGGAACTCCTACAGAAATATCCAAGGCCTGACATGATTCACCATAAACATTATCCACCCTACTTTGTAGCTAGAAATTATTACAGTCAGTAAGGTCTGCCCCTTTATTCCCCCTTAATTCAATTTTACCAAAGTTCGTTTCTGCGATTTCAGGTCCATGTTGTCTCGATATTAAGGCTAGTCTTTCTCACCTCACCTCACTGCGCCTCTGGAATTCCAGTCTTTTTTTAACCAATTTTGTTGCCGTAATCCAGAGATGGGAGTTCAAGTCCCAGAACAACAGGTGCGGAATTTAAATTGGCTTAATAAAATAAATCTGGATTTTAAAGGTTTTTTACTGGTTATTCTAACTGTGAAACCACTGAATTTTTATAAAATCCCATCTGGTTCATTAGTATTCTATCGGAAAGGAATTTTGCCAGCCTTATTGAGTCTGTCTTACATTGACTTCAGACCTACAGCGATGCCATTAACTCTTAACTATTTTCTGAAATAGCCTGGTAAGCCATTTGATTTGAAGACATTTTGGGAAGGACCATTGCCAGGGATGTATACTGAAGCAAGCGCCAACTTTTTTGTTTCATTAAAGGGCTCTGGACCTTGCCAGCTGAGCCACCATTTAATTACCCATTCCTAATTGCCCAGATCTTCCACATCAGACACAAAGGACGAGTCCTACGAGAACCTCACATCCATCATCAGCAGCATCCCCAACAAGGAAGAACTTGTTCCCTTGGGCGACTTCAAAGCCAGAGTGGGCGCAGACTACGAATCGTGGTCTTCCTGCCTTGGGCAATTTGGTGTGGGCAAAAGGAATGAGAACGGACAGCGACTGCTCGAGCTGTGCACTTACTGACCTGTGCATTGCCAACTCCTACTTCCAGACAAAGCCCCAGCACAAGATATCCTGGAGACACCCACGCTCAAAGCATTGGCATCAATTGGATCTGATCCTAGTCAGACGTGCCGCCCTCAAGAATGTTCTCCACACACGCTCCAACCACAGTGCGGACTGCGACACAGACCACTCCTTGGTGTGTTGCAAGATCAGGGTGCAACCAAAGAGGCTCTACCATACCAAGAAGCAGGGGAAACCCCGCATCGATGTCAGCAAGATGCCTCATCCAGACCTCGTGCAACAGTTTGCAGAGGCTTTTGAGAGAGAACTTGGCACCTTGTGTCCTGGAGACTCTGCAACAGAGAAGTGGGAAACTCTGCGGGACACCATGCACCGCACAGCCTTGGCTAGCTTTGGGAAGAAGATCTCGAAGACACGACTGGTTTGAGGCCAAGTCGACCGTGCTGACTCCCGTCATCGAAACCAAGCACGCCGCCCTAGCGGAGTACAAGCGATCAGCCAACGAGAAGAACCTGCAGATCCTCAGGGATGCCAGGAGCAAGGCTCAGCAGACTGCTAGGCGTTGCGCCAATGAGTACTGGACACAGCTTAGTGAGGACATCCAGACGGCCGCCATAACAGGGAACATCAGGGGAATGTACAATGGCATTAAGAAGGCACTAGGACCAGTCAAGAGCAAGACAGCCCCCCTCAAATCCTCCACTGGGGAAGTAATCACTGACAAATGCCAGCAGATGATGGGTGGAACACTACTCCGACCTCTACTCGAGAGAGAACACTGTGTCCTCCTCAGCCCTTGACGCCATCGAGTGCCTGCCGACCATGGATGAGTTAGATGGAGAGCCGACGGTAGAAGAGCTCAGCAAGGCCATTGACAGCCTGGCCTCAGGCAAGGCCCCAGGCAGTGACGGGATTCCCCCTGACCTGATCAAGCACTGCAAGACCACCTTACTGCTTCCTCTGCATGAAGGCCTCTGCCAGTGTTGGCAAGAAGGAGCTGTACCGCAGGACATAAGGGATTCCACGATCATTACCCTCTACAAGAACAAGGGCGAGAGAAGCGACTGCAACAACTACAGAGGCATCTCCCTCCTCAACATTGTCGGCAAGGTCTTTGCTCGGGTCATCTTGATCCGCCTGCAGAAGCTGGCAGAACGTGTCTACCCAGAGTCTCAGTGCGGTTTCCGAGCTAGAAGGTCAACAGTAGACATGGTCTTCTCCCTTCGCCAGCTCCAGGAGAAGCGCAGAGAACAGCGGATGCCCTTGTATATGGCTTTCATTGACCTCACCAAGGCTCTCTCAAAGATCGGCTGCCCACCAAAACTGCAGAGCATGATAGAATCCTTCCACATCAACACGAAGGGGACAGTGCAGTTCAATGGCAGTTTCTCGGAGCCCTTCGACATCTGCGGTAGCGTCAAACAAGGCTGTGTCGTCGCTGCCACACTCTTTGGGATTTTCTTCGCTCTGCTCCTGAAACAAGCCTTCCGAACCGCAACAGAGGGGATCTACCTGCGTACTAGATCAGACGGCAGGCTCTTCAACCTCACCCGCCTCCGAGCCAAGACAAAAGTACATGAAGCTCTCATCAGAGACATGTTGGTCGCTGATGACGCAGCAGCTGTGTCCCACACCCAGCAGGAACTACAGTCATTGATGGACCGCTTCTATCGGGCTTGCAAGGACTTTGGGCTGATCATCAGCCTGAAGAAGACGAACGTCCTGGGATCGGATACAAAGGCACCGTCTGTCATCATCATCGACGAATACGAACTCGATGCCGTCCATCAGTTCACGTACCTCGGCTCCACCATCACCGACAACCTCTCCTTGGACACAGAGATTGACAAGAGGATCGGGAAGGCAGCTACAACTCTCACTCGCCTCACAACCCGAGTGTGGACCAATCCAAAGCTGACAATGAAGATAAAGATAGCAGTCTACGACGCCTGTGTCAACAGCACGCTGCTGTACAGCAGTGAGACATGGACTACTTATGCCAGACTGGAGCGAAGACTCAACACCTTCCACCTTAGAAGCATCCACCGTATCCTGGGTATATCCTGGCAACAGAGTGTCCAACGTCGAGATTCTGTCTCGCGCTGGCCTTCCGAGTATGTACACTCTACTCAGGCAGCGCACGCTGTGATGGCTGGGCCATGTCCACCGCATGGAGGATGGCCGTATTCCAAAAGACATCCTCTATGGAGAGCTAACATCTGGGAAGAGAACCATCGGCCGCCCCCAGCTACGTTACAAGGATGTCTGCAAGAGAGATTTGAAGGTGCTCGACATCGATGTGGAGTCCTGGGAGAGCCTTGCAGCTGACCGTACAAGGTGGAGGTAGCCTGAACCAACATCTCAAAACGGGGGAAGAGAAACTGATGAACACAGCGGCAGAAAAGCGGGCACGCAGAAAGGAGCGCAGCAACTTCAACAGACCAGAGTCCACACACAAATGTGACCTTTGTGACAGAGACTGTCACTCCCGCATTGGTCTTTTCAGCCACAAGCGACGCTGCTCTAGCCGAGGTGTGGAGCAAGCAGCCAACTAGGATGCATCACCCATGGTCAGCCATGACCGAGGGGGCTTAAGAAGAAGAATTGCCCTTGAGAAGGCAATGGTGTGCTGTCTTTGTAAACCGCTGTCGTCTTAGATGGAGGGAGTTCTTGAACTTGCACAAGCCAGTCTATTAAGATAGCACGCATGGCTCCTGTTATCCCCTGTACGACCACATAGTTTGGTCTTACTGCCTGATTAACCTCCAGTTGCTGCAAATACTTGTAGGTGTCTTTAACATAGTTACCGCAGAGCACTGGATTTTGAGCCTGCAATGTCACAGGAACGGCAATATATTTTCAGGATCTTGTGTCATGGAGGACAACTTCCAGATGGTGATGTGTGCATGCTATTGCTGCTCTTGTCCTTCGAGCTGGTAGAAGTCGTGGGTTTGGAATGTGCTACTGGAAGAGCATCTTTTCAGTGAGGGACATTCTTTGATTTTGTCAAAACCTGTTAATCTTCCAGAGTGGGGAGATCTCCACACAAAAATGCTGCTAACTGGCAAAATTGCAGGAGCATGTGCTCAGGAATGAACGGAAACTTTGTGCAACTACTGTAAGGGTTCGAAGATAGACAAAAAAAAGTTGGAGTAACTCAGCGAGTCGGAGCATCTCTGGAGGAAAGGTGACATTTTGGGTTGAGGCCCTTCAGGGTATGGACCACAATCTAGGCCCTCCAGCCCATGGTGTTCACCATCCCCTCTGACCTCCCCCTTTCTGATACGGAACGGTCTGTCCACAGCAGAGGCCTCACATTTATTCCCCTCCGCCCCCACCTCAACGGGTTCTGGGTCCGCCACGATGTAGAGCTCTTCTGACATCGCCTCCGCCTCCGGGCCATTTTCTATGGGAAGGAGTAATAGCCTTTCAAATACATGATTTGTGCATTATTTCAGGATGAAACATGAGGGTGCTGATACATTGTAAGAGAACGTATTGAATTGACGGAACAATGATTGTACAGAGAGAATATACTGATGTGTTTACTGTATATATTATGAATACAGAATATTTTTTGAGAAAAAAAGGCCAATGACACGTGCAACCAGTGAGTTTTTAAAAAAATTACAAAGTTGCTAATGGTCATGGCAAAACCCGAACTAAGTAAACTTGTTCTTGATGAGCAAGTAACCTTTGATAGTGCCATCCATGACATTGTTGACGATTGAAACGAATAGATGGGGCCAGTCATTGAGATTTGCCCTGCATCCTGAATGTTTATACCTTCAAAATGTCTCAAAACACTTTACTATTAATTGCTTTTTAAGTGTATTGTTTGGAAGCAGACTTCAGTAGCAATGTTTTAAAGAGTTAAGCTCAACAAGCAACAATAAAATAAATAAGCTGTTAATATATACTTTGGCTGTGCTGATTAGAGGATGAATAGTTCAGAACATCCGGAGCCTTTCATACAGAGGCTTGGAATCTTTTACATCTAGAAATTGTCCTCATTTTAGTCCTTCAGCACTGCATTGAAATGTCAGCATAGATTATGTGTTCAAGTCTCTGGAATGAAGCCTTAACCCACAACCTTCTGGTGCTAATCCAAGTGCTACTGCTGAGCCAAGACTTACGCTGCTTCAAATCACTAATGCATAGTGGAAATGAAAATAGTATAACTAACTCCTGGAGAATCCTGCTCATGTCATATTTCAAATAGAAAAATGCCATCTTTTCTGTGCATCCAAATTTATAGACAATTTACCGGTTAGGTTACTGACACCGTTGACATGTTTAGCCCTTAATTAATGAGGTGGAAACTTAAAGAATAATCTCATGGGTTAGTGCTTGAAAAGCCCCTACTTTCTGTGTAATAAAATATAATAGTCACAGCTTCTATGAGAGAGAAAATAAGATGTGAAAGATCAGGATGACATCTTGTCACTTTAAGAAATCGGCATGTTCAATCAAATGTTCCTTCAATCAAAGTAAAAAGGGCTTTCATTTAAGTCCTTTGAAAGTCATATGGTCATGTGATAAGAACAGAATTAGGCCATTTTGACCTTCAAGTCTACTCCGCCATTCAATCATGGAAGATCTATCTCTCCCTCCTAACCGCATTCTCCTACTTTCTCCCCATAACCCCTGAAAGTAACGATGCTTCCCAGTCACCGTACAATGTTTTTATTTGTTGCATGACTATCAACTGAATTATTTAGGGACATAAATAATAGGGATATTTGTATAGCAAAACCTTGAAATTCATGAAATTCATTGAATTCATGAAATGCCTTGAAATTCATCATTGCATTACAACACACACTAAAATAACACCTTGCAATGGACCAGTGCCAATTTGATCTCGGGCTAATGTACATATGTGTTTTCAGATATTTCCACCCTGCCCTCAAATTCACTTGAACTATCTCTGAAACCTCCCTCCCATTTCTTGATATCTGTCTCCATCACAAGAGAAAGACTATCAACTGACAGCTACTACAAACGCATTGACCCCCACAGTTACCTGAACTTCTACAGGTGTAGAGTAGAGAGCATATAGACTGGTTCGGCAACTTGAATGCCCAGGAACAAAGAAGACTGCAAAAAGTGGTGAATATTGCCCAGTCCATCACGGGTACTGACCTCCCCATCATCAAAGAGATTTACAAAAGTCACTGCTTTGAAAAGGCAGCCAGCATCATCAGAGACCCATACCACCTTGGCCACACAACTCATTTCACTCCTGCCATCGGGAAAAAGATCGGAGCCTGATAACTGTAACGTACAGGTTCAGGAACAGCTTCTTCCCGACAGCCATCGGGCTATTAATCACTATAGCCTCCAAATAAGCTCTGAACAACATAGACTTGGGCATTGGTTTTGTCTTTTTGCACTATTATTATTTGTTTTGTGTGTGTGTGAATGTGTGCATCTATATATATGTAATAAATACTGAACCTTTTGTTTATTATATTGTTTACAGAGTACTATGTTTACATATGTGTAGGAAAGAACAGACACTGGTTTAAATCAAAGGTAGACACAAAATGCTGGAGTAACACAGTGGGACAGGCATGGGTGGAGAGAAGGAATGGGTGGCGTTTCGGGTCGAGACCCTTCTGATTGATATCAGTGGGGGCGGGACGAAGATAGAATGTAGTCGGAGACAGTAAGACTGGTGGGAGAACTGGGAAGGGGGAGGGGATGGAGAGGGAAAACAAGGGCTATCTGAAGTTAGAGAAGTCAATGTTCATACCGCTGGGGTGTAAACTACCCAAGTGAAATATGAGGTGCTGTTCCTCCAATTTGTGCTGGGCCTCACTCTGATAATGGAGGCGCGTCAGGAGAGAAAGGTCAGATTGGAAATGGGAGTGGGAGGTAAAGTGCTGAGTCACTGGGAGATCAGGTAGGTTAAGACTGACTGAGCAGAGGTGTTCAGCGGAACAATCGCCGAGCCTGTGCCGAGCCGCCGACCTTCACCGCCTGACTGATGACATCGACCCTCGCCGCCCCCCCTAGCCATCCGCTGACCGGGACTACCGACGCTTCGTCCGCTGACCCAGACTCCAGTCTCCCATGGGCCACCAGTGACTCTGCCGACCCTCGCCACTCCACTGCCCACCAGCGGGCCGCAGCTATCACATCACTTGAGGTCCACTTGCACCTCCTCCAACCTCATCTATTGTATCCGCTGTTCGAGGTGTCAACTTCTCTGCATCGGCGAGACCAAGTGCAGGCTCAGCGATTGTTTTGCTGAACGCCTCCGCTCAGTCCGTCTTAACTTACCTGATCTCCCGGTTGCTCAGCGCTTCAACTCGCCCTCCCATTCCCAATCTGATCTTTCTGTCCTGGGCCTCCTCCATTGTCAGAGTGAGGCCCAGCGCAAATTGGAGGAACAGCACCTCATATTTCGCTTGGGTAGTTTACACCCCAGCGGTATGAACATTGACTTCTCTAACTTCAGATAGCCCTTGCTTTCTCTCTCCATCCCCTCCCCCTTCCCAGTTCTCCCACTAGTCTTACTGTCCCTGACTACATTCTATCTTTGTCCCGCCCCCTCCCCTGACATCAGTCTGAAGAAGGGTCTCGACCCGAAACATCATCTATTCCTTCTCTCCAGAGATGCTGCCTGACCCGCTGAGTAACTCCAGCATTTTGTGTCTACTATATTTACATATTCTGTTGTGCTACCTCAAGTAAGAATTTCATTATTCGGTTTGGGAAATATGACAATAAAACACTCTTGACTCTTGAACTACACCTCTTCCCACCTTTCCTTTTGCAAAAACACTATCCCCTACTCTCAATTCCTCCGACTCCACTGCATCTGCTCCCAAGGTGAGGCTTTCCAGTTGAGGACATCTGAGATGTCCTCTTTCTTTAGCAAACGTGGTTTCCCCCCTGCTGTCATAGATGGATCCCTCGCCTGCATCACCGTTGTGTCCCTTAGTTTTGATCTCACTTCCTCTCCCTCCCAGATGGAACAAGAATAGAGTTTCCCTTGTCTTTAGATAGACACAAAATGCTGGAGTAACTCAGCGGGACAGGCAGCATCTCTGGAGAGAAGGAATGGGTGACGTTTTGGGTTGAGACACTTCTTCAGATTCAGCCTATCTTTGGTTTAAACCAGCATCTGCAGTTCCTTCCCACACAATCCTGTGTCCTTACCTTTCGCCCCCACCAACCTCTTTATCCAACATATAATTCTCTGACATTTCAGCCAACTTGAGTGTGATCCCATCTCCAGTCATATCATCCCATTCCCACCCCTTCCCATCTTCCATGGAGACCACTCCCTCCGCAACTCCTTGGTTCTCACCCCCTTCCCACCCAAACTAATCCTTCCCCTGCCCCGTCCTGGTAGTTTCCCCTGCATCCACAAGACATGTAACCCTGTCCCAATACCTCCTCCCGCACATCCATCCAGGGATCCCAGCAGTCCTTCGAGGTAGACAGTGGAGGAGAGTGTTCGGAGAGGGAAATTGGCTGATTCTGCAGTCGATGAATAAACTACTAGTTTCACTTCACCCTCACCCCCCCCCCCCCCCCCCCCCGGCTACTCGCTTATATCCCCTTATCACTTGTAGGCTTTGTCCTACCACCACCTCTCTTCCAGCTTTCTTCCCCCACCACAATCAGTCTGAAGAAGGGTCCCAACCTGAAACGTCACCTATCCATGTTCCCCAGAGATGCTGCCTGACCTGCTGAGTTACTTCAGCAGTTTGCACTTTTTTTACATTTCCAGATCTTTTTCATGGCTGCCCCAAAAAGCACATAATTTTGGAAGGTGCTTGTGAATCACAAACTGTTAACTGTGTCATGTAACTTATTAACTAGTTCCTTAAATGGGGCGTTTCTCAGCTCAGAATTGTTGCTGGATGTGGTGGAGGCTTAGGGTGAGCCGTGATGAATAGTGCCAGGATGCACATTGGAACAAGCATCTACTTCTACACCATTAGAGATGAAAGTGAAAGAGGTTGGCACTTGGAGGGAGGATCAGAACCTCCAGAATCCTTCCCTACCATCTCCCATCTTAAAGAAAGCCTTTAACTGAATTTTGATCAGAAACTGGTATATTGTTGCATCTGAGCAGATATTGTCAATTGTGATATTGATAATATCAATAAAGATAATACCTATAACTTAAATTCAGATATACACACCTGTTTTGTTTCAATAAGGCTGCCTTTTCTGTTCATGGCTTTTGCAGTTTCATAATTGTACATCAGTTGGCCAATGTTGCAGCAACAACGATAAACTTGGCTTGTTTTCTCTGAAAATAGGGAGCCCTAATAGAAGTATATAAAGTTATGAGAGGCATAGATAGGGTAGACAGTTGGAAGCTTTCTTCCAAGGTAGAAATGTCAAGTACTAGAGAGCTTTAAGGTGAGATTTTTACATGGAGTGGTATATGCCTGGAACGAACTGCCAGGGTGGTAGAGGTAGATACGGTAGTGGCATATAGGAGGCTTTTAGATGGGCACATGGTAATGGAGGGATATGGATCACATGCAGGCAAAGGAGATTAGTTTAACTTGGCATCATGTTCAGCATGGACATTGCGGGCCGAAGGGCCTATTCCTGAGTCGTACTATTCTAGGTGTTGCATGATAATTGTTATTGCTTCTGCATACCCAACATTGTACATATGTAGGGTCCTTTATTTGGAAGCTCACATTATGCATTGCACACTGTAAAGTCAATCTCAATTCAATTATACTTAAAACATGTGCTAAACAATTTAATTTTTCAGCCATTACTTCTTACATTTTTCATTTGAGACTATCCAGGGCAATTTTTTCCAGATTCTGTATCTGCCCCATGCACTTACTTTTAAAAGATATTGAATGTCTTGTCATTTTTCACTTGTCTGATGTGCAGTGTTCATCAAATGATGTGACAATCAGGATCACAAGAACTAAACGTTGGAATTCCACCTTTTTTTCCCTCACTGCTTCTATACATTATATTTTAAAATGCAAATTTGTTTCACGTACAAATATTTTTCTACCCGTGCCTGACTAAAGGTCAAAAAGAAAATCTCTTTGAGAAGAGAGTCATAAAGAATAATTTATACAGGGTTCTTTTTCCTTTCAACTTTATCTTTATCAGTATTAATTATTTTTTTATTTGCAACATTTAAACTACTACACATTGCCCATGATTGCTTTATCTTCAATTGTCCTCTTAATTTAGATGCCTAAATATTTTTCCTCTTTCATTTTTTTTCATGATTCCTTCCCACGTTTAAAATGCCAATATGATTTTCTTTTGTCCAGGCTGGCTCTCCTTTCCCTAGATCATTAACTAACTCTTTCTTCCCCTTCCTTTCTAGCATTTTCCATGCCAATCAGATGGAAAGAAGACCATGTGACAAGGGCATCACAAGACCAATTGCAGTGAGAAGCAAAGAACCTAAAAATATGTAAATTTTCTTTGAAAACACCCAAGGATATTAATGTTTGATCTCTTAAGGCAAATGGGCAAGTCCCAGGAGTCTGCATTAATTCCCAAGTTCCAAAGATGTGAGATACTGTGCGTTGGAACTGTTAAAGGACAGCTTAGAACTCACAATTACTACTTGCTTCAGTAAGCAGTCCTGAAAAGCAATACTATTTCATGATAAAAATAGCAAAGCTTTCTATTCATGCTTTCTAATTATCCCATCGCTTTCTAATTCAAATCAATTGGACAGAGTATGTCCTTTTAATCAATTTTATACTACACTTGTGTTTCCCTTAAGCTTGCATTCTGAAGTAAAAATAACTCCAGAGTTCTTAATTGCTGTCTCACCAGATCATCTGTGTTGCCCGTAAAAAGGGTCAATCAGATGTAAAAACAAAGACGCAAAGTGCTGGAGTAACACAGCGAGTCTAGCAACATCTCAGAGCCATCAGACTCATGTCATTATCAGAACATGGATCGGTGACGTTTTGGGTTGGGACTCCTTTTCAGTCTGATTGTGGGAGTGAGGGGGAAAGAAAGCTGGAAGAGAGGATGGGCAGAACGAAGTTTGCAGGTAATCGGTTAATATATTTGAGAGGGAGGTTTTGATAGGCAGATAGTTGGACAAAGGCCAGAGATATTAAAACAAAAGGTGTGAGACAAAAGGATTGAAGAGTTGTGAATCATGAGGCTAGAGGAAGGAATAGGTGGAAGGGGAGGAGGAGGAGGAGAGAAACATATGCAAGTCCAGGTGGGGCACAGGAGACGGAAGGGGTGGGACAAGAAGGATGGGGAGTGGAGAAGAAGGGAGAGGGGTGGGGGTTGATAATTAACTAAAATTGGAGAATTGAATATTTAGACCATTGAGTTGTGAGCTACAATCACAATCACAATCACAATAAAACTTTATTAGCCAAGTATGTTTTGCAACATACGAGGAACTTCATTTGCCATACAGTCATAACAGTAAAAAGCAACAGGACACACAAAATACATTTTAACATGAACATCCACCACAGTGACTCCTCCACATTCCTCACTGTGATAGAAGGTGAAAAACAGTTCAGTCTCTCCCTTCTTTGTCCTCCAGCGGTCGGGGGCTCTAACCTTCCGTTGACGGGATGATCTTGACTCCCGAGGCCGGCGGCGAGCCTTCCTCGTCGGGGCGATCAAGCTCCTTCATTGGGGGGGGGGGGGAATCTCAGCTCCCCCACGCCGGCGATCTACCCTGGGTCGGGACCAGTCGAACCTCATGCAGCTTTTGGAGCTCCCGACCGGTCTCAACCCGAGACTGAGCTCTGATGTTAAAGTCCGCAAGCTGCATTGGAGCGTCGATCCCAGGCAAGGGATCGCAGGCTCAGATGACAAGTCCACACCCCCGCGAGGACTCAAGGTCAGTCCCAGGCAATACCTCCAGCTCCGTGATGTTAGGCCGCAGAGCGACCAGAGATACGATCCGGAAAACAATCGCATCTCCGGCGAGGTAAGAGATTGAAAAAAAGTTTCCCCCGACCCCCTCTCCCACCCCCCACATAAAACAAACCAGAGAACATTTACACAAACTTTTAAAACTTACCAAAAATAACAAAAAGAGTTTGAAAAGGACAGACAGACTGTAGGCGAGGCAGCCATCATGCGGCGCCCCCTGGTGAAATATGAGGTGCTGCTCCTCCAGTTTGCATGTAGCCTCACTCTGGCACTGGATAAGGCCCAGAGCAGAAAGTTCAGTGTGGGAATGGGAAGAGTTAAAATGGCTAGCAACCATCCAGAAGGCGTTGGCTGATCGAGCACAATTGTTTGGTGAAATGGTTGCCGAGTCTACAGTTGGTCTCGCCGATGTGCAGGAGGCCACATTGGATATGGTAAATGAGGCTAGAGGAGGTGCACATGAACCTCTTGTCTCACCTGGAAGGACTGCTGGGTTCCTTGTTTGGACACGAGGGAGCAGTATAGGGACAGGTAACATGTCCTGTGGGGTTACTGGGGAAAGTACCTGGGAGGAGTGGTTAGGGTGGGACGGGATGAGTGAACCAAGGAGTTGTGAAGGAAGCAGTCTCTCCGGAAGGGAGAAAGGGATGTGGATGGGAAGATATGACTGGTGGTGGGATCACATTAGAGGTGACAGAAATATCGGAGGATGATGTGTTGGATGTGGAGGCTGGTGGGGTGAAAGCAGAGGACCAGGGGAATAACCAAGTGTCTTTCAACTCCGCCTCATCTGTATCAACCTATTACCTTCCAGGCTTTGACCTGCCCATCCTCTCTTCCAGCTTGCTTCTCCTCACTACACACAGCCTGAAGAAGCATCTTAACCCAAAACATCACTTGTACATGTTCTCCAAAGATGCTGCCTAGATTACTCCAGCACTTTGTGACTTTTCTGTAAACCAGCATCTGCAGTTCCTTGCTTCTGCATAAAAATTGTTAACATATCTAATTGTTAACATGTCTGTATGGAGTTTGTACGTTGTCCCCGTGACCTGCGTGGGTTTTCTCCGAGATCTTCGGTTTCCTCCCACACTCCAAAGACGTACAGGTAATTAGATTAATTGACTGGGTAAATGTAAAAATTGTCCCTAGTGTGTGTAGGATAGTGTTAATGTGCGGGGATCGCTGGGCGGCACGGACTTGGTGGGCCGAAGGGCCTGTTTCCGCGCTGTATCTCCAAATCTAAATCTAAAAAAAATCTAACCTGTTCTACATAAAATCTGTACAATGCTATTTGACTGAAGTTTAAGTACCTGTAATTATAATCCTTTGTTTTGCATTAAGCACAAATTTCAGTCACACTGGGATGACATTAATTGCCACTGCCTGAAAGTTGCTTACAGTTAAAACTAGTTCATTATGAATTGGCGGTGCCCTATTTCAATGAAGACTTCTGTTTCGCCTCCGGGCTAATCTTCCATATCCTTGTGGTCTGTATATGCATTATCAGCATACATTAGAGATGAGAAACACTGAGATATAAATCCTTTGAACAAGCTGTGGTAACAACTTCAATGTTACGGTAAATGAGCCAAAAGATTAATCAGATGTGAACTTTCCCAGGTGTTTCAACACTTAAGTACATTTTTCAAATGGGTGTTGTCTGTTTTGAATATAATTGAGACATTAGGTAAAAGTAGAAAAATAATGAACAGGAATAGTCAATAGGAAAATGTTGCTTTTATCCAATTTGATCAGAAGGAATAAGTAACCTTTTGCTCGTGTTCACGTTGCCTGTGTTCCTACTGAATGATAGGAAGAGGGATGTGGAAAGTGTATAGAGTAGTTTGTGAATGGAAAAACTGAAAGGTCAAATGTGCAAGAGATAAAATAATGAAGGTATTTGGTAAATTAAACATTTAAAGGGCAAGGTAGTGGCATGGAATATTAAAGTTTATCTGCACACACCAGTAGGTCACATGTGCCATCTCACTCACTCTTTACTGTGGTCAGAAATGCAACGTTTATTTTAAATTTGGGGGTGGCATATTAAACATTCCTTTTCAATATGGATGCACCTTTGCTCAATGATTACTGGTGCATGTGCCCCTGCTCAACCTCCAACCCCTCCTTCTACCCCACCCCCGAAACATTGAAGCTACAGCCAAGAAAGCCCACCAACACCTCAACTCAGAGCAACTCAGACTAAGGAAGTTTGGCATGTCTTCAACGACTCTCACCAACATCTACACGTCCTATCAGATGTATCACACCTTG
This sequence comes from Rhinoraja longicauda, assembly GCF_053455715.1. Classification (NCBI taxonomy): domain Eukaryota; kingdom Metazoa; phylum Chordata; class Chondrichthyes; order Rajiformes; family Arhynchobatidae; genus Rhinoraja; species Rhinoraja longicauda. The sequence goes on along the minus strand of NC_135965.1, from coordinate 11,768,216 downwards.
GTTTGGCAACAGCTCTGCCCACGGCTGCAAGAAAATTGCAGAAAATTGTGGGTATAGTTCAGTCGATCACACATTTCCCTTTCCAGTTCTTGCACTTAAAAAAAAAGTCCACTTTCGTTTTAACGCTGTAACACTAGATTCTGCACTCTGGTATATTTTTATTTGCACTACCTGTTGTACATGTGTATAGCTTGATTGTACTCACTTAGCATGATTTAACTGGATAGCATGCAAACATTTTTCCACTGTATCTCGGTACTCATGTCAATAATAAACCAATACCAACCTCCATCTTCACTAACCGAAACGTCACCCATTCCTTCTCTCCTAGATGCTGCCTGACCTGCTGAGTTACTCCAGCATTCTGTGATACCTTCCATCTTCACTAATGCACACAGTCTTGAGTAGCAGTCGGGAAGAGGGGCACCAACAGGGTGTCATTCCTAGGATTCTTCAGGATTAAAAAGCTTCCAAAAGGAAAGATTTTCAGCTAAATAAATTAATTTGTGTTTTGTTTTGTATTAAAAACTCTGCATGGTGTCCTGAAAAGAAGCAGCAGCCTACTATAGACCTTGTATGATGCTTCTCTGATCTTTTAAGTAATTGTTTGGGCTAAATAAAGGCACACATTTTGACATCTTCCAAGATGGAAGATTTGATGGCTTTATTCTCGAATTATTAACCTGTTACATTTTAAAGGAAATGGCACTATGCTGAATTTTGAGATGATATTTTAATTTTTGTAAGTATTAGGCAAAATAGAAAAGATTTATCTCGATCGTTCAGGACAATAGTTTATTTTCATAACAAAAAAAACCCATGCTGGATGAACTCAGCATGCCAAGCAGTTTAGTCAATATTTCATTTTGTTCACAATTTGTACTTTATAGAATTTCTTTAATTAAGTCTGCAGAGGATAATTTGGCAGCAGCTGCATCCTACCCATTTGAGGAGGAATCTGCGAAGGAATATCATTTGGTATTCAGATTTATTGATTGAAAATCAAGTATTTTATTTTTAATTACTTTCTAACTTGAAATATTAATCTCAGGAAACATTACCACTTCTGACTCAGCATTATTTTAGATTTCTTATATTAAAATCAATTTCTTTACTAGGTTTTACCGTCCCAAATTAAATAAATGATCTTCGGGTATAATGGGCCAGATATAAATTATCTTTCCCACTGATTTTACTCTAAACAAGAGTGCTTCTCGTTAGAAGCTCTAAATAGCTTGTAACCTGTTTGGTAAGGTTGCTAAAACTATCATTATATCATAGTGATTTACTACTCTAAACAATTCAGAACCAGAGCTTGTATGCATCGTAGAAAAGTTGCTGATAATATCGTATTAGTGAGAATTTAAAAAAATATATATATTTAAGAATGTATAAGAAAATAAATGCAGATGCTGGTACAAATCGATTTATTCACAAAATGCTGGAGTAACTCAGCAGGTCAGGCAGCATCTCGGGAGAGAAGGAATGGGTGACGTTTCGGGTCGAGACCCTTCTTCAGACTGAAGAAGCTTGGTCATAGAGGAGGTTTTTGAAAGCAATGGGATTTGGGTGGGAACTGTTCTAAACATTGTATCAAAGCAGCAAAATGATTCACCTCATAGAGAAATAGAGCAAGGAGAAAGTACAATGCCCAAGAAGGAAAAATATTTAAGAATGTATAAGAAAATAACTGCAGATGCTGGTACAAATCGATTTATTCACAAAATGCTGGAGTAACTCAGCAGGTCAGGCAGCATCTCGGTAACTCAGCAGGTCAGGCAGCATCTCGGTAACTCAGCAGGTCAGGCAGCATCTCGGTTACTCAGCAGGTCAGGCAGCATCTCGGTAACTCAGCAGGTCAGGCAGCATCTCGGTTACTCAGCAGGTCAGGCAGCATCTCGGTAACTCAGCAGGTCAGGCATCATCTCGGTAACTCAGCAGGTCAGGCAGCATCTCGGTAACTCAGCAGGTCAGGCTGAGATGCTGCCTGACCTGCTGAGTTACTCCAGCATTTTGTGAATATTTAAGAATGGATTAGGACTGGTTCCAGGTAGGTCTGGTCTGGTCATGGATAGACTCAGATACAGTATGTATTAGGTAAGTGGGATTTAACTCAGAGTAAGAGGGATGTGTACTCTTTCACAGGATGGTGGGATGATACCTCAAAAATACTGTGCGTCATTTAAACATAGTGGCTTGACGAGAGGTCTTAAAAGGTGCTTTATAAATGTAAGAAATTAGATAGAAAGTGCTGAAAATACATAGTACATGAAGACGCCTGTGGAGACAGACAGAGTTAATTGTTTGAGTAGACAAGATTTTATGGATGAAAGAAAACCAGGCTGAAACTAAATTTCTTCACTGTCCCTCTCTGCCTGAATTTCATAGTATTTTCAGTTTTATTTCAGATTTGTGTTTTTATCTATTCTGTCTCCTTCTTCTCCATTGTCGTCTGGTTCTGGTTTATGAGTGTCTGATATGAAAAGGAACAGTTGGGAGGTTGTGATGCAGGAAAAGGAAGAAGATATTGAAGCATCTTACATCTACAGCTTAAACTGAGGGAAAGGTAGAATGCATTAGTTATAAGGATACTGTAATGTAAGAAGAGCATTAGTTATAAGGACACTAATGTTCATCAGCTTCAGCTCCTCTATTGATCATGGGCACAAGAATGGGCATTCTAATGTCTTAACCTTCTCCAGTTGGATTAGAATGTACAGATTACATCTGCCCCTCATTAGTTTATTGTTATTGAATCAGGTTATATGCCATGTTGTTCTACGAGGGAAAGGAAAGTATGTAATCTAAAGTAAGAAATAAGATAGAAAGTGCTGAAAATACTCAACACGTTAAGCTGTGACCTGTCATGATTTCATATTTAGAGAAAATATGCTGGAGTAACTCAGTGGGTTGGGCAACATTTCTGGGGACAAGGAATAGGTGAAGTTTCAGACTGAGAGACACTCTTCAGACTGAGAGACACTCAGTCACCGAAATGTCACCTATTCCTTTTCTGCAGAGATGCCACCTGACCCGCTGTGGTTACTCCAGCATTTTGTATCTATCTTCGGTTTAAACCAACATTTGCAGTTACTTCCCACAATATTTAATATTTGGCCACATGTACAGCCTTTAAGTTCAGTGTTTACAGCAACCTTGCAGGTGTCAAGGGTTATGGGGAGAAGGCAGGAGAATGGGGTTAAGAGGGAAAGATAGATCAGCCACAATTGAATGGCGGAGTAGACTTGATGGGACGAATGGCCTAATTCTGCTGCTATCACTTATGAACCTTGTGACCATATGAGTGTAGCTCTATACAAATCTTAGGAATGAATACTGATTATTGAATATTCTTGGTAAATTTTAGATTTAGATTTAGAGATACAGCGCAGAAACAGGCCCTTCGGCCCACCGAGTCCGCGCCGCCCAGTGATCCCTGCACATTAACACTATCCTACACACACTAGGGACAATTCTTTTACATATTACCCAGTCAATTAACCTACTAACCTGTACGTCTTTGGAGTGTGGGAGGAAACCGAAGATCTCGGAGAAAACCCACGCATGTGAAGGGGAGAACGTACAAACTCCGTACAGACAGCGCCCGTAGTCAGGATCGAACCTGAGTCTCCGGCGCTGCATTCGCTGTAAGGCAGCAACTCTACTGCTACGCCACCGTGCCGCCCATTTCTCACTGCAGAGTAAATGTGTGAGAAGTCATGATGAATTGTGTTGCATTGAAGCTTTTGGTATAGTTGCTAAAATGTGAGTTTTGAAAATGCATTCTTCAATAAGAGCATTGACTTTCTTGTAAACCGACATTCAGGCTGTGAACCTTTACTCTTGACATTGGGTTCCATAGCTAGCACTTTCCACTATCTTCTAAGCATGGGCCTGATGACATGACGTTCCCTTACTTTCCACTTTTACATCAAAGTGCAGCATTGGAAATATTGCAGAACCTGCATTATTCCATGTTGCACTGGTTTCCCAGGTCATATTTTTATTTTGAACACCTACCATTACCTGCTCCACTCACAATGCTCCTCTTCTCTGTAAGGTGAACATCGGCTTTAAGCAGCTCGCCTTGTAATGTCTTCACAAATTCATGAGCCACAACACATATAACCAAAGAGGTAGACACTTTGCTGGAGTAACTTAGCGGGACAGCCAGCACCTCTGGAGAGACGGAATGGATGATGTTTCAGGTCGAGAACCTTCTTCAAACCAAAGAGGTAATGGCTTGCATGCAAAGCAACACACAAAAGTTTTAAAACTGTAAGCCCATGCCGTGCACTCGAGAGACTGAATGTACCAACTGCCTATTGTTACGTAGCTGTGAAGCAGTCACTCTTCGTGCCAAAGGGGTAACAGTATGAATGTGTTCATGCTTAAACATAATCTGTAACCTGAACTGGTATGAGTCACTCAAGATATCTCATTATGTTAAAGCCTTTGGCCAGTTGTTGGCTGGATGCTATAATAATTCAAAGAAGCATGAAATGTAAATTTGGCATGTTTCCTATGTTTTGTTGAATTTGTTAATCATGCCTCAGGATCCTTGGGGCTATTGTATTTATCCTCTCCTTGCTTATAAAGGTTTCTTTTTCGAGGAAGTTACCATAAAGGTTTTACTTTTTTTTTTTTAAAGATCAAAAATGATCAGGATGGAGACACAAGAGTCTGCAGATGCTGGAACCTGGAGCAAAAAGACAGATTAGTATTGTTTTCTCTGAAGTGCCGGAGATTGAGGGGAGATCTGATAACATTTATGAGACGTATAGATAGGGTAGACAATCCAATCCTTTTTTTCCCAATCCCATGGTGGAAATGTCAAAACATAGAGGGCACAGCGTTGAAGGGGCAGAGTTCAAAGGAGATGTGTTGGCCCCTTTTTTTACACAGAGGGTGGTGGGTGCCAGGAACTTGCCGCCAGATGTGGTGGTGGAGGCACCACCAGATGTGATGGTGGAGGCAGATATGATAGTGGCATTTAAGATGCTTTCAGATAGACACATGGAAATGTGCAGATTGGAAGGATATGGATTATGTGCAGGGAGATGAAATTAATTTATCTTGGCAACATGTTTAACACAGACATTGTGGGCCTGAGGGCCTGTTCCTGTGCTGTACTGTTCTATGTTCCAAATACTATTCTAAACCTTGACCTGCTGATGCCAATGATTCAAATGATCAGTGTAGCTTATGGTAATCTGTTGCAGAACACATGGTTTTAGAATTACAGCTCTGAAAAGAAAATATCACTGGCTTGTTGATACATAGTGGACCCAAATTTGATGTAGGAAGCAAAAGTTGATAAAGTTATTAATTACAGTTTTGCTTCTGATAGCTGGTCTGAGACATAAACATTAATGGATGTCAATTAGATTGATCCTGCAACAATTAAATTGGTCAAGCCATTGAAGCCAAAACAGCTTTTGGTTAAAAAAAATTGTCCAAGGAATCAGGGAAAGCCTAAAAGAGCCCCATATTTGTTTTAGAGTGAAGAAGAGAATAAAGCCAGTGATATTAAAAACTAGTTTTGTTACCAATGTGGCTTGCTTAATTTAAACCGCTTGCTCCTATCTTAAAATGAAATATTAATGTTAATAAAAGACAAATAATTTTATCTACTTCTTTATCAGACTAACTTCTTTCTTAACTGCCATGGTAAAATTTTATTCAAAGTTAACTGCCAGTCATTATCAAGGAATAATTACACAGTTGGCGCCTAAGTATTTTGATACCAGAAAGTTTCCTTTTAAACAACTGCTGTTAATCCTCAGAATATATTTATTTCTGTTGCGCTTTCTTTTTTAAAGTTTTTTTCAATTGTTACTCCAGTGGAGAACTATCCTGCATCCATCCGCTCTGCTATGACCACCGTTTCCCTACAAGTTTTGTAATTTTGCTAAAGTTAAGTAGCATGTTTACTTCCTGCTTTCTTTTTCAATCCAACATGACAAAATACCTTACTTCCACTTGCCAGATCCTTTTCCTTGCTTGTGCAACAGTTTCCATTTATTCATTTGACTTCATTTTTTATTGTATATTAGACAGCATTCAGTTGCATTGTACAATTAAGGCCCCTCTGTCCTCTGCCAAGTTACTCTGTGGAGAAATATCGTATTTATCAGGTCAAGCCAAGTTTATTGTCATATGCACATTTATGATGAGGTACAGGCACAATGTAAAATCTAGCATGCAGCAACATCACAGGCACATGGTCCAGGACAGACACATAAATCTTGTGGCACAGTAGTGCAGCTGGTAGAGCTTCAATGTCCCGGGTTCGATCCTCAGGTGCTGTCTGTATGGAGTTTGCATGTTCTTGCAAAACATAATTAGAAAAAAAACAAGTCATGATAGTGCAAGTGGTGTTCTGTACTGTTCTATTGTTGAGGTAGGAGGTAGGATTAGGGCTATTATGATTGTTGCAAGAACTTGATAGTGTGGGTAAATAGCTGTTCCTGAACCTGGTAGTGTTAGGTGGGTTGGACACGCTAGAGGCAGGAAACATGTTCCCAATGATGGGTGAGTCCAGAACCAGGGGCCACAGTTTAAGAGTAAGGGGTAGGCCATTTAGAACGGAGATGAGGAAAAACCTTTTGAGTTGTAAATCTATGGAATTCACTGCCTCAGAAGGCAATGGAGGCAAATTCTCTGAATGCATTCAAGAAAGAGCTAGATAGAGCTCTTAAGGATAGCGGAGTCAGGGGGTATGAGGAGAAGGCAGGAACGAGGTACTGATTGAGAATGATCAGCCATGACCACATTGAATGGTGGTGCTGGCTCGAAGGGCCAAATCGCCTACTCCTGCATCTATTGTCTATTGTGTTTGATTACAGGCTGTTGTATCTCCTGCCTGACGTTAGTGGTAAAAAGAGGGCATGGCCTCATCCTTCATGAAAGATGTCACCTTCTTGAGCCAATGCTTCATGTGGATAATTTGGATGGTGCGATGTGTCTCTCCAATTGTGTTAAGGGTCCTTCCAGCGTACTGAAAATGTACTAATCACCGTTACAAACCATAATCCTTTCTTAAGCATCAATGTGCCATTTGAGTTGGGCAACCACACCATCCTCTTCCATTTGTTGACCCTCAGTGGAGCAGCTCTCCAATTGGTTTTGCTCTTTGACATCCAAACTCTCCCAGAGTATTACCAGAAGTAGCATTTCTTCCTATCCTTTGTTGTTGGCTAACGGCACCTTAACCTTTTCCTCAGCTAACAGTTTAACAGTCTGCCTTTGGCACAATTGTCTTTGTACATCGGCTTGGGCTCCATATGTATGTTGATGAAATCCAGATCTATGTTTTTTTTCACCACCTTTCCACTCCCTTTATGTTTCCAGATTCTTGTCCGTTTAAATGTGCGACAATGTTCTAGTGAAACATTTGGAAGAACTAAGTGATTACTTTAGTCAAATGTTGCAAACTCCATTTTCCAGCATTCATTTGCGTACGCTTCTTAATCACCATCTCAAAAGGCACATGGCGTTTGCAAACTTGTTCTCCTACCTGGTCCAAAGCTAAACTGGGTCATTACATCCCCTCCAGCATAATGATTGCACCAATGTATCTCCTCAGGCATTCTGCTGCTGAACTCCTTTTTTATACTGTTGCAATGTGCTAAGTGGGCCTTTCCAGGACGTCCTGAAACTTAATATATGAAATCATCTAATGTCTCCTGTCTGTATCTTAACGTGAACTCACTCACCCATTACCTTTGTCCTTGGTGACCCAGATTTACTGCAGGTTCTCCAATACGTCCTCACTCCAAAAAACAACACACACTAAACTTAGCTTCTGAAAAGTCAATGAATGAGAAGCTAATTTCAAATTATCAGAATGGATTGTACAAAAAACCATTGTTCCACATGACACAACCAACTGAGGTCAATGCCTGAACTCTCATGCACTGTATAAAGTTGCAACTTATTGTGTTTACAACTTGTCTTTGTCTCAGCTGGTCATCCCACCCTTTACCTGCAGGCCTCAGTACCCTGGCCCTACCAGCAGGCAGATTCCTCTTTCATATTGTCTAATTATTATCATCTTAGGCGTTGGCCACTTGACCCAACATTCATTAACTCCATCCCGAAACACCTCCAATGCCAAATATAAATAGCAATTATATGGTCAGTTTAATGCATTAACAGGCTCCAAAGTGCTTCACAGAACCATTATGTAAACCAAAATGACTGTGAGCCAAATAAGAAAACATTAGGGCAAGAGGCCAAAACAGTTGCTCAGAGGTACTTTTAAGGACTTAAATAAAGAATAGAGACACAGAGAGGCGAAAAGTGTTAGAAAACCAATTCCATAGTTTAGGATTGGGTAACTGAAGGAATACCCTTCATTGTTAGAGTGACAAACACAGGGATGCTCAAACGTCAAAATTAGAGAAATGCAGATATTTTTAATTGTTTAAAAGTACAGCAGTAGAAAGGGTAAGATCATTGATTTGTAAACTAGGATGAGAATTTCAAACTTTGGTTGTTGCTGGAGCAGAAAATAAAGTACATAGGGTTTGGGTGAATACTGGTGTGAACCATATTGCTTTCCTTCTTTGTGACTTTTCTTAATGTCAGGTTTCCTCCTGAAATTCTTATTCAATGCCTATGATTATTTTTGTTTGGTTATTTTTCGTGCATCACGAGACAGTTTCTATCTTACAGATGCTTCACAAATTGAAAGAATTATTTGTAAGCTACTTGGATGAGAGGGAGTGATAAGCTAGTGGGAGGAGGGCAATGGGAGATTTGGTTCATTTACCTTTCGTAATGAATTGCAAATTAAACTACTTTTTTCATTTCTCATTTTTCAGGTAGCTGTAGAGAAAATGTACTTCACCATCAAGCAATACAAGTAAGATTTCTAACATAAATTGTAGTGTGATTAGTATCTCAAGGTTGATAAATCCATTGAAAATGTTGCTGGCTTTCTATTAATAGTAAAAAGTGGTTATTTCATCAATTTGTAATAGTAGGAATTTCTAATGTTGAAATGTAATTTAACATTACAGTTACATTACATTTAAAAATACATATTAGATATTCAAGAGTAAAGAGTGTTTTATTGTCATACTAGACCATGTGGACCGCTTGGGCCTAAACCTCTCCTGCATTGGTGCAGCACCCTCTCCTCCCCCACTCCCCCCTCCCCTCCCCCCTACCCCCCTACCCCCTTCCCTCCTTCCCTCCCCCTTCCTCCTCTCCCCCCTCTCCCCGCTCTTCCCCCACTCCCCTCTCTCCTCCCCCTTCCTTCCTCCCTCCCCCCCTTCCTCCCTCCCTCCCCCCTCCCCTCCCCCTCCCCCCTCTCTGTGCTCTTCCCCCCTCCCCTCCTTCCTCCCCTCCCCTTCCTCCCTCACCCTCCCCCTTCACCTCCCCCCCTCCCCTTCCCCTCCCTCCTCCTCCCCCTCCCCTACCCTTCCCCTCCCCCCACCATCCCCCTCAACCCCCCCTTATCCTCCTTCCCCCCTCCCTCATTCCCCCCTGCCACCCTCCCTTCCCCCTCTCTCCCTAGAAGATAGATCTAAACTTAAAAATGTGAATAACTTTTAAAATATAACACCGATTTCAATGAAACTTCTTCCATTAGCACCAAAGGGAAGACGGTAAGTAAGGTGGGCCTAAAATTGTCGCGCTATCATGTACCGTTTTGGCTGTAGTACAGGAACAAACAAACAAACAAACTAGAGTTTTAGTATATAGATGTCCCAGACAGAACAATGAAACTCTTACATGCAGCAGCACAACAGAATATGTAAACATATTACTGTAAATAATATAATAATTTAGAAAAAAAGTTATATATATGTATATAATATATAATATACATATGTATATAATATATAATATATGTATATAAAAGTTATATATATCCTTCATTATATATACACACACACACACATAAAACCAAACAATATTACTGTAAAAAGACAAAACCAATGCCCCCAAGTCTATGTAGTTTAGAGCTTATTTGGAGCTTATTTGGAGGTTGCAGTGTTGATGGCTGCGGGGCAAATTCACCATTTGTACTGAAGACACAAGCTAACACTAGTTGCCCATATTGCAGCTTGATTTTCAGTGTGAAACCACATGTTATAGTGACAGACAACAGTGCATCTGTTCATTTCCTGATAGGAAGAATGAATGGGAAAACAGCCCAATCTTTTTTCATGCCATGAAGGCAGCAAGCAAAGTATATATGTGGCAAGCCTTGGAGCGAAACTGAGCAAAAAGTAAAAAGCAACAATATGTACCCATGCAACTTCAGACTAACTGTAAGAATCACATTTTTTAGTTTATATGAGGACAATTTTCTTTTCTTGCTATGAAGCGATAGGAACAGAATATTGTCAAAAATAATATTTCTAGGTTTCCTGGTGGGCTAACTATCCAAATTTTCCAGATTTTACCATAATGCATATTCTTGGTGAATTTCTGCCTCGCGGTCATCTGAGCTTGGCTTCAGGTGGGAGAAGGCTTGGTGTGGTGAACGAAAGGGGTCAGTGGTTGAAATGGCAAGAACTGTAAAACAACAGCAACAGTTAAAGGATTTCAGTTATATTGTAAAACATACTTGAATGTAAGTGACCACAAAAGATTAAAATTATTCATATCCTTGCGACACACAAGGAGGACATTTGCCCATCAATCTATTTCCCCCACATTTCTCCCCAACGTATTATTTCATACATGCCCATCATGATGCCTTCAATTCTCCTACCATCCAACCACAGTAAACCCCGTGCTGTAACGGACCACACAGGGGAAGGTGTTGTCCGTTAATTAACAATTATCTGCTATAACTGAATGAGGGGTTAAATATGTGCAGTACTAATGGAAAAACGCCCAATAAACATACACTCCACAATAAACATTAAAAGGCACAAAACACACAATACCTTGGGAAGGCACAGTGGTAGTAAAGTTGCTACCTCTGCCAGACATCCCAGTTCAATCCTGACCTTGGGTGCTGTCTGTGGCAGTGTGGTTTTCCTCCTGCACTGGTTTGTGGTTTGTGGGTTGTGTGGGTTGCTGGTGGAGCTGCTGCCTGTCAGCTCCTGGTGCCCGGGTTCAACCCTGGCCTCGGGTGCTCCCTGTGGCCGTGTGTGTTTGCTCCGGGTGCTCCGGTGCACTGGTTCTGTGCTGCACACTGTGTGTTGTCTCTAATGTGTGGGTGAAGCTGGTGTGCCAGGGTGCCCGGGAGGGTGGGGGCCCATGCAGTCGGGGTCAGGCCGAGTCTGTGGCGCTGTGGGGTGGCAGCTCTGCTGGCGGTCTGTGGTATTCATGGAGGCAATAGACAATAGGTGCAGGAGTAGGCCATTCGACCCTTCGAGCCAGAACCGCCATTCAATGTGATCATGGCTGATCATCCACAATCAGTACCCTGTTCCTGCCCTCCCCCCATACCCCCTGACTCCGCTATCATTAAGAGCTCCATCTAACTCTCTCTTGAAAGCATCCAAAGAATGGGCCTCCACTGCCTTCTGAGGCAGAGAATTCCACAGATTTACAACTCTCTGAGTGAAAAAGTTTTTCCTCATCTCCGTTCTAAATGGCCTATCCCTTATTCTTAAACTGTGGCCCCCAGTTCTGGACTCCCCCAACATTGGGAACATGTTTCCTGCCTCTAACGTGTCCAATCCCTTAATAATCTTATATGTTTCAATAAGATCCCCTCTCATCCTTCTAAATTCCAGTGTATACAAGCCCAGTCGCTCCAGTCTTTCAACATACGACAGTCCCGTCATTCCGGGAATTAACCTCGTGAACCTACGCTGCACTCCCTCAATAGCAAGAATATCCTTCCTCCAATTTGGAGACCAAAACTGCACACAGTACTCCAGGTGTGGTCTCACTAGGACCCTGTACAACTGCAGAAGGACCTCTTTGCTTGTATACTAGGCGAGTCGGGTGGAAGCCTGCACGTCTTTGCGGGGCGGGGGGGGGGGGTAATGAGGGGGTGAGGGGACACCCGGAGGTGCGGGGACAAAGCGCCTGAGGGAACCCACACTGTCACCATGTCTGTCTTTGCAATGTGGGAGGATAGATAGAACCACTTTGGTAGTTCTATCCTACACACGGTGAATTGTCCCGAGTGTGTAGCATAGAACTATGCAGTGATTCTAGCTTTCCTCCCACATAGTGTATGGGTGATCGCTGCTCGGCACGGACTTTGAGTTTCCACGCTATATCTCGAAACAAAACTAAGATAAAATGGTGCAAAAGTACAATTCACTCCATCCACCTAGTGGTCTTTCCATGAAACAACGAACTCGGTCTACAACAGGTAGTATAAGAAAATAACTGCAGATGCTGGTACAAATCGAAGGTATTTATTCACAAAATGCTGGAGTAACTCAGCAGGTCAGGCAGCATCTCGGGAGAGAAGGAATGGGCGACATTTCGGGTCGAGACCCTTCTTCAGACTTCGGTCTACAACAGATTGAGTCCACTATAACCGAAATCTGTTACAACGAGGTCTATTAGAACAAAAGGTTTACTGTATACTACAGGCAATTTACAGTAGCCATTTCATCCAGAAATCAGCACATTTTTGTAAAGTAGGAGGAAAGTGGAGCGCATGGGGAAACCACGGAGGGGGAATGCGCAAACTCCACACAGACAGCGCTCAAGATCAGAATCAAACCATGCCTTGCTGGAACTGTCAGACATCTGTGGTGTCACTGTTACATAGGTGATTAAAGGTGATCAATAGTTTTCGAGTATGTTTATGCCTTTCCTAAAGTATGTGTGAAAAATATGAGTGGCCTGAAAAATCAGTGCTGAGCTAGAAAAACAATTAGAGAGCATGTGATAGAATTTTGCCGCATTCAGACCCTTTCTCGTGGCAACAGGACAAAAGGCAAGAGGTTCAGAAGTATGAAAACGCACACCTCCAGATTCAGGGGTAGTGTCCTTTCAGTTGTTATCAGGCAACTGAACCGTCCTCTCACCAGCTAGAGAGCGGTCCTGACCCATCTACCTTATTGGAGACCTTTGAACTATCTTTAATTGACAATTACAATGTCGGGAGCCACGACCGCCCCGACTTGGCAACTTCAACGGCCTGACCGCGGGAGAAGACGGCAGGGGAAGAGAAAAGACATTCTGGCCTTCCATCACAGTGAGGAGGTGACTGGAGGAGACTCACTGTGATGAACGTTTCTTGCTTATTTTTATTGCTTATTTTTATTGGTCTTATTGTTGGACTGTGGGTAATCTTTCATTTCACTTCACATTTATGTGTATGTGACAAATAAATTGACTATTGACTTAATCAGACTTTATCTTGCACTAAATGTTGTACCCTTTGTCCTTTATCTGTACACTGTGGGATGGCTTGATTGTAATCACGTATAGTCTATTGTTTGACTGGATAGCATGCAACAAAAGATTTTCACTGTACTTCGGTACACGTGACAATAATAAACTAAACTAAACTAAAAAAGTGGGCACAAATCTCTGGAAGTTAACATAGAGGAAGGAAAATGGTATGTTGGCTCTTGTTGCAAGAAGGTTTTAGTTCAAGAGTCCAGGCGTCTTGCTACAATTATATACTGCCTTAATGAAAGTGCATGTAGAGTATTGTATACAGGTCTACCTAAATAAGAATATGCTTGTTATAGAGTGCAGCAAAGGTCCATCAGCCCAATTCCAAGGCTGAACGCCAGATGCTTTCTAATTGCTACTAAACGTTTACGAGTCTCAGCATTAGGAAATTATTGATATCTCTTTATGAATCTTTTAATCAAACAATTCCCACTTCAGCACTGTTCTGCTGACCATTTTCTGGAACCCAGGTTATATTAACATTGGATGAGACAGCTTCACTATTGTTTCCATTTAAGTGTGAGTCAGCAGAATCCTGAGAGATACTGAGACAATCCATCAGACATGCGGTCGGGTAGAGGTCAATTACTGATATCAAATACAGAGCTCCAAAGTGCTACCCTAATCATTGCAGCAGTGGATTTTTAAAATGCTGCAACTCAGCAAAACTATATTGAATTCACCTTTCAAATTTAGCTCCTTTAATCTGACATGGGAAACCTTTCTTGTAAATCAATGACTTTCAATGCCTATTTAATCATGCAAACTTTGATCACAGAACTAAACCATAACCTCCTGACTCTGACAAAGCAACCTGCCATTTTTTTCAGTGGTAATTTATTGTTTAATAATCAGTTAATATCCTCTTGACAGTGTGGGGCATAAGACCCAAAGGGAAACAATAAATAATATTACAATTATTCATTGTTGGATTTTGATAGGAGTTTATATTTCTCTCACAAGTAGATTTTTTTCTAAGGCCCATCCCTCATTGCAGGACGAACATCAAACATTGCAACTGAGTCGGCAGGGGTGGCGCAACGGTAGAGTTGCTGCCTTACAGCGCCAGAGATCTGGGTTCGATCCTGACTGTGGGTGCTATCTGTACAGAGATTGTATGTTTTCCCCATGACCTGCATGGGTTTTCTCCAGGTACTCCGGTTTCCTCCCACATTCCAAAGATGTGCATGTATGTAGGCCAATGAGCTTGGTAAAATTGTAAATTGTTCCCCTAATGTGTGTTGGATAGTGTTAGTGTACCATAATCGCTGGTCAGTGGGCTGAAGTGACTGTATCCGCACTGTATCTTTAAACTAAACTAAACTAAACCAAACTAAGCTAAGTTAAATTAATCTTGATTGATTATGATAATTTGCAAATAACACGAGACATATTTGTTCGGCGGGGATATCAGCCGAAACTACATAAATGCTTTTCATCTTTTCTAAAAGATTAAAGTCATGCCTGTGCTGATTTTTCTGCAAGGACAATATTTTTCAAATGCACCTGTCTTGGCATTGCATTTCATTGCATGATTGATGTAGGGTGTAGTTTCTGTCCATTGCACAAACATTTGGGTCTGGGGTCTGGGATTAGTTGGGCAGGAAACATGGCTGCAGCAGTGGCCAAGAGGGAGGGAGGTTGACGATCCAGTTCACAGCAATAGTGGCTTAATACTGCAAATATGCACATTCCACAATCTTGCAATTTACATGGGACTTTAATTATGCTGCAATTAATAGGTGGAGTATAATTAAGGCCCCACTTAAATCACCAAATTACCAGAAATGATTATGCTTGTTCTCACTACAGTCTAGAAATTCCAACACATCGCCTGTTTTATAAGTGCAAATAACTAAATCATAATTTATGCCTTACACTCTCAGTAATGGCAAATGTAATCATGCTTTTCAATGTCTTCAATATACACATCTTCAAAGCTTGCCAAGCATGTAGCAATGATATCAGTACAATGCAGATTTGGTTCCCATGTTTATTATTAAAACACAACATGGGCCAAGTACTGGTTAGATCAGCTCACCTGCTAGTGCAGGTTGGTCAGAGACATACAAGAGTCATAAAATAATGTGGCACAGAAACAAGCCTTTCAGCCCACTAGGTAGATGCCAACCTTAAATTACCCATCCATATTCATCCCATTTACTGGTAATTGGTCTGTAGCCATCTATACCTAATGATTCTAGTGCTCATCTAAATATTTATTAAATATTGTGAGAGTACTTGCCTCCACCTCCCACGCAGATGACAAAGACTAGATTCCAACAGCCCTCCGGGTGAAACGCTCCTCCTGAGATGCCCTCTAAATTAGTTGTCCTTTACTTTATATCTATGCTTTCTAGTTTTACAAACTCTGAATTCTGGAGAAATACATCTGTCGGATGTATGCCCCTCACAATCTTGAATGCTGCTAACAGGTACCTGTAGGTCAACCATATTTATCTCTGTCAATATGACCTTCACTACATATCTTATGCATGATACACATTCCACCAGGTAGTCCAGTCCGGGATTTGAGTAGGACCGCAGCCACTGATAACAGCCTGCTCATCCCTTAGTTTAGTAGTCTGTACGTTGATACGAGGAGTGCAACATTATGTATTGTTCACTCTGCATGGGTTTTAATAAATGCTTTGTGGTTCACCTAATACTTTGTAATGGATTGATTACAAAACAATACCTCCTCAGTCTTCTCTACTCCAAGCCTATTCCAGGCACTATAACTGTAACTCTCCATCTCAAGCAACATACTGGTGAATCAACTCTACATTTGGACAAGAGCTCATTGGGCTTAGCAATGTAGAGGACCTTCAAATGATTACTAAAATAATGAATTAGTGAAAAAAAATGGCAAATAGTTTTAAATAACTCAGGAGTCCATGCATTGGTTCTGAGGGCCAACATTGCTTAATTATTTACGTGTTTGGTTATTGACTTGAAAAGGACTGTCTGAGACAATATTTAGAATTTGTTCATTTTTGAAGGGGAAATTATTCTTTTGCGAAGAAAAAAATGAGTGTTGGACCTCCAGTTATGTTTACCAAATGTCACTATTTGCACTGCCAATGACTTCATATGCAGAGACATCGGCTAGATGGGCTAATGGATCAATATCCGGGCTCCCCAAAGGTTAAGGGAGTGACAGACTGCAGGTGTATAGCATAAAAGGTTTAATGTAAAAACAGCTTGCTAATCATTAGCAAATACAATCACTTCATAAACATGAAGCTGGTCCAATAAACGCTAATACATTCTTATAGTCAGTGCTGTACATTTCAAATGTTTATGGCCCATTCATCTTTGTCAGCCACATTTCAGACAGATATCATGGAGTCGTAGTATCAAACAGCATGGAAACAGGCTCTTCGGCCCATCTAGTTCATGCTGACCAAGATGCCCCATCTACGTCAGTCAAACCTTCCCACACTTGGCCCATATCCCTCTAAATCTCTCCTATACATGTACCTGTCTAAATGTTTTTTAAATGTTGTTATCCAACCTGCCTCAACTACCCCCTCTGGCAGCTCGTTCCATATGCCCACCACCATCTGTCTGTTGGGAAATTAAGCTAGAATTTAAATTCTCCAGCTATTGAAGTGGAATTTGAACTCTTAACTTTGAAAATTAGTCCAATAATATAGCCATTATGTTAAATAGTATAGGTGTAAATTCATATCAGAAGTTATATATTCTGTAGCAATACACTGTCCCATCCCCGATAGGTGAGAGATGTTTCCTGCAGTCCCAAAACATTAGAGGATCCAATCTACATGTGTCCATTGTTATAACAGCTGGACATTCAGGGAGTGATCTAGGCATTTAACTTACCTGACAAAATGTACAGGCACAAGAGGACTCGGTGGACCAAAGGGCCTGTTTCCACACTGTATCTCTAATCTAAAACTAAACTAAACAATGTGCTGGAGGAACATAGCAGGTTGATCAGCATCTGTGGATGGAAAGGAATGGTTGACCTTTTGGATCAAAACCCTGTATCAGGATTTAACACGGTTTTTAGATTTTTTAGATTTAGAGATACAGCGCGGAAACAGGCCCTTTCGGCCCACCAAGTCCGCGCCGCCCAGCAATCCCCGCACATTAACACTATCCTACACACACTAGGGACAATTTTTACATTTTACCCGGTCAATTAACCTACATACCTGTACGTCTTTGGAGCGTGGGAGGAAACCGAAGATCTCGGAGAAAACCCACGCAGGTCACGGGGAGAACGTACAAACTCCATACAGTACAGCACCCGTAGTCAGGATCGAACCTGAGTCTCCGGCGCTGCATTCGCTGTAAGGCAGCAACTCTACCGCTGGTGTTTGTTATGATGACTGTGTTCCAACCATTTTGTCAGGAGGAAGACTCCATTGGAGATAGCATTCTCACTCTTTTCCGTCTTCTGCATTAAAGTCACCTGAGAGGATCACTCGCCTGCCAGCGAGTATGAAGAAGGGTCTCGACCCGAAACGTCACCCATTCCTTCTCTCCTGAGATGCTGCCTGACCTGCTGAGGTACTCCAGCATTTTGTGATACCTTCGATTTGTACCAGCATCTGCAGTTATATTCCTGCACCGCCTGCCAGTGCAGGTTAGTTAGAGACATACTTAGAGTCAGAGAATAATGTAGGTCAGAAACAAGGCCTTCGGCCTACTATGTAGATGCCAACCTTAAATTACCCATCCATATTCATTCCATTTTGTGGCAATTGTTGGGGGGGGGGGGGGGGGGGGGGTCTGTAGCCATCTATACCTGGTGATTAAAGTGCTCATCTAAGTATTTATTAAATATTGGGAGAGTACTCACCTCCACTTCCCACTCAGATAATGTCTAGACTCGTCTAGAGGGATTCTGGCTCTGAGAAGACTCCTCCTTTGCTCTCAGGGTTGGAACACATGCACTGACTCCACTTTGGAATGAACCATAGGTTGAAATTCTGTAGTTTGGCATCATTGGCATCTGACTACAGAAAAGGGCGGCATGATGGTGCAGCAGTAGAGTTGCTGCCTTACAGTGCCAGAGACCCGGGTTCAATCCTGACTACGGGTGCTGGCTGTATGGATTTTGTGTGTTCTCCCCGTGACCGCGTGGGTTTCCTCCGGGTGTTCCGGTTTCCTCCACACTCCAGAGATATACAGGATTGTAGGTTAATTGCCTTTGGTAAAATTGTAAATTGCCCCGAGTGTGTAGGATAGTGCTAGTGTACGGGGATCGCTGGACGATGTGAACTCGGTGGGACAAAGACCCTGTTTCCACGCAGTATCTCCAAACTACTCTTGGAGCAGAAAAACTGTCCTCTTTCAGTCTAAACATTCCCTGGGTCGTGTGAGGATTCCATCAAGTAAGAACTGTCCGTAACCTGAAGTTTCTGTAAGTCGGAAATGACATTGGCTAGGATTGCAAAAACTGCACTGGTAGGTTGATTTCTATAGATTAGTACAGATCTCAGTTAATTTTACATCTTGGTGAGATCTTAGAATCAGTTAAATAATGTAACTCTCTACGACAGATTCAAATCATGGCAGACCTTGTGAGTTGCCAGACCACAGAATGCCAGACTAGCAAGTTTGTTAGGGTGTCTTTCCTCACAGCTGTTAAGCTTTAGGGAAAGCAGGAATATTTAAATCTTAGAGTACTCTTTGTTAAGGCAATGACTTATTTGCTCAACCCACTATTATCAGCCTGCTCTCACCCACTCTTAACAATTTCACCCCTCACCATGCTCACTTCTCTTTAAATGGTCATATAGCTCTTTATTTGGCACAATAGCCTTTTAAAGAGGCACGGTAAGATTGTTTAAATAATCAGTCTCTACAAAGCGACATGGTATGAACAGGCTTCTCCAATCCAGCGGTGATGTGTGAGAGTTCAGTGAGTGCAATCATATTCTCTCTTCTCATATTCTTTCTTTATATGTTAGTCAGTCGTTAATGCCCTATGCTCTCTCTGTCACATACATTTTGTGACAATCCCATGACTTGGGAATCTTCTTCATTCTGTGTTTTCTTTTGTTACAGAATTTTGCGTTCTCCAATCAATGGTTCAGTGATTTCTGCGCCTTCCTCCACTCCGAGCTTTACTTCTTTCTCCTTTTTCTTATTTTATCGCAATCTGGTGTGGAACCAGGGGAGCTATTGTTTCATGAAGTGTCAGAGTTAAAAACTGTGCTTGTTAGCTCAAGTATCCAATTCTCTCACCACAGAATCTCACTTCATTTACAACATGAGGGCCCCATATTCAGTGTGAAGGAATGTGACAGTCCTGACATAAAATGTTCCCGACTTCCTAATGAGCACACATGTTCAGCTGCATTATGCCACGTGCACTCATCTTCCATGGACATTATGAAGTTGGTTAGCATTTGCCACTCTCAGCCTTTTGTCTATTTATAACTTATTACAAACTTGTTGAAGATTTGAGGATAGATCAACTTCTCAGCTGTTTCATTTAGCATTTTGTTTCCAGTTTTCTATGACTTGGTTATTAGCATTGAAGTTGTCGGAATAGATTATGAATAGGTTGGGATGCTTGCCTTTCCAGCAAAGCCCATGTCCTGAAAAATGAATAAAATGTTAAAAAAATTAAATCCTAGTGATGATAACATAAGATGCGTGGCTCTTCAAGTCTTATGAGTTGCCCATGTTATGCAAATAATGAGTGCACCAGTATCTTTTGTTTCTCAGAACTGGAATGGTAGCACGTCACCCTCCATCTGCGGCACTGCCTAGGGAGAGGAAGATGAAGACAGCCATGCATTCCATGGAAGTGCGCATAATGTAGGGATCACTCTGGACCAGTTTTCTCAAGGAATGACGAATCAGGCTGTGATGTATACATGCAACAATATGGTAAAGCTGCTATGCGATGTATACATGCAACAATATGGTAAAGCTGTGCCTGAGGAGGGAGAGAACGTGCTAGTGCGCAACTATGCGAGAGGGGAGAAATGGGTACCAGGACACATCGCATAGCAGCTTTACCATATTGTTGCATGTATACATCACACAGGCAACCGAAGTGTAAGCTGCTCGTACCCTCACCGTCTTACTCACGTTACATTCCATAACTCCACTCTCTCCCCTGAAAGTCCTCCCTCTTTGGTTTTGCCCACCTCTATCCCCTTTCCCCGAACTGTCTTTGTCGGTCTCCCTGGGACACCACATCTACTAGTCTCCACCCTATCCTTTAATCCTCCTGGTAGTTTCGTCTCACCCCCTACACTGTTGCTCCAATTCCAATCTGGAACTTGATCCAGTCTCTTGCACCCCCCACCAGTAAGAGTGAAGTCAAGATTGTTTAATTATCATATGCACTGGGAAAGGAATAATGAAATTATTATTTGCGGCTGCTTTAATACACATTAATGTAACAACACAACAAATAAATACACAATAAACAATAGTATAAAAAATTATCGGTTGTACTCACTAAGTGGACCATAATAGTGCAAGGCAAAGAGCCTGGTGCAATCTTGAACACAGTCTATAGAAGTTTTTTGCTGAGGTTGGGTTGCGGTTAGGGTTGTGCAATCTGGTACAAGGGCCCAATGGTTGGTGGGAAGCTGTTCTTGACCTCCAACAGTTCACAGGCTCCTGTACCTTCCTCGTGATGGTAGAAGCAAGATGACAGCATGGCCAGGGTGGTGTGGGTCTTTCATGATATTAGCAGCCTTCTAGAGGCAGCGCTTCCTGGAGATACTTTTGATGGTGGAGAGGTCAGTACATGTGACGGGCCGAGCAACGTCTACTTTCTGCAGCCTCCTTTAATCTCGGGCATTCGAATTGCTGAACCAGACCGTGTAAGTAAAAACAACAAAGTGCAGATGCTGGTTTACAATAAAAGACACAAAGCGTTAGAGTAACTCACTGGATCAGACAACATCTTTGGAGAAAAGTACAGGTAAATTGTGCAGCTAGAGGAAGGAGCAAAGAGGTCCTTCTGCAGTTGTACAGGGCCCTAGTGAGACCGCACCTGGAGTACTGTGTGCAGTTTTGGTCTCCAAATTTGAGGAAGGATATTCTTGCTATTGAGGGCGTGCAGCGTAGGTTTACTAGGTTAATTCCCGGAATGGCGGGACTGTCATATGTTGAAAGACTCGAGCGACTAGGTTTGTATACACTGGAATTTAGAAGGATGAGAGGGGATCTTATCGAAACGTATAAGATTATTAAGGAGTTGGACATGTTAGAGGCAGGAAACATGTTCCCAATGTTGGGGGAGTCCAGAACCAGGGGCCACAGTTTAAGAATAAGGGGTAGGCCATTTAGAACAGAGATGAGGAAAACCTTTTTTAGTCAGAGAGTTGTGAATCTGTGGAATTCTCTGCCTCAGAGGGCAGTGGAGGCCAATTCTCTGAATACATTCAAGAGAGAGCTAGATAGAGCTCTTAAGGATAGCGGAGTCAGGGGGTATGGGGAGAAAGCAGGAACGGGGTACTGATTGAGAATGATCAGCCATGATCACATTGAATGGCGGTGCTGGCTCGAAGGGCCGAATGGCCTACTCCTGCACCTGTTGTCTATTGAGTGTTGGTGGAAGGGGAGGGTGAGGGGAGAAATTGGGGCATGGTGGTGGGCGTTAAAGGAAAGAGGGAGTTATGTGCAGAAGACGAGGGGGAAGGTTATGCAATTCTCTAAAATTGTAGAAATAAATGTTCCCATATGAGGTGCTGCTCCTCCAGTTTGTGTGTGGCCTCACTCTGGCAATGGAGGAGTCCCAGGACAGAAAGGTCAGTATGGGAATGGAAAAAGGGGTTAAAATGATTACAACCAGCAGATCTAGCAGGCCTTGCGGATTGAGTGTAAGTGAAGTGGTTGGTGAAACAGAGCCTACACTCGGTCTCATCGATATGCAGGAAGCGGCATCGGTAACACAGGTTGCAGCAGATGAGGTTAGGCGAGGTGCATGTGAACCTCTGCCTCACCTGCAAGTACAGCTGGGGTCCTTGGATGCAAGTGAGGGAAGAGTTAAAGGGACAGGTGTTACATCTCCTGTGGTTTCAGGGGAAAGTGCCTGAGGGAGGGGGTGATTTGGGTGGGAAGGGATGAATGACCCAAGGAGTTGCGGTGGGAATGATCTCCACGGAAGGTGGCAAGGGGTGGGGGTACGAAGAAGTGGCTGGTGTTGGGATCACGTTGGAGGTGACGGAAATGTCGGAGGATGATGTGTTGGATGCGGAGGCTGGTGGGGGGAACTCTATCCTTGTTCCATCAGGGGAGAGGGGGAGCGAGAGCAGAACTACGGGACACAGAGGAAACGCGGGTGAGGGATACAGCTATGGTAGCAGGCAGGAAACCATGTTTACTAAGGAACAAGGACATCTCGGATGTCCTAGAATGACATAGAGTGGAATAGAATAGACCGTGTAAGTTCTGGATTTCGGGTAACCATTCAGCTTGTTCCATTGTAGCTGAGAGATAACAGGTGTACCAAAGCAAAAACGGAGATGAAGGAAAGAGATAGCTGTTTGCAAAGGGAGACAAGAGATAGGGGATTGGAGAGTGGGAGTGGATGGAAAGTGATGGAGAGACAGAGCAGTAGGCAATAGTGGCAGCTTCAGAAGAGAGCAGTTAGCCCCAGAGCCAGGACTGATGTTATTTTTTTCTCTCAACTACATCGTTTTTCTTGCTCTCCTTTTAACCTTCCTTGCTCTCTCCCCATCATATATATTTTCTTTCTCTCTCTCTCTCTCTCTCTCTCTCTCTCTCTCTCTCTCTCTCTCTCTCTCTCTCTCTCTCTCTCTCTCTCTCTCTCTCTCTCCCTCTCTCCCTCTCTCCCTCCCTCCCTCTCTCCCTCCCTCTCTCCCTCTCTCCCTCTCTCCCTCTCTCTCTCTTCCCCCCCCTCACTCTTCTAACATTTATTTACTCCATCCTTCCCCCCCCCCCACCCCCTTCTCTCTATCTTCTGAACTCTCACTCTCTCTCTCTCTTCCCCCACAATTAACCCCACTGTGGGGAAAGGTGAGACATTTTGCAATGAGCTGTGGATGTGGATGTGAATGAGATTGTGCGAGGATAAGCCAGACTGGGGAGCAGCCTTCACAACACTGTGTGATAAACTGGGCTGGGCTGAAGCGTCGAGGCACTGGAAGATTTGCAAAGGAACAATCAGTACTTCGCCAGAAGACTGTGGTACAAATAATTCCGCTTGTACAATTACAGGTCCTCCCCAGCTTGCGAATGCCTGACTACATACTGTCCAAACACACAAACAAGCGTTTGAGAAACTGGTCGACCCGAAATGTCACACATTCCTTCTCTCCAGAGATGCTGCCTGTCCTGAGTTACTCAAGCATTTTGTTTTTATCTTCGGTGTTAATCAGTATCTGCAGTTCCTTCCTACACATTTCAAATGAATTTCCAGGCAGCCACCAGGTTCCAGGCATCTTCTGCTATGTTCAATCTTAGTTCATGGCCATGTTTCCGACCTGCAAACTGTTCGACTTACGAACAATTCACAGGAACACTGTAACATGGGGAGAACAGTATATGTTAATACAGCGTTGCATTACTGTAGATTAAAGGTGTCGATTACATTGTCATGTTATAATGTTTAATATATAAATGAACATTAATAATTTATCTTGCAGATTGTTTCAAGTTCTGCATTTTGTCTTTTTATACTCTGATTTTAAGGTGGTGTTATACAGTAAATTGTTTTGTATACCCAAAAATAAACTTCATTCAGAATTTTAAAAATATACAAAACAACAATGATGCAAAAACTCTTCATACATTCTCAGCGTCATTCAGTAGTGTCATTTTCTGTCGTATTCGTACCTATCTTTGAACAAAACACCCGTGCCACTCAGGTGGCTCCCTGGGGTGATATCTCTTCCCTTGTTTGAGGGGTGTCCGTGCCAGACTCTGACTCTTCAACAACAGAAGGACTCTAGACTGTAGTACTCCCCCACAGACCCCTGGCGTTGGCTTCATCAAGCTTCAGTGCGTTCCTCAGCACATACGCCTGCAGTCTGCAATGGGCCGGTCAGAAATATTCTTTGACGTATATTTTGCTGTACTGGGACATCAACCAGTTTTGGGCAGAGCAAAGAGCAGATATCACCGAGCTGATGATCTTCCAGCAGCTCTTGATGTCCATGTCCCAACGTGTCCAGGGGAACAGCCTGTATTCAGGGAGTGAGTGCTCTGTTACGAAGCTATTCAGAATGAACCATGGCAAAGATCCTTGCATCATTCTCCAGACCCTCTTCGCAATTTCACACTCTGCGGGGAGTAAATTATTAACTTTGACGCATTTAAATTTCACAGTTTTGTAAATTCTTCACTGAACCCCATGGGCACTGCATCCCACTACAACCATCCACGTTCAAACTATCAGTTCTTTATTGGTGAGGAAACCATTCAACCCAACAAATTTGAGTCCCCAGGCAATCCCAGGGAGTATTCCTCTTTTATTAATAGTGTGAATTTTTTTGAGTGAGGTGGTGAAAATCCCAAACCTTCCCCAGCCAGGCATTCTGCTACTTGTTAAATATTAAATGCCTCACTCACAGTCCGGGGGTGCTTCAACCTATGGCCATGTAACTCATCGCCTTGGGAGGAGTCAGGGAAAACATCTCAGCAAATAAACGTGTTATTCACCTTTGCAAACTCTGCCCACAGGATAACTTCTAGAAGTCAGCAGGCAATAAGTGGAACAGATCCCTGTGGAAGTAAAGGGAATACAATATTTCAAAGTGTGTTTTTGAGTCACGGCTAAATCTCTTAAAAGTTGGATGCAATCCTTAAGGGTTTGAAACCTCTCGTACTCAAGCAAGGCTCAAAAAGGGTTGATAGGTAAATGTAGGGCATGCCCGCTATTATCTTTTTATTATTGAAATCTACAGGAGAAATTCTTAATGTTTATTTATAGAATACATCATCAGATGCTCATTCATGTTAAGTGGGGACACTTGACAGCATCAGATGCTCATTCATGTTCTGAGGGGAAATAACTAACAAATCAGTCTGGCCTTGAAGTGGTTGCAACCAAAGACAAAAATTCTTCTTTGGTCATGTGAATTTGTTTGAAAGGCCACATTTTCAGCAGGTGAACTTAGTTGTTCTAGCTCCTTACAGATGACATGAAGCAAAGTATATTTTATAATTTTACATTGGGGCAGTGCAGTGAAAAGGTGGTCCTTTCATGGAGCATGCACCATTGGCCCAAGTGTTCACCTGGCTTCTCTGCACAAAGCTTGCACCAGTTATCTCAGGGTGGTTTTGCCTTGACGATCTCCAAAGGGTATTAAGCTCCTTTTGTTCTGAAATAAAGGGCAGAATGTCCATTTCACATACGTGCACTGCATGCCTGTTTTAGTCCTTTAGCAACGTGATGGGAGCTTACTCCACCTGATAATGGGTTGCAATTCTTGTCTTCCATACTCCATTCTGAGGAGGTCATTAAGACTGAGGAACAGAGCTGAAGTTCCAGTCCCATTCTATCAAAAACATCAATATGAACAATTTATTCTCACGTCGAGATGATGAACAGTTTTTACCTGTCGGAAAGGGCCTAACTGCATGTACAATGTAGGTGAAACTAGAGTCACACATTGAATGCATGCCCTGTGCTGTGACTTGCTGAGTAAGGAGTTTGGGATCCCACAGACTGCAGCAGAAAGCTATTGTGGATTGTTTTTCCTTTCAAGTCATCTTCATTAATATTTATACGTCTATCTCTACCTCATAATGATTATATGGGATATTAATGGAACAGTAAATTGGAACCTGATCTTTCATGTCTTAACATTGAATTTAGGATAAACAGATGGAAAGAAAGTTTTGCTTCTGCCAGCTAAGTTTAAGTAGTGTGTGTATTTCATTTCCAATGGGTATTAATGCACAGCTGAAAACTGTCCATTATTCGACATTCTGCGATGAATTATCGAATGAAACATGCCAGGTTGGAAGTGGAGTACTTCTGATGAAGTACTCATTAAAACAGTTGAATCATAAGACATATTCCATTTGGCTTCTGCTCCAGTCTGTTACAAATCAAAAAGAGCTATGGAGCCATAGAGCGTGGAAACAGCCCCAACTTGCCCATGCAGACCAACATGCCCCATCTACACTGGTCCCATCTGCCTGCATTTGGCTCCTATCCCTCTAAACCTATCCTATCTCTGTACCTGTCTAAATGTTTCTTAAACGTTGTGATAGTTCCAGCCTCAACTACCTCCTCCGGCAGCTCTTCCATACCCCTACCACCCTTTGTGTAAAAAAATTATTCCTCAGGTTCCTATTTACCCCCTCACCTTAAACTTATGTCCTCTGGTTCTCAATTCCCCAACTCTGGGCAAAAAGACTCTGTGCATTTATCCTATCTATTCCTTTCATTACTTTGTACACCTTTGTAAAATCACCCCTCATCCTCCTGGACTCCAAGGAATAAAGTCCTAGCCTGCCCAACCTCTTCCGATAGCTCAGGCCAAGTCCTGGTAACATCCTTGTAAATCTTCTCTCCACCATTTCAACTTATTTCTTATAACATGTTGACGAAAACAAAACACAACACTCTAAATGTGGCCTCGCCAATGTCTTATACAACTGCAACATGACCATGAGAACATGAGGATTGGAACTTCTTCCAACAGGCAAGCATTTCTGAAGATAAGATTTGGTCACCTCTGATTGCAGCCACAATTATTTGACCACCGCTTGATCCACCCAGAAGTCGTTTGGTGATTCTCCTCTGAAAACCCATTGGGCACAAAATTGATTCATTTAGCACAAAAGTGGCAGAAGCGTCCATGTCGCGGGGCTAGAAACTGGAAGTGTCCTGAGCTAATTCTGCTACCACCATCGTCTACTGTACAAGTGATGGCTCCCACTGATTGTCGCCGGAAGCTTGCGCCCTTTTCAGGACAGACGATGACAGTGATGTAACATTTGAAACATGGATGATGGACACGAAAGAAGAAGAAGAAGAAGCACAAAAGTACAAGAGAATCTGTGGGTGAGGGCGAAAACTTCAAACCGGAATTGTCTAAGCACGATTGCACTGATTGTTGTTATCTTTGAATGTATTTTTGCACCTAGTTTAACATATAACAGTTTGGATTTATTTGGGTGTTGTTTGGAAGTGAAATTGTCCCAGCATAAAGGATGGGAAAAAAGATGTGGGCGGTGTGAATATGTCACTCCTCTTCATTTGATTCTTAAAATGAAATGGCTGTCTGTTCCAGGCAGGAGCTTCCTCTGCCCACAGTTGTACCGTCTGTGCAAAATGGGCAGAAGTCCAGTTTCCCTTGCTGCAACACCGACGGTTTAGTACACAAAGCAAAATGACGATTGACCCCACAGATTGTGAAGGATCCACGCCTTGTAACTGAGAGAACACATTAAAGAGTTTCACTGGGCCCACAGATCTTTAATTATGAGCAAACTTTAAAATCGGACTACTGAATCAACAAAAACCCACACATCGATTTTGCAGGAAGCTGGGGAAAAGGGCCTCTTTTCTTTTAAAATATTTTGAGCGTACATCTGTTCTTCCATCATCTTCAAGGACCACTCTGAACCTAGGACATTCTCTGCTGGGCTTATCGTTTTTATACTCGTACTCCCAGAGCCCGACCTGCACACAATCTGTACTAGGTTAATTCCCGGAATGGCAGGACTATCATATGTTGAAAGACTGGAGCGACTAGGCTTGTATACACTGGAATTTAGAAGGATGAGAGGAGATCTTATCGAAACGTATAAGATTATTACGGGGTTGGACACATTAGAGGCAGGAAACATGTTCCCAATGTTGGGGGAGTCCAGAACAAGGGGCCACAGTTTAAGAATAAGGGGTAGGCCATTTAGAACTGAGATGAGGAAAAACGTTTTCAGTCAGAGAGTTGTGAATCTGTGGAATTCTCTGCCTCAGAAGACAGTGGAGGCCAATTCTCTGAATGCATTCAAGAGAGAGCTGGATAGAGCTCTTAAGGATAGCGGAGTCAGGGGGTATGGAGAGAAGGCAGGAACGGGGTACTGATTGAGAATGGTCAGCCATGATCACATTGAATGGCGGTGCTGGCTCGAAGGGCCGAATGGCCTCCTCCTGCACCTATTGTCTATTGTCTATTGTCCATGAAGGTTAATTCTTTGGAATAATAATGATCCATCCCAAGAAAAAAGAATGCCAACATGCCAGTCAACTACCATGGTGGCATTTAACTGAGGAGGATAAGAAAGGACCAGGCAAGTGATTCAGAGTTAAATGATGGACTAAGAAACTATTTCACTTCAACATTGAAAACTGCACCAAACAGCAGTAAGTGATCAGTGCCACCAGCTGTAAAATAGGAAGAAGGAACCCACAAGAACAATGATTTTTTTAGATTTTTTTTTTTAGAGCTACAGCGTGGAAACAGGCCCTTCAGCCCACCGAGTCCGCGCCGCCCAGCGATCCCCGCACATTAACACTATCCTACACACACTAGGGACAATTTTTACATTTTACCCAGTCAATTAACCTACATATCTGTACGTCTTTGGAGTGTGGGAGGCAACCGAAGATCTCGGAGAAAACCCACGCAGGTCACGGGGAGAACGTACAAACTCCGTACAGACGGCGCCCGTAGTCAGGATCGAACCTGAGTCTCCGGCGCTGCATTCGCTGTAAGGCAGCAACTCTACCGCTGCGCCACCGTGAGAAACCAATGAAGACCAATATGAGTTTTAACTTGTACAAAGGCTGACGAAGCCCTCTGTAATCATTTTAGCATTATTAACACCATAATCTGTATATCAGTTGACCCCGCTGCAAGGAATTTCAACCACTGAATTCCTGCATACGAGGAATTTATGTGCAAACTCTCGAAAGATGATTGTCAGAACATTCTTCCAAATCCATAATATCTGTCCCGATTAGCAAAGTCACCTCTGAAGCAGGAATCTCAATTCATAAAGAGAGACAGCTCGCCAGATAGCAGCCAAGTGCCTGCGATGTCAGGTCAGCTCAGAATAGGAGTAGCAAACTGGGACACTAAATGAGGACATTTTCAGTGCTAGGTAAAAGGTGGGCCTAGTCATCTTGGGTGGATTCTCTGATACGTGCTAGTGGCACCAGCTGAATCTGTCGTTGGACTTTGCATGAGGAAGCCATGAAATAGATAGGCCTATTGGTCACCCTTAACTGCAGGAAATGCAACACCTGTCCCTTTACCTCCCCCCTCGACTCCATCCAAGGACCCAAATAGTCTTTCCAGGTGAGGCAGAGGTTCACCTGCACCTCCTCTAACCTCATCTATTGTATCCACTGTTCCAGATGTCAACTTCTCTACATCGGCGAGACCAAACGCAGGCTCGGCGATCGTTTCGCTCAACACCTCCGCTCAGTCTGCCTTAACCAACCTGATCTCCCGGTGGCTCAGCACTTTAACTCTCCCTCCCACTCCCAGTCTGACCTTTCTGTCATGGGCCTCCTTCATTGTCATAGTGAGGCCCAATGCAAATTGGAGGAACAGCATTTCATATTTTGCTTGGTCAGCTTGCACCCTAGCGGTATGAACATTGACTTCTCCAACTTCAGATAGTTCCTCTGTCCCTCTCTTTCCCCTCCCCCTTCCCAGTTCTCCCACTGTCTTCCTATCTCCTACTACATCCTACCTTTGTCCCGCCCCCTACCCTGACATCAGTCTGAAGAAGGGTCACGACCCAAAACGTCACCCATTCCTTCTATCCTGAGATGGTGCCTGGCCTGCTGAGTTACTCCAGCATTTTGTGTCTTCCTTCAATTTGAACCAGCATCTGCAGTTATTTTCCTACACTTACATTTTTCTTCATCCATCAAAAGAAGTGGATTAAATGAATGGAATGTTAATTAGCACTCTTTATTGTGGGGAAAGGTTTTTAAATATCTTTTAAAACAGAGTTTTGTGGAGAACCTTGATGTAACATGGTTGCAAAGAATGACAAAATGGACTTTCAAACACCAGTAAAATATTACAACATCTCATTTGTAGCAAGGAACTGCAGATGCTGGTTTACACCGAAGGTAGATACGAAATGCTGGAGTAACTCAGTGGGTCAGGCAGCATCTCTGGAGAAAAGGAACAAGTGACGATTTGGTCCGGAAACCATTCTTCAGACTGAAAGACAGAGAAGGCCAGAACTAAACAGGGCCAGCAACAGATGACCTAAGCACGGGTGGAGTTCATAATGGCCTAATTAGATTTCTCTGATTTCAAGTAACTCCTGTTATTGATGGCCAGGGTTGAATTCAATGAGGATACTGTAATATTGTAAATGGGTACATGTTAAAGATACCAAAAAAAGATAGTTTGGAAAATGCCAGTCTCCGAAATAAAATATATTGTGGGCAGCGTTTTTCATAGCTGTGCCACTGCTTTGTGCTGGGCTTAGCTCCATTTGGCATAGCTTCTTCTATGTATCTGTCCCCGACATGTTAAGTGACAGTAACACCCAAAGCCACCTGAGATTGTGGGCAATTATTTTCTGTTCTTGCTGCTTCTTTCCTTTTAACTATTAAACTTTTTTTCTATCAAAGGTTCACCAAATAAGCCGGATTGGTGGGTTAAAAAAAGGAGTTTTACTTATTCAAGGGTGGATGCATTAAACTGACACCTCTGGTAGCATTATTTCTGGATGAACTAGCTTTGTACTGGGCCTGCTTACATTGATAACTTAGAGACGGGTGCGTAGGAAACTGTGGGCTACTTGCACAATGCACAATGCACAGCAGTGCATTCTGGACCTGAGCACTTGTGCATGCAAACACCAAAGCTGTAATGGGCTAGAGGTCAGATGTGCTTTTTATGTGAACTGGTGCACCTTGCTGACCTGTACTTTAAGTTTTCTGGTATATTTTGTTCTTATTTTATATATGTTTAGTATGTTTTGCTCTTGTTTTGGTCACCTGTTTCCAAATGTTGAGCTGTCAGAGGCTTCAGGGCAGATCTGACAAAGAGTACTCAACTCAAAACATTAACTGTTTCTTTTTCCACGGATGCTGTCTTCTCTGCTGTGTGTTTCCCAGCATTTTCTCGTTTTTACTTCAATTTTTCGAAGAGGTGACCAAGAAGATTGATGAGAGCAGTGCAGCAGAGGATGTCTATAAAGACTTAATCAAGGCCTTTAACAAGGTATCGCATGGAAGGCTGGTTCAAAGGGTTAGATTACATGGGATCCAGGTTGAGTTGGCCAATTGGATACAAAATTGACTTGTTATAAAGAGAGGCTGGATTGGATGGGACTATTTTCCGTGGAGTGTAGGAGGCTGAGGAGTGACTTTATAGAAGTTTATAAAGTAATGAGAGTCATTGATAAGTCAAATGGTCATATTTTTTCCCCCAAATAGGAAGTGTAAAGATGGAGGGCAGAGGTTAAAGCTGAGAAAAGAAAGATTTAAAAGGGACCTGAGAATCAACGTTTATCATACAGTGTGTGGTGCGTATATGGAATGGGATGACAGAGGAAGTGGTAGAGACTGGCACCATTTTTACATTTAAAAGGCACTTGAATAGACGGACAGGTAAGATTTGGAGCGTTCGGCCCAGACGCAGGCAAGTGGAACTGCCTCAATTAGGCAACTTGATCAGCATGAACTAGTTGGGCCGAAAGGCTTGTTTCAGTGCAATATCATTCTATGACTTTATTCAGAGTAGCTGCAGTTTTTTTAATTTCCACCTACTTTGTCGCTTGCACCTGGTGGAATAACTGCAGCAATGATACTGGTGGGGGTCGGGAACAGTACAAACACAAAACGTAGTTTTTAGGTCTTCGTACAAGCTGCAGCAACCACAAAACGCAGGCTGTTCCATGTGATCCAGCTAATTAAATGTGTGATCCATTAAATTTATAATATGCATATCTATTCTTTGTGCATATTGTAACTGATTCGATCAAAACAAATATTGGGGGCCAGAGGTTCTGGCTAAGAGGTTATTGTCAATGTTTAAGTGGAGGAAATTGGACGCTAGAGTCATAGAGTCACACAGCATTGATACAGGCCCTTCAACCCAACTCGTCCATGCCGTCAAAGATGCTCCATCGAAGCTAGTCTCATTTATCTGCATTGAGCCCTTAGCCTTCTCAACTTTTCTTATCCATGTACCTGTCCAAATGTCTTTTAAATGTTAAATGCACCTGCTTCAGCTACTTTCTCTGGCAGCTTGTTCCATCTACTCATTACTCTCTATGCGGAAAACATTACTCCTCAAGTCACTATTAAATCTCCCCTCTCTCACCTTAAACCTATGTCCTCTAGTTCTTTATTCCCTTACCCTGGGAAAAGAACTCAGTGCATTCACCCTTTCTATCCCTCTCGTGACTTTATACACTTCTATATGATCACCCTTCAATTCTCCTATGCTCCGAAGAATAAAGTCCAAGCCTATGTAAGCTGTTCCTATAACTATGCCCTCAAGTCCTGGCAACATTCTCGTCATTGTACTAGCTTCAAAGTCGTCTTTTTGAGTCTCATTGTCTGTAACTCGTTTTCACCTAGCCCACAGTTAGCAATGACCTGTTTCCTTTATCATCATTACTTTTTTGCATATCTTTCATTTATTTGTTCTATATCTCACTATATCACCGTCTTTATCTCTCATTTCCCTTTCCCCTGACTCTCAGTTTGAAGAAAGGTCTCAACCTGAAACATCACCTATTCCTTTTCTCCAGAGATGCTGCCTGACCCGCTGAGCTACTCCAGATTTATGTGTCTCTCCTCATAAATCTCTTTCTAGCTAAATGGCATCTTTCCTATAACAGGATGACCAAAACTGAACACAATACTCCAAGTGCGGCCTCACCAAAGTCTTGTACAACTTCATTTGGACAAAGAAATTGACCGCAAAAGGGCAGCAGAGGTTGAGAAAAAAAAAGTTGAGATAGATCTGTGCGTTGTAAGAAGCTTTCCAACAGCTTTGTATACTGAGGGACAGTCTTGCAGATGAGCGTTGGGACAGTTCCATTGGGACATTGGAACTGAAGCAAGGTAGTTCAAGGATTTCAGAGACAAAAATGCATGAGCCACGAGAGAAACCTATGGAAGATATTCTCTTGTTATGACTGGATAGGTAAATGCAAGGGAATATTCAAAATTTATCATAATTTGAATGTCATTTTTACCATGGTTGCAGCAATCTTGTATCTTGATGGATAAAATCAGCTGCTTAGTATCACTAAGAGGAGCTCAGAGTCTGAGCTTACAATATACATCTGAAAAATATGGTGCAATGGGAATTACAGATCGCAGCCCAGATGTAATTAGCGATGAACCATTCTCACTGGGGGTTGATCTCCAAATTACATTTGAACTTAAATTAAGTTCTGGAATTATTAAATAAAGTTAGCAGATTCTCTGCTATGCATTCTCTGTACGAAGGGTTTTCCTCATACAAGTCACATCATGAAGGGAGAGCCTAGACAGGCTAAAACAGCTGACAAACCTTGACAGGCAAATAAGTCGTAGCCTTTGGTTTACCCATCTGAACCTTGGCCAGCTGTCAAAGCTGTTAAATCAGTTTGATCATTTCTGCATCTCAAAAAACATTCCTCACCGATTAACAACTAACCAGACCAATACAAAATTGAAAAATGACGTAAATTAATTAAGAATTAAATATTTAGACAATTAATGAAATTAATAATGCATCATTTATTCCCTCGCAGATACCCTCCCTCATTGAAATCAGTAGATTGTGCACCAAGACCCAACATGATGCACATTATTTGAGCAGAATTCCAACATGAAATAGTAGGGAATGGCCTTAGGCTTCCACTTCACCATTGGACATCATGAGGAACGCAGTCGATGAATTGTTGGCGAACAGTTGTCAGCAAATTCAGGACTTTGATGCATGTGCACAAATGCCTGGAGATCCCCAACTTGCTGGCATTTAATCAGAAGATCAGAACTGTTAGCCCTTTCCTTGCACAATCTAACCCAATTAACGTGGGACATTTAAAAGCGTGCTATCTGTTTTGATTTTATTTACTATATCTTAATTTGTATTCCTCAAAATATGTTTTTCACATTTTGTTTAATACTTTTGAATAGGTTATGCTATGGATGGTCCTTTTAAGTTTCCGTTCAATAACTCTAATGATCATAAGGTAAAATACCAGCCTGTAGTTATTTGTTAGGCACTGTGGAGCCAACAAGCAATAACGTTTAGCCTTGCATCCAATAATCTATATTAATTCTTGGTTGTACAATAGATGTACAAATTAGTTTACCCAGAGAAGGGGAATCAAGAACCAGAGAATATCAGTTTGAAGATGAGATGGAAAAAATTCAATAGGAACCTTAGGGGCAACTTTTTCACACAGAGGGTGATGGATATATGGAATGAGCTGCCAGAGGGAGTAATTGAGGCTGGTACTATATCAACTTTTAGAAGACATTTGGACAGGTATATGGATAGGAAAGGTTTAGAGATATGAGCCAACACAGGCAGGTGGGACAAAGCTAGATGAGGCATCTTGGTCAGCATGGGCAAGTTGGGCCGAAGGGCTTGTTTCCATGATGAATAACTGTATGTCTATAGGCTGGGGTTCTAATAGGCCAAGTCTCACTGATCTGTTAATTTAAGAGATTGTTGGAAATTTTCCTTGTTTCTCAGCAAATCTCAAAGTCATCCCCATTAGCAGGAGATGGGCAAGATCACAGTCTATCAAGTTCAAATGCAACAGAAGTGATTTTAAACTGTTTCTCTTAACTTATCAGATTAATTGGTTCACGTGTTTCAGTATTTTTGACTCCCTTATGTTTCAAGATCTCTGGTTGTTTTGGATTGGATCCATTTCTTTCATGTATGTTAAAGAGGTTGTTGTGCATGTTTAATCAGAAATTGTGGCACATCCAGCACTATATGTTGAACAAAGAATTTAACAATACTAATGCAGTGAAGATTGAAAAAAGGAATGTTGAGTCATACAGTCTTATAGTGATACAGTGTGCAACAGGCCCTTCGGCCCAACTTGACCACACCAGTCAACCTGTCCCAGCTACACTAATCCCACTTGCCTGCGTTTGGTTCATATCCCTCCAAACCTGTCCTATTCACGTACCTGTTTAACTATTTCTTAAATGTTAGGATTGAGTCCATGGAAGGGGGGTCGGTTTGCGTGATGGTCTGGGCTATGTCCATAATTCTCTGCAATTTCTTGCGGTCTTGCATGGAGCTTTTCCCAAACCATGCTGTGCGGTATCCCGGTAAACTGCTTTCCACATTGCATCTGTAGAAGTTGGTAAGGATTAGGTTGGAGACATGGCAAACTTCCTAAGCCTTCTAAGGTGCAATACAGGGTTTCTCAAATGTATTGGATTTACAATGTTTCTAATCAGACCTTCATTATGTTGTGATGTAGTACCTAATATAGTACCCATCATCGTATAGAACCCACTGCCCACATGTGGCATCGGAGGAGAAAATGTGGGCAGCAAAGCCACAATAGAAATGATTAGTCCAACTATTTGTGTTTGTAACAATGTGGCTCAATGCTACATGTGAAGCTAAGGGGATTAAGCATAAAAGTTTAGACTCTTTAGGGATGAAATTCACTCTCAACCATATGTGATAAACATGCAATATGGTAACACACGTTGAATGTCATTTCCAGAAATCATGTTGAACTTCCCTGTTGCAGAAACTGTCTTCAATGTGTTTCAAGCGCATTGTACAGTATTGCACAATTAGCACGTGCGATCAAAGGCAAAGTACTAATCCTTCGGATGAGGGACTGCTGCATGTAATCCAGCAAAATAGAACATAGCTTTTAGGATGTGAAACAGGAAGCCCATGGAAATTTGAGTCACCCCAATAGAAGAAGGAGTCCTCATTTAAAAAAAAAGCCAGAACATGCTCGAAAAGGCTTTCGTTGCCGTCATTGAGCAGCCTCCTCAGAATTCCCTGGCTGCAGGAGAATCTGTCAGCAGAAAATTGATAGTATACTGAAGAGCAGGTATCGGGGTAACCTATTCAGGCATTGAAAACGAGGAGAATTGTCAGATCTAATGTCAGAAAAAATGTTTTTGTCATTAATAGGATGCAGATACTGTCAAATAAATGTGACACAACGGCAGAATGCTTGCACAAAGGATAGCGTAATGATCTCCAAATGGGAGCCTGGGTCGGTGTCCAGTAGAGCTATATGTCAGCCAGTGCCTGAGTTCAGAATATTGCTGGAAAGGGATCGTGATGACAGGACTCATCTGGCATGGGCCTCGGATCTTAGTCAGCTTAAGGTCTTCCTTATGTGCACTGCCCACAGCTGTTTGGCAGCTGGAAAAACTCAGTTATTGCTTTATGAGCGAGGCCATGCCTTCCGAAGGTTCTCTGGGGATTGTGGGCCTCTTGTATCTGCTGACAGGAAGGTGTGAGTACTCGTAATGGGAGCACACTGAGCACAGTGTCTGTTTAACTGGGCATCCCTGTTGTTGGTTTCCCAGTCAACCTGCCTCTACCTCCTCAAAGCAATGGGACAGAACAAGTCCAAGGGACCCTACCAGTTCATGGAACCCAGTCCAAAATCCTACTTATGGCAAAATAAGTTAAAAATCTACATTCTAAGGAATCTAGATTCTTTTTTTTTTAATCCTGAATTGCCATGATAAACTTCAGCAGAAAATTAGTTTGAATTCAGAGCAGCCCTGAAAAAAAAACAGGACTTTCAATATTTTTTTCATTTAATATTAAGATCATTTTCAGGAGATTGAGAGAAAACTCCAAGAAAAATAATTGATTAATAGTTCTCAATAATGTTTGTGATAATTATAATAAGTAATACTTTAATAACTACAGTATATCTACTTTAAGGAACAAGTGGCAAGGTATTCATGTGTCTTTATGTCAATTACTTCAATGATAAAGCTCTCGGGAGACACGGCACGGTGGCGCAGCGGTAGAGTTGCTGCCTTGCAGCGCTTGCAGCACCAAAGACCCTGGTTCAGTCCTGACAATGGGTGCTGTCTGTACAGAGTTTGTATGTTCTCCGAGATCTTCGGCTTCTTCCCACACTCCAAAGACGTAGGTTAATTGGCTTGGCGTATGTGTAAATTGTCCCCAGTGTGTTAATGTGCGGGTATCGCTGGTCGGCATGGACTCGGTGGGCCGAAGGGCCTGTTTCCCCGCTGTATCTCTAAACTAAACCAAACTTGAACTTGCCTTTCACCTTTCCCTTTGGCAGTTTCTACCACGGGCAAATGAAGGACGCAAAATTATGGTTGTAGAATAGACCTCACCAACTTTCCTCCTTTTGGGTGGGAAGAGGTAAAAGTACCATAGCAGTGTGAGTTGAGGAGAATGAGTGGGTATGTTCCTTTGTGGCAGTGGCTCTAAAATAATTGGCTGGTTTACGGAAAGTCATTGGCTCCAGCTTCATTACAACACAACACAATGGAGGTTGGACAAACCTGGATTGTTTTCTGTCGAGAGTCGGAGGCTGAGGGACGACCTCATAGTGGTACATAAAATTATGGGAAGTATGGACAAGGCAGATATGCAGAGGCATTTTCCCAGTGTGGAAATATTAAATAGCTTTAAGGTGAGAGAGGGAACGTTTAAAGGGGAGTAATGCAGCAAGGTGTTTAACACAGAATGCTAAGTGCCTTCTCTTCGGGGAAGTTATGGCAGCAGATATGATCGCAACATTTAAGAGGCATTTACAGAGATACATGAACAGGCAGAGAATTGAGGGGTCTGGACCACTTGCAGGCAGTTTTGCCGTATAAATTGGAATTATGGCGGCCACAGACAGACAGAAAGCAAAGAGTGGGGATAAATGGGTCCCTTTCGGAATGGCAGGCAGTGACCAGTGGGGTACCGCAAGGTTCGGTGCTGGGACCCCAGCTATTTACGATATACATTAATGACTTAGACGAAGGGATTAAAAGTACCATTAGCAAATTTGCAGATGATACTAAGTTGGGGGGTAGTGTGAATTGTGAGGAAGATGCAATAAGGCTGCAGGGTGACTTGGACAGGTTGTGTGAGTGGGCGGATACATGGCAGATGCAGTTTAATGTAGATAAGTGTGAGGTTATTCACTTTGGAAGTAAGAATAGAAAGGCAGATTATTATCTGAATGGTGTCAAGTTAGGAGGAGGGGGAGTTCAACGAGATCTGGGTGTCCTAGTGCATCAGTCAATGAAAGGAAGCATGCAGGTACAGCAGGCAGTGAAGAAAGCCAATGGAATGTTGGCCTTCGTAACAAGAGGAGTTGAGTGTAGGAGCAAAGAGGTCCTTCTACAGTTGTACCGGGCCCTGGTGAGACCGCACCTGGAGTACTGTGTGCAGTTTTGGTCTCCAAATTTGAGGAAGGATATTCTTGCTATGGAGGGCATGCAGCGTAGGTTCACTAGGTTAATTCCCGGAATGGCGGGACTGTCGTATGTTGAAAGGCTGGAGCGATTGGGCTTGTATACACTGGAATTTAGAAGGATGAGGGGGGATCTTATTGAAACATATAAGATAATTAGGGGATTGGACACATTAGAGGCAGATAACATGTTCCCAATGTTGGGGGAGTCCAGAACAAGGGGCCACAGTTTAAGAATAAGGGGTAGGCCATTTAGAACGGAGATGAGGAAGAACTTTTTCAGTCAGAGGGTGGTGAAGGTGTGGAATTCTCTGCCTCAGAAGGCAGTGGAGGCCAGTTTGTTGGATGTTTTCAAGAGAGAGCTGGATAGAGCTCTTAAGGATAGCGGAGTGAGGGGGTATGGGGAGAAGGCAGGAACGGGGTACTGATTGAGAGTGATCAGCCATGATCGCATTGAATGGCGGTGCTGGCTCGAAGGGCTGAATGGCCTACTCCTGCACCTATTGTCTATTGTCTATTGTCTATTGTGGTCCAAAGAGCCTGTTCCGGTACTGTGTTGATCTATGTTATCACAGTTGTTAAAATGACCAATTCCAAACTTTGCCAGCACGTGTAGGAGCTAATTTAATTTTATGTTTTATGTTTATGTCCAGGAAATGCTGTTCCTTTCGTACGTCCAGTGCAAGACACAAATTCCCTTGGGTGCATTCTAGCACTAAGTGAATCAAGAGACAGTAGAAACTCATTGAAAATCTTTCAGTCGACTAGAAGCAAATGAAGAAGTCCTTGCCTGTGTGCAACACAACCTACACAATATTAGCTGAAGTTGGATTCAGGGGAGCGAGATAGGTTCCAGTAACACATATTGCTTTGATGTTCACGCCAATGTAAAAGTCGGCCAGAAAACACTGTGTGTGTCATCTCCCATCGCACCACAGAGGGGAAAGGTTCTAATGAGTGGCATGATCCATTGGAGCATAGAGCGATGCACCTGCAGAAGCTGTTAAAATCCCTCCTGCTGTCTTGCTCCTAATTAGCTGAAGTTTGCATTCACATTTTGTCATCCAATGTTACCATAGATACAGTCTGAGCAGTTAAATTTTGCACATCATGGTTATAGTCTCACATATTAAGCTGTAGATCATGCATCACAGTATGTAACAACTATTGTACTTCAGATCATTTTGCCCATGGCTTTTAGGCTTATGAAGTTGTGTTGCACAGACCTTCTGCAAAGTTCCCAGGTGTATATATAGATATATACATATCTATATATATATATAAAGCTATTCTCTTTGAATTAACTTTTAAAGCAAGAAATTGTTGTCAATCTCTTTTCGGAAGCCCCTGGTTAGAATATCAGGCATTAGTGTTTTTTTTACCCTAATTTGACCATACGGATCACAGAAAATTAATTTCTCTAGGCGGTGATACCTTGTGCAGCAGAGTGGTGCAGCAGTAGAGCTGCTGCCTCACAATGCCAGAGACCTGGCTTTCATCCTGACTACACCTGTTGTCTGTGCAGAGTTTGTACGTTCTTCCTGATACCATCCGGGTTTTGGGGCCGGGTTTGAAGGTCATTTGGCTTTTTGTAAATTGCCCCTTGTGCGTAGAATGCAAAAGTGGGATAACAGAACTAGTGTGCAGGTGATCAATGGTTGATGTGGACTCAAGTGGGCTGAAGGGCTTGTTTCCACGCTGTATCTCTAAACTTAACCGAGGAAAACCTTTGGCTAAATTCTGGCAAACAGATCCCAAATTTGCAGGATTTGTGAGGAAGATTATCTGCAAGTCTCTCTGGTATGCCTCACTTTTGTGTTCTAATGATCCCCATTCTAAACTTTAAAAACTAACACTGGTGAATATTCACAGGGGGAGTGTTTTCTATGGATGGAGAGAACACTAAAAATCATTCATTATTCAAAGAGCTGAGATGTCATTTGGCCAGAGCTTTTGGAGAATTGGGAAACTGATTTATAAATGATGAGTTCAAGATGCCTAAATTTGTGTTGTTTGCCTTGTTTTAAAAATGCCAACACTTATAATCTTTTTATTCCACCTTTTGTTTTTAAAATGAGTAGGAGCTTGGATTAGCAGGTTACTTAATAATTCATATAGGTGGTGATGTTACAAATTCAACCCCAGAACAGTCAACATGGACATAAAAGATTTTTAATATTAATTATATTTTATTTCAGTCAAGATAAATATTTCCTATTTTACTGATTCATGATTCCCAGAAGCAATTAAGGAGCTTTTGTTTTACTGAATGTTAAATATATCAAGAAAAGAGAACCTAACTGTGGAGGAACTGAAGTTTAACTGCAGAGATATTACCATATTATTGAATAATGTTGGTCTGATGAATTTATATTAGCCTTGTAATAAATATTCTCCAGCATTGCTTTTCTCCTAATCCAACCTATGCCCCCTAAGAATAAAATTTTGCCTTTACTTACCTAACAGCCATTGGTAAAAGATAGGGATTAAGTAGGATTTTACCGCTATATGGTTTTTTAAAATAATTAATGAAGTGCTGTCAAGTACGAGCAAGTTCACTAATAATATCGTAGTTTCTTTGTTATAAAGTTGAAGGTTCAAACCCCATTCCAGATTTTTTTGTAAACGGGAGATAAATTTAACCTAGTGCACCTGGAGCAAAAAAACGACATGTTCTGGTCACTTTGCAGGCCACTTGATTTTACTCTTCATTAAATTCGATAGATTGTAAAATTGGGTGGTATTATGTTAAAGTTTCTCCATAATGCAGGGTGACATTTCAATGCTGGTAGAATTGCTATATTGCCCGAGGTGACGACTTTTGAAGAAGATTGTATGCCAGGTTTACCCCTTCAGGCTACTTTTGAATATTGAAAAGGAATATAAAGTTTTTCTTGTGCCCCAGACAAAAGTTATCCCTGAAACACTAGACATTATCCTACTGATATTTTTGGGATCTTGCCCTGGTAAATCTAGCTGTCATGTTTGCTCAGCTAACATGTGATCAACTTTAAGCTAATATTTCTATATTTGTTAATACTCTCAAAACTCTACACAAACAGAGCTCATTGCCTCTGCCCTTTATTACTTTCTCTTTTGATTGGTACCCAATTCAACCATTGGTTTCCTAATCACAAAGCTCCATGAAACTTACAAGGTTTTTATATTCACTCTGCACTCATGACAGTGCAGCTGAACACAGTTCCAACTCCATCTTCAAATTTGACGACGCCACCATTGTTGGACGAACTTCTAGGAGGGAGATCGATCGACTGACCAGAACAACAACCTTTGTGTCAAAAAATTCAAATTCCTGGGCGTGCAGATCTCTGAAGATCTGTCCTGGACCCAGCACATTGATGCAATCATAAAGAAAGCCCGTCAACGCCTCTACTTCCGTAGAAGATTGAGGAGATTTAGTATGTCAGCAAATTCTCTCTTGTACTTCTA
The DNA here is from genome assembly GCF_053455715.1 of Rhinoraja longicauda. NCBI lineage: Eukaryota > Metazoa > Chordata > Chondrichthyes > Rajiformes > Arhynchobatidae > Rhinoraja > Rhinoraja longicauda. Next base: position 11,726,123 of record NC_135965.1, on the reverse strand, counting down.
CAGATATACAGTAGAGAGCATATTGACTGGTTGCTTCGTGGCCTGGTTTTGCAACTCGAATGCCCAGAAGTTAAGAAGATTTCAAAAGGTGGTAAACGCTGCCCAGTCCATCACGGGTACTGACCTTCCCACCATTGAAGGGATCTACAGGAGTTGCTGTCTCAAACGGCAGCCAGCATTGTCAGAGACCCACACGACCCTGGAGGAGGGCCTTTGGTGAGCGATGAGTGAATGAGGAGGGCCGTCGGTGAGCGGTCGCCTGAGTGTGTCCCGGCGGTCGGTCAAGGACACGCCGCCGAAAACGAAGAAGGACCCAGCCTGGGGGGGGGGGGAGGCGGAAGGGGGGCGTTGAGAATGAAGGCGGACCATCTGGATTATAATGAACACTTTGTAACTTTGTCAATTTTCCTATAGCATTCCTTTTATATTGTAAGCAAAACAAGTACATGTGGCAACAAAATAGCATCATCATCATTTCACTTCTACCATCAGAAAGTAGGTGTAGGAGCCTGAAAACCGAAACATCCGCGTTCAGGAGCATCTTCCCTGCTTAGCTTCTTCTCCACCATCAGGATATTAAACCCTACAACCATCAAATAAGCTCCTATTAACATAGACTTGGGGGCATTGTTTTTGTCTTTGCACTGTGATTGTTTGTTTGTTTGACACTGAACCTTTTGGGTGTTTATTGTGGCGTTTACAGAATACTCTGTTTACATATTTGTTTTGCTGCTGCAAGGAAGAATTTAATTGTTCTGTTTTGGAACATATGATAATGAAACACTCTTGACTTTATCATTACAAATTGTTAGTGTAACATTGTTATTTTTGCAATGTGCTTCAAGTTCCTAAATTCTTCCCAGGCCCTTGCCAAATTCCTTAAGATTGTTACCCCAATTACAGCATGTCAAGGATGACAATGGCATTTGTTCTTTCTGCATCTCACTTTGCACCTCAGTTCCCAATACAATTGTGCATCACCCAACTTGTTGCACCGTTAGTGACTTGAAATCAAGATTCATCCAACTACCTTACACAAAACCCTTTCCTTCTAAGATATGAAAGCAGTTCAATTCGTTCTTCTTCTTCTAAACACTTTTTTTAAACCAGTTTGTTGGCACCATAGCTTCATGAAGGATTTCTCAAACCTTTGGCACTTTTTCAATTCAAATAACGTTGCCCAACGTAATAAATATTATTGGCATGAAATGTTAACCACACATCCCCTCCACAAATTCTTCATAAGCTGCTCGGTATTGCCAACATTTTTATTTCGGATTTACAACACGTCCCAAAATGTTTTCCTTGCGTACTATTAAATAAATAGATGCCATTTGATGGAGGTAGAAACGTCAGACTGCAAAAGCGAGAGGTTAAAGATGTCCTTAAATATTCCAAATAGTTGGTACGCAAAGGTCTTTCGCATTCGCCAACTATGTCGACAGGGCCGAATGCATTTCATGGATTCACCCTCTTGAAGGATGCTCTGACATAGTCCTCAGAGACTGAGATCACAAGGTCTTATGGGACTGTGTGGGATTGTGTAGGTGTGTCATTCTTCTACTTTACAAAACGTACATAAAAAGCCTTGAGCTCATCTGGCCATGATGCTCCATTTCCACTTGTGCTCCCCAACTTTGCCTTGTCGGAGGTAACAGCATATAAGCCCTGCCACAGTGGTCATGCATCAGTTTGTGGCTCCAGCTAAGTCTGGAATGGTCTCTTTGCACATGTGCTAGCCTTTAGGAAGTTGTATCTGGACTTCTTGTGTGATTCTGGATCGCCAGTACTGAAAGGCACAAATCTAGCACCCAGCAGATTATAAAATCTCCTGGTTTAACCAGGGTTTTGCTTGGGGAAGATTCTGAATTTTTTTGCAAGTACTCACTCGTTCACATATTTCTTTCTGATGTTGGTGACGGCTGTCGCATATTCATTTTGATCCACTGACAGATGTTTGAACATGGCCCAGTCCATTGATTAGAACAGTCCCCCAACCATCTCTTGACCACTCCTGGCTAACACTTCATAGTCTTCTTGTCTCCTTTCAATCTCTGTTCAGCTTCATTCAATGTGTGTTAAAGTTTTGAACCCGATGACTTGTCAAAACTGATTAAACAGACCATCTCTAAACAGTCATGAGACTTTAAACCTCATGGGAATACCAACCATATGGGATGAATGACTGAATTTAACCATGAGTGTATTCACAATATATTTTCAAAATCTGCACCACTCTTGATCGCTCCTTCTCAGCAGCCGTTACAACTATTCCATTGAGATAAAGTTTTTACTGATGAAATTGCAATTTTTTAAAAGATTATACATTTCTGCAGAATGCTGAATAAAATGTCTTACTCAAGAACAGTCAACGGTAACTTTAAAGATAATATATCTTTAAAATACTACCATATCAGCAATAGTCAAATTTACATCACACTGTTAATGGTCTAAAACATTCAAACACTCTTCACTGCAGAATTTTCATACAAAATTTAACTGAGGCACAAAAAGGGGTATTACTAAAAATAACCAAAGGTTTGTTTACAGTGAAGGTTTCAAGGAAAGCCATAAACAGAAGTGTTTGAGCAGGAACATTTTTTGGAAAAAGCGCCTGGAAGTACAGGCGATGATGTTGGAGCATCTTATTTCAAAGATGATGAAGTGATGAGGGAAAGATTTAACAGGGGCCTGAGGGGCAAGTTTTTAAACAATGTGTAGGTGTGTGGAACGAGCTGCCGGAGGAGGTCTTTGAGGCAGATACTATCAAAACGTTTCAGAAACATTTAGACAGGTTTAAGTAGGATGCTTAGAGGGATATGGGCCAAACGTAGGCAGGTGGGACTAGTGTAGATGGGGCTTGTTGGTCAGTGTGGGAAGGTTGGACCAAAGGGCCTTTTTCCACACTCCATGTGTAAGATATGAGAAGTTTTCCCTCATTCTGCAATCAACACCAAACCAAAGAGCTGCAGTTTGGACATTTTAAACGGGAGACTGGGGCTGATAGCGGAGAAAGGCTGCGGTCAGTTTACCAAGGGATGTCACAATCTGTGGGTCCTAAGATGGCTGCAGGACCTCGTGACCAGCCACAAGAGCAAAAACCTTACAGCCCAGTCTCTAGGTTTCTGCAAAGCCACGGCCAGAACAATGGATGGGTATTGGCCATGCAGAAACCTGCAAAACCAGGTCGAAGTCCAGACTCTGGGGCGCTGACATCAGCATACTCACAATGCCCCAAGCCGACCTACACAGTTAATCTCGTTAAGGGGGCACAATAGCCCATAGAAAACTACCTGGTAGGTGATGGGAAACCAGTTAAACCTATCACCTCGCAACGAAATACCAATTAACACCGTCTGGCCATCCTCGGTACCCCCGGACATAAGCGCAAATCAAAGGGAAAACTCAATACATATCTTTTAAACAAAGAGATCCCAAGATCTGGCGGGAGATAGGACGGGCCAGAATAGTATAACTGGCCACGACTTTTGGGTTTTAAACTCATGCAAGAAACAAGTCAAACGGATGCAGGAGGAAGAAAAGACAGGCAAGAAGAAGCGAAGTGCAAGAGAGAGGAACCGGCACGCAACTCGAGAAGAAATACTGCAAGAAAACCTGCAAGGAACGCAAGAAACGGAAGGAAGAAACTCAGGGGACAAGCACGACCCTCACGGAAAGCAGCGGAGAAGCAGCACGAACAGCCAGTAACCCCAGTAATAGCCCCATGGTGAGCATGTACCCCGATCCTGCATATCCTGGACATAGTTTAGTGTAGAGGGGAGGGTGGTTTGAATAAACGTGGGTGTGTAAAGGAATATGTGTTGGTCAATTTTGCGATGTGTCGTACGTTCCCCATCTTACAGTCGTGTATATGTCTTGTAGAACTGCGTTTTAGAATTCAGAGTAAAAGGTATTCATGTGTATGTCTTGTAGAACTGTGCGTTTTATGATTCATAGTCAAAAGTATTCATGTAATTCGGTATGTGTCTTATAGATATGTCTTATAGAACTGTATAAGTATTCATGGACAATAGTCCCAAGCGCTCAATAAAAGCCTTTTCCATTTAAACCCTGGTCTTCAAATCTGGTCTGGTTGAATTTTTCTGCACTATAAACGCTCCTGCATCTAGTCAATAGTCAATAGTCGTTTATTTGTCACATACACATAAATGTGTAGTGAAATGAAACATTACACGCAGTTGAAACATTAAGACCAATAAGAATAATCAATAAAAATGCAATAACACATACAATCACAAACTAACACCAAACAAAAGAAACACCCATCACAGTGAGTCTCCTCCAGTCCCTTCTCACTGTGATGGAAGGCCAAAATGTCTTTTCTCTTCCCTGCCGTCTTCTCCCGAGGTCAGGCTGTTGTAGTTGCCACGTCGGGGCGGTCGGGGCTCCCGACATTGGAGCGCCGCGCCGGATGGTGAAAGGTCCACGGCCTATTTCAGGCCGCGCTGGACGGTGAAAGGTCCACGGCGGGCCGACCCAAGCCCCGCGATTCGGGGCGGGCGAACACGCTGCCTCTGCCGCTGCCGGAGCTCCCGATGTCAGCCCCCACCCAGGGGCCTGCGGGCTTCCGATGTCCACACGGCCTGCGCCGGAGCCTCCGGAAACGAATCGCAGCCGCTCCCGCAGCATCCGAAGGCGGCCAGCGCCGTAGGTGGTGAGTCCGGGCCGCGGGCTCTGCGAACCAGACCCCCAGATGGTCCCAGGTGCATGGCCGATGGTAGGTGGAGCCCGCCGGTCCCAGGTGCATGGCCGGTGGTAGGTGGAGCACACCGGTCCCAGGTGCAAGGCCGATGGTAGGCCGCAACGGGAACGGAGACACGACACAGAAACAAGTTCGTGTCTCCGTTCGGGAGAGAGAATGTTTTACAGTTCCCGTTCCCTCCCACCCCCCCCCCCCCCCCCCCCACATAACATACAAACACTACACCATATTAAAACTACAACTCATACAAAGACAACAAAAAACACAAAAGACAGACGGACTGCAGGCAAGCCGCAGCTGCGACGGCAGCGCTGGCTCCTCCTCTAAGTCCAGTGTCTAGAACCGTAAGGGGTGAGTGGGTCGAACCACTCACGGGGAACCAGTGTGCGCGGCCTGGTCAAGGGATCAGAGCAAGGCACGGGGACCTTAGGGCGGGCGAAAGCTCGGCGCAGAAACCCCTTACAATGACAGACTATAAAGAGGCTAGAATTGGAGCAGCGGAAATACCATTGAGTTTAAAGGTCGGAGGAACGTGTTTTCTATTTTGTATCCTATTTTGTAAAATAAATACAAATATTTTCCTTGGAGCAATAGTCCAAAAATTAGTGTGTTGAATGTATTAAAGTAGAATGCTTGCTAAATTAGTAACTACCATCATCTAATTCTGATCAATAATATGCTTTTTTAGTTTCAAAGGTAGTTTAGAAATCCAGGAGGAGATTATGGGAATGGGAAGAGGAGATTACAAGATGGGGGACAGGAAGTCTTGGAGAGATTTGAGAAGTATGAGGATTTGACTCAACAGGATCAAATACATTGGTTCGGGAAAAGTTTGTGAAAAGGACAGAAGCTTATGACTTCAATCTTGCCAATATTTAACTTGAGTAAAATTCTGCTCAACCAGTATTAACGTTAAATAATTTTATAATTTAGAGGGAAGGAAGAGAAAAAGGGTAAGATAGAATTGAGAAGTCTAAGGAGATTAGTTTTTATGAATGATGATGTCGCGGGGCAGCATTTAGATGAACTAAGAAAGGCCAAGGATAAGCATTGGGACCAGCAGATGTAGCAGTGTACAGTGGGAAAAGAAGGCATTACAGATAATCTTTTGGCAACGATCGGGTGGTTAAGATTGGAAACAAGTGAATGGACTCTCATCCAGTTAGATAGCTGGAAAGTGGCAATGGATCAGGGTGGTCCAATTAACTCAAAGACTGAAGGCAGATCAAGAAAGTAGGGACACATAGTCTATTCCTTATTACACAAAATACCACTGGTGATCTCGGTGAAGAACTCTTTTGATACAAAGGTGGGGAATGACTGGTTGAAGAGTTTTAAACAATGTTTGAATTTGGTTTGAGAGTTGAGAGGTTAATGAACACTCAAAGTCATTAAAGAGGTAAAGGAGGTTAGAACTGAAGTAAGAGCTTGCAAGAACAGACCAATGGTACCTTTATTTGAGGACTTGGGCGACGATAGAAAATTTGAAGGAGAAGCAGAGAGGACCTGATGCATAATATTAACAATGTCAGCTCAAATGGGAGCCAAGAAGGATATTGTGGTGGGAATCGATTCAAGGAATGAACTGGTGGGTGCCAAGGTCAACATGAGCTTGGAGAGATCATGAGGGTGGATAAGAGAGGGACGAAAGTAAGGAGAAAGTTCAGGCATTGTCGTAGATGCGGAAAATGAGGGGGGAAAGGGTGAGGGGATAGGGGTCGGAATAAGATATATGTTTGTATTAATTACAGGGAAATTGATATTGAAAATTTAGAAAGTGTTTTTGTAAAAGGAGAAGCAGTCAAATATTATGCAATTTTAAACAAGGCTGTGGTTATGAATTTGGACACATATCAGTATGTATATTGCAATATAACTGAAGCATCAGATCCTGGCTTAATGCTTGCATGCACATGCCCAAGTGGTGTGAAACCCTCACTAGCAATGTCCGCCAGTGTGAAGCCCCATTTCAGAAATGCTGATGCGTCGACCATACGGGAAATACAGAAGCCAAAATAAATTTTATAGAGCGGCAAGCAGTGAAAGTACAATACTGAATGAGACTTGGAACAAGTTGTGTTTCCACTAAACGGATCTCCAAATCATTGAATGTGCAAAGCTGTGGCAGAAGGGGGAATACTGTCAGAAACCATCGTACAGTCAATTAAAAAACAAGAAGCTCTGGTGCTCCTGGTCTTGCATCCAATCGCTTTTCAAGTCGTGTAATTGTTTTTAAAAGGTATGTACTGTGACATGTGTAGGAAGGAACTGAAGATGCTGATGATAGACACAAATTGAAAATAGACACAGGCAGCATCTTGGGTCATTCAGGCAGACCCAGAAGGGTCTTGACCCGAAACGTTACCTATTCCTTCTATCCAGAGATGCTGCCTATCCCGCTGAGTTAATCCAGCAATTTGTGTCTGTGTACTGTGACTTGATAGATATACTTTAAAATATTTTCTCTCTCATTGTAATTCCCACTTGATCACCTAACACCCATTGCCAACCAATGCTTGGATGCCCCATTGCAATCAATTGCAAATAAATGCTCACCACAACGTTCAATTCATTTGCAGTACATTTGTTTCTTTTTTTTAATGCAATATTTATATCTTGGCACCTTTAATTGGCATGTCACCAGAAAGAGCTTTAGGCAGCGACGTCCTCTTACAAATTTTGGCCATCCAAATAAACTAATCAACTTCACACTGCTTCCATGACAACACGCAGGCCTATGTGTCACTGGGTACAGATGCATCGCTTGGCTGGGCTGCAGGTAAATGCTGCCCATGCAACCATCACAGTTGTCACCCTAACAAGACTTGATGGTATATTTCTACATCTCCATGATTCAAAACCAAAGCAAATCTCATCAAAGTGGAATAAAAGAATCACTAAATGTCAGTGATTCTGTGCCTGTCGCAAATTCTGAGAATGTTCCGCAATATTCACTGAATTCTAAGCCCCTGCTTCCTCCCCTTTTTAACCTTTCTATTCCAAAGAATACAAGAGTCCTATACAACGTGTTCCTGGCAGCGGCCCAACATTTCCATCAATAACAGAAATATGAGACTCCCTTGTTCTGACAAAGGGTCTTGGACCTCAAACATTCGCTGATTTTTATTTCCATATATATTGCTTGACCTTCTGAGTGTTTCCAGCATTTTCTAGTTTTATTTCAGATTTTCAGCATCTGCAGTAAAAACAAAAATCATCTCCAGAAACACAGTAAATCACCAGCTGATTGAGCAGAGTTAAATCATCCTGCTGCAAATACAAGGGACTGCAGATGCCATAATCCTGAGCGAAAAACAAACGGCTGGAGGAACTTAACAAGCCATGCACTATTTTTATTTAGTTTAGAGATACAGCACGGAAACAGGCCCTTCGGCCCACCGATTCCGCGCTGACCAGTGATCCCCATACACTCACCCTATCTTACACACTAGGGGCAGTTTAGCATTTCAATCGAAGCCAATTAGCCTACAAACCTGTACGTCTTTGGAGTAGTGGGAGGAAACCGGAGCACCCGGAGAAAACTCACGCGATCCCAGGGAGAACGTACAAACTCCGTACAGGCAGCATTCGTGGTCATTTGCCGAAGGGAATGAACAGATATTTTGGGTCCGGACCCATCTTCAGACTGAACGACTGACTCCAACATTAGCACTGAGCTTTCAAGAGACCAATACGCTAACTCAAAAACAGGGTGTGGGTGAAGGGCAGGAGCTTGCAAACTCCACACAGAGAGCATCAGTGAGTAGGATTGAATGCAGCTGCGTCACTGAGGCCACAAAACAGTCTGGGTGTGGGGGTGAGCAAAGGGCAGGAGCAGTCAGTCGAATTGTAATCCAAATGCCAACCTGATAGAGCTGTTGTGTTCTTTCGTTTACTGGATTCTTTTCAGCAGCTGCACATCTTATCTTCTCCACTTTATCCTCCTGTTCTCTTGTTTCCTATCACATCAAACCTCTTTCCTGCTATCAATGCCATCTGGCAACATAAAGGCAATTAACTGGCCTGATGGGATCACCAACAATGACCAGCAGTCTTGGCCACCAAGCACGACATCTGGAGGCTGCAACAAATCGTCCAATCAGCTGAGAAGGTTGTTGGCTGCAACCTTCCCCCCATTGACGAACTGTACACTGCAAGGGCCAGGAAGTGAGCGGGTAAGATCATCTCTGACCCCTCTCACCCTGGTCACAAACTCTTTGAAGCACTTCCCTCTGGAAGGCGACTCCGGACTGTCAAAGCAGCCACAGCCAGACATAAAAACAGCTTTTTTTCCGCGAGTAGTAGCTCTACTCGACAACCAAAAGTCTGTAGTCTCTTTTTCCTTTGGTTTATTTCACTCACATGTTTAAACTGTAATGTTGTATTCTTAATGTTTTAATGTTTTATGCTTTATTCTTAATTGTTTATTGTATGTTCGTGTTGTTACTTGTGAGCAGAGCACCAAGGCACATTCCTTGTATGTGTACATACTTGGCCAATAAACTTATTCATTCATTCATTCATTCAGTCATTCATTCATATCTGGGTTGGATGATAGTTGACCGCCTAAGATAAATCTCTACAGCAAATTTGAAGAAGACAATTGGAAGGTTGGCCAACTCAAGCTATGGTATGAAGCTACATCTAATGCCATATGCAATCTGCCTGGATTTGGGAGGATGATTTCTTTTTTAATGCAGATGCTGGAAATATGAAATAAAAACAAAATGTTCTGTAAACTCTCATTAGATCTGGCATGTAACAGGGGTTATGGGGAGAAGGCAGGAGAATGGGGTTAGAAGGAAGAGATAGATCAGCCGTGATTGAATGGTAGAGTAATATTGATGGGCCGAATGGCCTAAATCTGCTCCTATCAATTATGTGTGGAAAGAGAAAGAGTTAATGTTTCAGGTCAAAGATCTCTCATCAGTGGAAGTAATAGTACAGGAGTTTTCCATATCTCCTGATGATGAAGTAGGAGGCTATTTCAGGCCATCAAGACTGCGGCTGCTTACAATACAATCCTATTTTTCCTACCAGTTTTCACTGTAACCTATTTTCCCCATCAACATCCCCAACCTCCTTCCTAGCCATTCCACCTGCTCGCAAAGGTCAATTTACAGTGGTTAATTAGCCAATCCACCTGCAAGTGATTTAATTTTAGTTTAATTTAGTTTAGTCTTGAAGATACAGTCTTGAAACAGGCACTTTAGCCTCCTCCATCATCAGAGCAAGGCCCAGCGCAAATTGGAGGAACAGCACCTCATATTTCGCTTGGGTAGCTTATACCCCAGCGGTATGAACATTGACTTCTCTAACTTCAAATTGCCCTTGCTTTCCCTCTCTCTCCATCCCCTCCCCTTCCCAGTTCTCCCACCAGTCTTACTGTCTCCGACTACATTCTATCTCTGTCCCGCCCACTCCCCTGACATCAGTCTGAAGAAGGGTCTTGACCTGAAACGTCACCCATTCCTTCTGTCCAGTGATGCTGCCTGTCCCGCTAAGTTACTCCAGCATTTTGTGTCTACTTTGGTCCATGCTGACCATAGGTCATCCGTTCACAACAGTTCTATGTTATCCCACATTCACATCCACTCCCTACACACTAGGGGTAAATTTACAAAGGCCAATTAACCTACAAACCCGTGCATCTTTGGGTTATGGGAGGAAACCGGAGCACCCGGTGGAAACCCACGTGGTCACAGGGAGAAGTCGCAAACTCCACGCAGACAGCATCCGAGGTCAGGATCGAATCTGGATCTGTGGCTCTGTGAGGCAGCGGCTCTACCCGCTGCACAACTGTGCCGCCCAGATGTGGGAGGAAATCGGAATTTCCGGAGCAAACTCTTGCGGACACTTGCAAACTCCATGCAGAAAGCATCAGAGATAAGGATTACATCCAGATTACTGGTGTTGTGAAGCAGCAGCTCGATTAGCTGCATTACTGCGCCATTCAATCCTTTTGCTTTCTTTAGATTAATATGGAGGTCAATAGGGGAGGAAGCAAATGCATGGCAAGTGAAGGAACATTGCAGAACATCCTCAGATCTAATGAGGCCCGAGGCAGTGTAGAGCAAGCAAAATGAGCAATGGAAATATCATTGCAATAGCATTAGATAATAGCAATAGAAAAACCTTAGTTTTTCTCAGAGGGAATGTAGGCATCATATTGCCCTGACAGGTTCCCCGAACCTACATGTGGAAACTGATTCCAGAATCAGTGACAGTCATACCTGCATATTGAATACAGGTCATACCTACATGAATGACAGCTGTAATTATTATCATTATAATAATTACCATTGTGTTGCCCTCGGGTGCTTTTGCATTATCCCAGAGCTAATTTATCTTCTCGATCATTCAAGTAAGAATGCTTGCTGGCTGCACTGCAGGGTTTCACTGAAGGTACAGGTGTCTCCTTTAGCAACATCCAACCCTTTGAGGTCATACTTTGCAAGAATCCTGCTTGTGACTCCACTCTGATCGTTACATTCAAGCTCACTCATGCTGCCTGTTTTCAGTTCACATGCTCCTGACTGACACATCCTAAAGCCATCAGGTTCATATATTTCCATCAGAATGAGTCCTTGAGGCAAAACTAGAATTCCGCAAGCAATAAAACTGTCTTTCCTGTTATTTGTTTGTTTTGCTCAAAACCATCTTGCTATCACAATAGTTTAACTTTCTCCTACCCGCGGTGAAGAGTTGGAGAGAAGTTTGGCCTCAGCATTCCTGTCCCCGCAATACACAGCAGATCCCATACGGAGATTGTCTGCTGTTTTTCAGTGTGAGGGCATACCTTTGCAGGTGAGGTCACAAGGTGAAGCTACATTCAGAAAGAATGGCTGAGAGCATCTTTTGGACAACAGGACAACAATGGAATGTTGGCCTTCGTAACAAGAGGAGTTGAGTATAGGAGCAAAGAGGTCCTTCTACAGTTGTACCGGGCCCTGGTGAGACCGCACCAGGAGTACTGTGTGCAGTTTTGGTCTCCAAATTTGAGGAAGGATATTCTTGCTATGGAGGGCGTGCAGCGTAGGTTCACTAGATTAATTCCCGGAATGGCGGGACTGTCGTATGTTGAAAGGCTGGAGCGATTGGGCTTGTATACACTGGAATTTAGAAGGATGAGGGGGGATCTTATTGAAACATATAAGATAATTAGGGGATTGGACACATTAGAGGCAGATAACATGTTCCCAATGTTGGGGGAGTCCAGAACAAGGGGCCACAGTTTGAGAATAAGGGGTAGGCCATTTAGAACGGAGATGAGGAAGAACTTTTTCAGTCAGAGGGTGGTGAAGGTGTGGAATTCTCTGCCTCAGAAGGCAGTGGAGGCCAGTTCGTTGGATGCTTTCAAGAGAGAGCTGGATAGAGCTCTTAAGGATAGCGGAGTGAGGGGGTATGGGGAGAAGGCAGGAACGGGGTACTGATTGATAGTGATCAGCCATGATCGCATTGAATGGCGGTGCTGGCTCGAAGGGCTGAATGGCCTACTCCTGCACCTATTGTCTATTGTCTATTGTCTATTGTATTCTTCATTCCTTTAAAGGCAGGGTTGTTTTGTTGTATAGCACTCTGTGACAAAGCTCCCCCCCCACTCCCTCTCTACTTGCATCAGGTCTTCAGGCCCATGCATCAGCTCCATGCATCAGGTTCTCAGGCCCTTGCATCAGCTCCATGCATCAGGTCCTCCTTTGGAATATTGACTGGTAACAAATTGTAGAATATCACCAAAGTGTGAAATGGTTATCAATTACCGTTCCTGCACCCGACCAAATTTGGTTATGATCCTATCAATTGAAATATGTGCTGCCAAAAATACATTTCAATTGATTCATATCAGAGGTTCTTTGCCCCTGCCCATCAATGGTTTAATATAACTATTCTAAAACTATGGCTTGCCGTCATTTTCAATGTTACAAGCTATTTTCTATGGGACAACTTGGTTGGAGGGGAGCAGCAATGTTTGGTAGCTGGGCGTTGGTCCCAGGGCAGATGAGATATGAGATGCAGGTGGAGGACAATCACCAGTTGGGAAATGAACTTCATCCAATAGAGGAAATGGCCAGTGGCTGGAGTGTGGCAGGACATAAGGAGGAGGAATTGAGATGTTTTGCTTTAATGTTTATAAGGCATTACGATAGGAGGCACTCTCTCAAAGAAGCAGCAGGCAATGTCATCAGAGACCCACGCCACCCTGGCCACATTTCATTTCACTTCTACCGTCAGGAAGGTGGTATAGGAATCTGAAAACCGTGACCACCAGCCTTCAAAAATAGCTTCTTTGTAACAGTCATCAGGCTTTTGAACCCTACACAACACTAATCTCAACTATGAATTTCTGTGGAATGTCTTTGGAAGCACTAAAGACTTTGGGAATTTTGCACTGGAATTGTGGTTACTGATTTATTGTTTATTATATATTATCTATGTGTATTCCATTTACAGGCCTCTTATGCTGCTGCACGTACTAATTTAATTGTTCCATTGTCGGTACGTACGACAATTAAGCACTCTTGACTCGAATCTTGACCTGACCAGGTAGGCTGACATTTTTGATAGTGTTCTTGTTAGCTTTATTGATTGATATGGTTTGCCCTGAAGTGCATGAATTTGGGTTCCCAACAGCTCATGTCGCCTCACCTTAGTGAGAGAGAGAAAATTTAGTGAGAGAGAGAAAAACTTTAGTGAGAGAGAGAAAATAAGGTTACCAAGATTTTCACAGTGGAGCATCCTTTAAAAATGTTATCAGTACAGGAACAACAGAATGCCTTTCAGCCACATGAGTCTTTGCTGCCTTTCAAAAAAATCATGGGTAATCTGCACATCATTTTCTGCTCCTTACTTTTTATCCTTTGATCCGATTGCAAAACAAAAACCTGACTTAGTTTGATTCTAAACTAATTAGTGCATGATTGGAGCGAAGGAAACTTGTGGAAAGATCTTTGGTTGAGGTGGAGAGAAGGCAAGGTAGGGACAGTGGCAGATCATTTTGCAGAGCTCAAAGCAAGTAGATGTGCTAATGGCTAGGACAAATCGTTCCACATAATCAGATTTTTGTATCCATTTCAATTCCTCAAAAAAAGAACAATTATCAATTTGTCGGTGTTGCCATAAGCCATTGACTGAAATGGAAAAGGTTTTGATTGTAAGTCACTGTGACGCTGAAACCAATCTGCACACATCAAGGATCTGCAGAGAGTAATGATATAAAATATGATACGCAGAACCAGCCAATCTCCATCTACTAATATTCTCCTCCGCCTAGCAGAGCTGGTTCTTACCCTCAACAACTCCTTTGACTCCTCTCACTTCCTCCAAATCCGAGGCGTAGCTATGGGCACTCACATGGGCCCTAGCTTTGCCTGCCTCTTTGTAGGGTACGTTGAACAATCCCTGTTCCAGGACCTCCGCTACATTGACGACTGCATTGGTGCTACCTCTTGTACCCATGCAGAACTCACTGACTTCATAAATTTCACCACTAATTTCCATCTGGCTCTTAAATATACTTGGGCCATCTCCGACATCTCCCTACCGTTTCTGGATCTCACCATCTCTATCACAGGAAACAGACTAGTGACTGACATCTACTACAAACCTACTGACTCCCATAGCTATCTTGACTACACTTCTTCCCACCCTGTTTCCTGTAAAAACTCTATCCCCTACTTCCAATTCCTCTGTCTACGCTGCATCTGCGCCCAGGATGAAGTGTTTCATACCAGGGCATCAGGGATGTCCTCATTTTTTAGAAAACGGGGTTTCCCCGCTTCCATTAGAGATGAGGCTCTCACTAGGATCTCCTCTATATCCCGGAGCTCCGCTCGTGCTCCCCCTCTCCGCATTCATAACAAGGATAGAGCCCCCCTTGTCCTCACCTTCCACCCCATCAGCCATCGCATACAACAAATTATCCTCCAACATTTCCACCTCCTCCAATGGGATCCCACTACTGGCCACATCTTCCCATCTCCACCCCTTGCTGCTTTCTGCAGAGACCGTTCCCTCCGTAACTCCCTGGTCCACTCGTCGCTTCCCACCCAAACCACCCCCTCCCCAGGTACTTTCCCCTGCAACCGCAGGAGATGCAACACCTGTCCCTTTACCTCCCTCCTCGACTCCATCCAAGGACCCAAACAGCCTTTGCAGGTGAGACAGAGGTTCACCTGCATCTCCTCCAACCTCATCTATTGTATCCTCTCTCCAGATGTCAACTTCTCTACATCGGCGAGACCAAACGCAGGCTCGGCGATCGTTTTGCTCAACACCTTCGCTCAGTCCGCCTTAACCAACCCGATCTCCCAGTGGCTCAGCACTTCAACTCCCCCTCCCATTCCCAATCTTGGGCCTCCTTCATTGTCAGAGTGAGGCCCAGCACAAATTAAAGGAACATCATCTCATATTTCGGTTGGGCAGTTTACACCCCAGCAGTATGAACATTGACCTCTAATTTCAGATAGTTCCTCTATCCCTCTCTATCCCCTCCCCTTTCCAGTTCTCCCTCTAGTCTTCCTTTTCCTACTACATCCTATCTTTGTCCCGCCCCCTCTCCTGACATCAGTCTGAAGAAGGATCTCGACCCAAAATGTTACCCATTCCTTCTCTCCAGAAATGCTGTCTGATGAGTTACTCCAGCATTTTTTTGTCTACCTTCGATTTATACTAGCATCTGCAGTTTTTTTCCTACATATAAAAAACAAGGTCATTTTTGCTTGAGATGTTGATTGAGAAAGAGTCCAACATGTCAGAAATCCACTACACTTCTCCAAAAACAGCATACGCCTGCTAACCTCTTACACTCTGATACTGTAGAGCAAATGCTGAATTCTTATAACTACTGTCTTATCTCATGATCATGAAGTGCACCATACTGTTTACAATAATTGCACAAGATGGCTAACCCGCAGCTAATACCAGCATGACAATCCCATGTTTTTTCATTCCGATGTACCATGTCATGGTTCCCAGTTACCTGCATGTAGATTTTTTTTTATTCATGGTTGTTTTTCAAAAGGAGATGGGAAAGAGTAAGCCAGGCACTTTCCCACAGAAGGGAGTGGTATTAACTCGCACACCTGTTCCTACCCCTTACACACTGTTGGCAGATATATTGTGTAGCACTGCTGAACACCTGAGGGTAAAGGAAAAGCACAGAAAATACCAAAGCATCACACTGTTAAGAAAAACATACCATAAATTAGAAGCAACTAAATACTAGTCTGATGTACATCCCTTAGTCAGTGAGCTATGGTTGTGGGTTGATGTTACTGATCTCCTATCTTGCATTGTTTTGACTGCTCCGCCTGTTCTATTAACTTCAATTCAACTTTATTTGAATAGTGAATCAAGTCATCCACACTATCCCAATTTAAAGGGTGGGTATCTTGTGTGTTGTTATCCTAAAGCTTTCTTTGGGAATGTCAATATCCTGCACGATTAAAACAAGGTGCCATTGATGAAACAGCGTGAAAATTAAATATGTCAAAAGAAAGAAAGAAAGAAATGAAAGTACAATGACTTAAATTTCTTTAGAACCTTTCATTACCCCATAATGTCTCAAAACACTGATCTGAAGAAGGGTCTTGACCGAAACGTCACCCATTCCTTCTCTCCCTGCTGCCTGTCCCGCTGAGTTACTCCAGCTTTTTGTGTCTAACTTTGGTTTAAACCAGGATCTGCAGTTCCTTCCTACACATCTCAAAATGATGCGCAGTTAAAGAAATACTTGCAGTATTTAGGACACATGGCACCAAATTTGCAAATCCCACAAACAGCAATGTGATACCGACCAGTTAATCCATTATCATGACGTTGATTAAGGGACAGATGCTGATAAGGGAACTGATGAGAACAACAGTGTTCATTTTCCACACCACTAGACATTTTATACTCACCAGATACAAGACTTTGATTTAAGATCACATTTGAAAGATAAATAGGCATAATTGTTTTCACTTTAAAACTGAGAAGACAACTCCCATACATATTGGTTAAGCCCAGGCCTGTATATTTTCTCTTAAAGGGAATTATTTGTTAATCACCACAGACACAATTTATTGCTGAGGGCATTGTAATTTCTCTCTTGAAAGATCATAGCTTAACGAAAGATGTGGCTAATTTGAAAATGAAGCTAGAATGGTTCTTGCGGCAAAGAATCCCAGAAACATCAATGAGATACTTACCAGATCATCCATTGTCGTGATGTTAGCTGTGGAGCAAATGCTGGGAGGGACACTGGTTGGAACAGCCTTCCTCTTGTTCTAAATGGTTAATGTCCCACCTGAGAAGAGAATGCCCCATTTATCAGAATGAGTTTGATTACTCACACAACTGATTTATGTAGTTGTGATATGCGATATTCAAGAGAGGTGAGTGGGAATTTTAACCCTTCCAATCCCTGTAGAACCAGATGCTTGGACAACTCAACTACTCTGTGTAAATTACCTTTTCGTTTTTGCTGCTCTTCTGGGAATTCCAATCTAATCTAAACTTCTTTGCACTCTAGACGGACCTATCTTAAGTCAATAGAGTCACTCAGACTATGAATATGATTTAGGAATGAGTATAAATATGGTGATCATAAAGGGCCACTGCATTATTTACTACAGGCCTGCATGAAGAACTTATTATTGCTTCTCCTGCTGAGATCAGGAGCCATGGCAGCAACGAACACAAGGAACAGCAGTTGCTGGTTTACTAAAATAAAACACAAAGTGCTGGAGTAATTGATTCTTAAATTAGCCCCATTTTTCCTTAAGCAGTGATCTTTCAAGAGAGAATTTACAAAGCTTCCCTTGAAAGGGAGACTTTGCAGTTTCACCCTTGAAAGATTCCAATCTAAGTAAAGGCAATGTTAAAAGATGTTATTACATTTTCCATAACTGGTTGGGTGATATAACAGTTTTCAAGCAAAACTGGTGATTTGTTTTTTAGATATTGAACAAACTATTCAAATATGATAATTATTAAGGATTGTAGGGGCAATATAAGCAATTTCCATCTTTAATCATGGGATAATTACAGAATTTTCTGTTCTTTTATTTGTGATTATTCAAACCCTTCAATAGCTTAAATGTGCCATAATAGGGCTTATATTTCAAAATTATCTTTTACGTGAGGAAGGCTTGAGGAATCCAATGGTTTTTTTTTCCATTTCATACTAATGTTCTAATGCATTTGAAATATTTGTTATAGATCTGCTCTGACTATTTAAAGCCTGTCCAAACTTTGACCATTCCAAACATAATATGTGGAAATTGTCCACAGAGGGTAAATATATTTTGATTTTTCACATTGCAGCGTTAGTCACTTTCTTTCTAGATGGCACCATGTAACCTTTGGACTTTACTCACAAACTTCTTTACCGCTGGTCCAGAAACATCTGATTATTGCCTGACACAATCCTATTAAGAGTATTTTCTATCATATTGAACATTGTTTTTGGGTCCAGTTTCTGCATCTTTAGAAGTTGGGCAATGGCAGCATCACCCATAGGGGTATCTCTTGTCACATTATTTGTTATGCTTAGTCCATTGCTTGAGTTGCTCTTGCCAGTCGGTCAGGACGGTACCTCTATTATTCCGTCATAAGTTCCATGGAATCTTCCTTTCAAAGCAGTTCTGCGCTGTTTTGCAGAGGTCCTGCCTTTGAACACACTCACTCTCTGTTGGTTTTCTGGATTGCAGCCTTATCCTCTGAATTTATGAGTTCTGGACTTAGCTGTTGAAGTAGAGTTGGACAAGTTTGTTTTCTCATTTTATGTGGGTAGGAGTGGCAGAACGGGAACAAATAGTATATTTGAAGTGGACAGACAAAAAGAAAACTTTTGACAAATTATCACATGAGAACTGAAAATTTTACGTGATTTGCTAATGTTAAAACTGATGAACTGGGAAATTAATAATAGTTTTTATAAATAGTGATAAATAGTTTTTAAAGATATTGCCGGAGAAATACATAATGAAGGATTCCCTGCATTTCTTTAAAATCTAGCCTTGAGATTTTTTAAGTTCACTGAGAAGATAAAATGGCATTTCAATTTTAATATTTCACCTGCAACATAGCACCATAGACAACGTGGTACTGATTTGGTACCGCTCTGAGAAGAGTCCAAATACTTGTTGTTTCTAATGTGCATGGCACAATGATAATAATTTGTATTCTTTTATGAACTTTAACACATAAAATCATCATTGGGCTCTTTAAAATAGAGGGGGGAAAAGAAAGGATGTTGAAACTTAGTGACAAAATTAGGAGACGACTGAAAATTCGACTGTAAGAATAGAAAGGTGTAAGAGGGGATAAAGGTTTGTAAGGAGGTTTCAGAAATAGGCTAGAACAAGATCTTGCAGGAATTTGAAAATGATTTTACATTTAACTCGCTGAGGTTAACTCAGAGACTTCGAGATAGTGCGGGATTATGGGAAAATTACAGCAGGCTAGTATGATGCAGAAAATAATATTTGTGGCTGAGGTTTTAACCAGTCAGATCTTATTGTGTATAGGATATAAGGTGACAAATTGTTGAAGGATCAAACTGAGTGGTGACGGCATGGATAAAGGATGGGAGATGAGGTAAAAATGGAGAGGGGTTTTCTGGAAGGGGAAGTAAGTTGTCTTAGTGATGAAAGGGAGGAGGGATTTTATATCGTGGGTGAGGTTTGCTGGCATGAGTTCTGCTTTCAGAACTAGGGAAAATAATTTCAAAAATCATCCTTTGGTACATTATCAGATAGGTGTTTCTGAGTATCATTCACATCCTTTACACATATACTGGAAAACATGATTCTCATATTTCACTTGGGCAACTTACAGCCCAGTGGTATGATTTTTGAATCCTCTAACTTCAGGTAGCCCCGACATTCCCTCTCTCTATATCCCTCCCCCACCCAAGTCGCACCAGCTTCTCATTTTCATCCAACAAACAGCTAACAATAGCCTGTTTCCTTTTCATCGTTACTTTTTTTGCATATCTTTCTTTCATTGTTCTTTATTTCTCTATATCATCGTCTATATCTCCCATTTCCCTTATCCGTAACCAGTCTGAAGAAGGGTCTCGATCCGAAACGTCACCCATTCCTTCTCTCCAGAATGCCGCCTGTCCCGCTGAGTTACTCCAGCTTTTTGTGTCTATCTTCTGGGAAACAATAAGAGGGAAAATAAGAATAACAAGAAAAAAAGCAATAAATATAAGGAAACAAAGGATGGGAGAAAAAGATAAAATTGACTTGCATTTGTACAACATTCCCAAGCCCTTGAGATGTCTTAAAGCACTTCATGGTTATTAGATTGTTCATTTGGAGTGGACTTGTAGGAAAGCCTAACAGCAAAGTCTCTTAGATATAGCCATGAGATAGCTGATGGGTTCATTTGTTTTTGATCTTGTTTGGATGATAAATGTTGAACAGAACATTGTAAGGTTTCTCCCACTTTCCTTCAAATACTCCCTGTGGAAATTTTATGTTGGATTCAACAGTCCGTTTCAATTTCATCTTTTGAAAAATATCTCTAAAAATTTCAAATAAATCTTGGAGTGAGAGGTAATCCTATGACCTTCAATTTTAGAGGTGAGAGAGTGAAAGTTGAGTCAGTCTAAACCTATTTAGACTGACCTATTTGGACTAAACCTATTTAGAATTATATAAAATATGCAATGTTGAAAAAGGCTATACTATATTGGTCTTTGTCTTTCATAATAAATTGATATCATTTGCAACTTGTAATCTTGGTATTATGGAAGTCACCTCACTAAATCTGCAGGATAATTTTAAAATTAACCAAATTGACTGAACACATCCAGTTATTCTAAAATCAAACCATTCTTTTCAACATCACTAATTTACCCAAGACCCAGTAATATCAACAAACAAACTATTTTGATGACAACTACACATTGAGAGAAAGTTCTTGAAGGGACACATGTAGTGCTGGAGTAACTCAGTGGGTCAGGTTGCATTTATAAAGAAATAGAAACAAGGAACTGCAGATGCTGATTTACAAAAAAAGACATAAAGTGGTGGAGTAACTCAACAGGTCAGGCAGCGTATCTGAAGAACATGGATTGGTGACACTTAAGGGAGGGTCCTGACCTGAAACGTCAACTATCCAAGCTGCCTTACCTGTTTTGAAAGTCCAGCACTTTGTGTCGGCATCTATGGAAAATGTGGTTATGTGACGTTTAGGGTTGGGATCGTTCTTCAGAATGTTTGTAGTAGAAATTGGAAGAGAAACACATGTGGTTGTAGTGGCGAGCCTGGGTCAGAACATAGTCGAAGGGCAGAAGAACAACAGGAATCATAGAGGGGGAGCAGTGAGAGAGGGTCTCATAGAACTCCTGTCAGAAACAGGAGGAGAACTTCAATTTAAGCATAGTTTGAGGAGATTTTGGAGTAAGACTGTAAAAAAGTAGACACAAGGAGCTGCATATGCTGGCTTACAAAAAGTGACACGAAGTGCTAGAATAGGTCAGCAGGTTAGGGATTGCTGGTGAAACTGTGCCACTTCCAAGTGACATCTCTCATTGATCATTCTGGGTTCACCTGACCAAATGTAGTTTCCTTGCAAAATCTAAATGAGCAATTGTTTCATCAACTATGAACTTCAGGAACTATTTCACATATCTTAATGGACTGCATATTTTTCTCTCATACTTTCGTGTGCTATATTATATCATCCTTTATGAGCCACATAGGTGGTTACTGCTGTTGGTCATAGAGTGGTACAGCACAGAAGCAGGCCATTTGGCCCAACTTGCACCTGACAACCAAGACCCCCACTACACTCGTCCCATCTTTCCTTCCGATCCATACACCTGTTCTCATGTCTTTTAAAAACCTGGTGGTGTACGAATTACATTTTCTCTGTATTGTTTTGATATTAGCAAATTAGTAAAAAAGATGTCACAGAGAGTGATACAACGCGAAAACAGCCCCTTCGACCATCAATCACTCATTTACCTTAATCCTATATTAATCCCATTTTTTATGCAATGCCATTATAATCTTCTGCAATATACTTCTGGCAAAAAATTACATAAAATATGAAATGTCCATTTCAGTCATTGTTCGGAGTAACAATTAATTACATTGCTAAACATTTAAAAAAAAAGAATTTTCAGCTTGATTCCATTGAGTAATCAAGCTAATTTCTTGATTATTGTTTGTAATTTACAACACATTTTTATCAATGCCCTGTGCATTGTTCTGGTTTTCAGTCATGATCACTCTAGGACAAAACAACTTTTGTTCCTTTTTTGATTCATTGTGCTTAACCTTGTATTCATAAATTTCAAACTCCTCCTATCGATATTTCTACAAAATGTATTTACACAAATTACTCGGCAAAGGTCAATTGTTTTTGCTGAATCTCTTTATTTGTGGTTTGTTACTCTCCAAGCTTGATTGTATTTTTGGAAACAGACTGTTCAGAAAACCAGATTTAGAATTTAATCCGATAATTAATTCACGTTAAAGTCTCTGCAGTGCAATCTTTTTAGCATCATAAATAAATATGATGATTATTTGTAACTCACCTTAAAATGAATTCTGTCAGAGATTTTATCTCTAACATGATTTGTGTGCCATTAATTTGACCGTATTTGTCTCACAGTATTTATTCCCTTTTAGAAATCATTGTATTTAATGATTTCCACCAATGCTCTGTGTGAGAATTGGATATGCATTCAATTTTTATGCAGAGAAGATGTGAAGAACAAATCCAGTAAAACCAAAGATTGGAGCAAAATAATCTTTGGTTCTACTGGACTGATGTTATTTTTAATGCACTTTCATAATAGACAATAGACAATAGGTGCAGGAGTAGACCATTCGGCCCTTGGAGCCAGCACCACCATTCACTGTGATCATGGCTGATCATCCACAATCAGTACCCCGTTCCTGCCTTCTCCCCATATCCCTTGACTCCGCTATCATTAAGAGCTCTATCTCTTGAAAGCATCCAAAGAATCGGCCACCATTGCCTTCTGAGGCAGAGAATCCCACAGATTCACAACTCTCTGGGTGAAAAAGTTTTTCTTCATCTCCGTTCTAAATGGCCTACCCCTTATTCTTAAACTGTGGCCTCTGGTTCTGCTCTCCCCTAACATTGGGAAATTATTTCCTGCCTCTAGTGTGTCCAATCCCTTAATAATCTTATATGTTTCAATAAGATCCCCTCTCATCCTTCTAAATTCCTGTGTATACAAGCCCAGTCGCTCCATTCTTTCAACATATGACAGTCCAGCCATCCCAAGAATTAACGTCGTGAACCTAAGCACTCCCTCAATAGCAAGAATGTCCTTCCTCAAATTTGGAGACCAAAACTGCACACAAAACTCCAGGTATGGTCTCACCAGGGCCCTGTACAACTGCAGAAGGACCTCTTTGCTCCTATACTCAACTCCTCTTGTTATGAAGGCCAACATGCCATTAGCTTTCTTCACTGCCTGCTGTACCTGCATGCTTACTTTCAGTGACTGATGTACAAGGATACCCAGATCTCATTGTACTTCCCCTTTTCCTAACTTGACACCATTCAGATAATAATCTGCCTTCTTGTTCTTAGCACCAAAGTGGATAACCTCACATTTATCCACATTAAACTCCATCTGCCATTCATTTGCCCACTCACTCAATCTGTCCAAGTCACCCTGCATCCTCAGAGCATCCTCCTCACAGTTCACACTGCCACCCAGCTTTGTGTCATCTGTGAATCCCTTCATCTAAATCATTAATGTATATTGAATGAATACATTTATCGGCCAAGTATGCATATACAAGGAATGTGCCTTGGTGCACCGCTCACAAATGACAACACAAACATACAGTTAATAATTAAGAATAATGCATAACCACATCAAAACAATAATGATACAACATTAGTCTAAACATGTGGGTGAAAATAAACCAGAGCAAAAAAGAGACTACTGACTTTGGTTATTGAGTAGAACTATCACTCGTGGGAAAAAAACTGTTTTTATGTCTGGCTGTGGCTGCTTTGACAGTCCGGAGTCACCTTCCAGAGGGAAGTGCTTCAACGATTATGTGGCCAGGGTGAGAGGGGTCAGAGATTATCTTGCCCGCTCGCTTTCTGGCCCTTGCAGTGTACAGTTCGTCAATGGGGGAAGGTTGCAGCCAACAACCTTCTCAGCTGATTGAACGATCCGTTGCAGCCTCCGGATATCGTGCTTAGTGGCTGAGCTAAACCAAACCATGATAGAGATGGTGAGGATGGACTCAATGATAGCAGTATAGAATTGGACCATCATTGCCTGTGGCAGATTGTGTTTCCTCAGTTGCCGCAGGAAGTACATCCTCTGTTGGGCCTTTTTGGTTGTGGAGTCGATGGTGGCCCCATATTTAAGGTCCCTGGAGATGATGGTTCCAAGGAACTTAAATGACTCCACAGATGTAACTGTGGTGTTGTTGATGGTGAGTGGGGGGAGGGGAGGGGGAGCTCTTTGAAAGTCTACAATTAGTTCCGGTCTATAAATAGCTGCGGTCCCAGCACTGAGCCTTGCGGTACTCCACTAGTCACTGCCTGCCATTCTGAAAGGGACCCGTAAATCCCTACTCTGTTTCCTGTCTACCAACCAACTTTCTATCCATGTCAGTACCCACCCCCCAATACCATGTGTTCCAATTTTGCCCACTAATCTCCGATGTGGGACCTTGTCAAAGTCCAGGTACACTAATTTTGCCCACTAATCTATGTGGGACCTTATCAAAGGCTTTCTGAAAGTCCAGGTACACTACATCAACTGGCTCTCCCTTGTCCATTTAGCTAGTTACATCCGCAACCAATGTATATAGTATATATTTCTGGCGACAGAAGCACTTACTAGCCATCAATAACTGCTCAGCGATGATGGTGATAACCTCCTTGAATCATGGCACCCATGAGCTCCATGGTGTCTAAGTTGAAAGGGTTGAGAGCTTCAAGTTTCTTGGTGTTAATATTACTAACGATCTGTCATGGACCAACAACATTGAAGCGACAGCCAAAAAGGCACACCAATGCTTCTACTTCCTTAGGAGACTGAGGAAATTTACAAACCTCTACAGATGTACCCTGGAAAACGGGTTGCATCACAGCTAAATTTGGGAATAGCTCTGCCCAAGACTGCAAGAAGTTTCAGAGATTTGTAGATGGAACCCAGACCATCACACAGACCAGACTCCACACCATTGACTCCATCTGTATTTCATGCTACTTCAGAAAAGCAACAAATATAATCAAAGACTTATCCGACCCAACTCATTCCAAATACTTATTCACAAAATGCTGGAGTAACTCAGCATGTCAGGCAGCATCTCAGGAAAGAAGGAATGGGTGACGTTTCGGGTCTTGACCCGAAACGTCACCCATTCCTTCTCTCCTGAGATGCTGCCTGACCTGCTGAGTTACTCCAGCATTTTGTGAATAAATACCTTCGATTTGTACCAGCATCTGCAGTTATTTTCTCATTCCAAATACTTCCCTGCTCCCATTGGGCAAAAGGTACAGGAATATGAAAGCGCACACCACCAGACTCAGGAACAGCTTCTTCTCCTCTATTATCAGGCTTCTGAATGGTCCTTTCATAATCTAGGGTTCTGTCCAATTCACCTCTACCCTATTGCGGACATTGAATTTTGTCTTTGGAACTGTTGCGCTGCAATGCTGAGAACTATATTCTGCACTCTATATCTTCCACTTTGGTCTACCTATTGTACTTGAGTTTAATGTTATTGTTTTTATTATCTGATCTGATTGGATAACATGCAAATCAAAGCTTTTTGCTGTTCCTCTATACACATGGCAATGATAAACCTATACTTTAAAAATAGTTTGAGCATATTTGATGCTCAGATTAGGCATAGTGTGCACATTAACTTTGGTGCAGTGTGTCATTAATTTCAATGACAAAAACTCCAATGATTTTAGAAAGTGTTGAGTTAACATATCTTTATGATTTAGAATATTGACTCCAGCTATTTTTCCCTCTGTTATCAGGCTTCTATATGGTCCTTCCATAAGCTCGGGCACTATCCAATTCATCTGCACTCCACTGTGTGACATTGAACTTTGTTTCTGGAACTGGGGCACTGCAACGTTGAGAACTATATTCTGCACTAAGTATCTTTCCCTTTGCTCTACCTATTGTACTTGAGTTTGGCTTGGTTATATTTATGTATTATCTGATTTGATTGTGCAACATGCAAAACAAAGCTTTTCACTACACCTTGATAAACTGGACAATAATAAAGCTAAATATGTAATCATGATATTTGTCTTATTTGTACCTAGGTACTTAACATTCTAACAATCACCCCCAAGTACCTGTAGTGTCTGTTGCTTCCTCCCAGACTGGATATTTCATGACACTCAGTAGGTGGCAGTATCGTGGTGCCAGCATGCTAACAAGGTATCTCAACAGCAGTATCATGGAAAGTAAGGGTCTGCAACACTTTAAAAGCCGCAAAATGGAAACGGGCTGAAATTATATTCTCTAAACAATATGTTTTGTTTAATCTGAATTCAGTCACCAATGAAAATGTGGAGCATGGGATTTATTAGGCGGTGATATGTGTTTTATTTTTAAAAGTTGAAACTTAAAATATACAAATTGTATCATTATATCAGAAAGTTTTAAATAATCATTTTGTTATCAGCTCGATGTAAAGTGTCCCTTTCTCGTTGTCCCTCAAAGAGAATAGACCAGGGATTCCTGCCTGTCAGCGCATGTTGTTTACGATTCACGGACAGACTAAACATGCTGAGTCTGTGCTCCCTACATCGTCGTGTTTATGGCTTTTTCAATTATAAAGCATTGCGAATCAATTAATTTATACAATTGAATCCCTTTCCCCAATCAAAGGCGGACTTTGTAATTTAATTAGTTTTGCAAACTCATTCGTTTGCCTTTTTTTTTTCTCCATGTGGTTTCGTGATGATGGCAGCTGTAATTGCGGAAGTTAAAAAATTACGAGCGAACGTGTTTTTCTTTTAAAACGGCGAGAACATTGCGACGGCACCTGGGGTAACGTGCAATGCAGAGAAGAATGCGGAGGTTGAGATCTGAACCCAAAACCCCGCAGTTCTGCATCACAAACTTGCAGCTTTGCTATTTCTGCAAAGGTTTAAATAGGCACAATGTTCCCGACAAATGCCACCAACGAAATAAACTGCATTGTCCCATGGTGTGAATTAAAAGATTGTACTATTCAAATCGTGTGTAGATTCCGTTTACAAGCTGCATGTGGCTCGGAGGGTCTTTTCTTTCAGATCACGCAGAAAAGATCTGCAGATCTTGCAAATAGTCTTGAATTTGCAACACATCACTTTCTTGCAAGGACAGTCAGAGGAAGGGAAATTACACCATCAATTTGCAACTGCAATGGTGGGGCCTGCGTTTGGCCGTGGCAAATATCGATAGTAATGAATGGCGGCTGCACCTTACTACGTTACACGCCCGGCGAGCCAGAGGGAGGGGAGTGTGGGGCGGGGGGGTTGCGAGGAGGAGACGGCGAAGTGATCGAGCGAGTGTGTGTGTGTGCAACCCCTTTGGGGGATGATTGGTATCTTACCCGTGTAAAGGGGGGGGGTGTGTGTGTGGAGGGGGCGTGGAGGCTACAACATTCCGAAATAGAACGTAAACAAGGGGCAGGGGGAGGGAGGCGGGGCGGCGCGCGGGCAGGCGGTTGGCTGGGCGCGAGCGCGCGCACGGGGAGGGGGGAGAGGGAGCCGCCGCGCCCGCCCGCCCCTCCCATCCCATCCCATCCCGGCACCGCGGCGGCGGGAGCGAGCCCGCCCGCCCGATTCAAAAGTCGTGTTGTCAATCGCCGCGCGCGCGCCCCCTCCCCCCGCGGGAGCGCGCAGAGAGGTGGTGGTGGAGGGGGTGGGTAAGGAGAGAGAGAGAGAGGGAGGAGGGGTCACTCGCATCGGGCGGGCGGGCTGCGCGCTTCTTGTTGTTGTGGTGGTTTCCCTCTCTCTCTCTCTCGGAGGCGAAAGAAATTAATAATAATGATAATCACAATTTTACGTTTAATTGAAAAGTGAGAGGAGTGAAGGAAGGGGAGAGAGAGAGAGAGAGAGTAGGGAAAGAAAAAGAAGAAGAAGAGACCAGGAACGCCGTGCGTGAGGAAAGTGATCCCGAGACAGTGGCTGGAGGTGCTTTATTTTCGCGTTGTGGGGAGCGATCAGTCGTTCGCTCTCTCCCCGTCCTCCCGCCGCACGCTGTTTTGTTTGCAATTCTTTTTTAATTTATTTGCTGAATCCCAAGCGCGAGTCCGGCCGGCCCGGCTGGCCGGGGGCTCCGAGCAATGGCGAGTCCGCCCGAGACCACCTCCGGCGGCTCCGACGGCTTCTCCGACGTGAGGAAAGTGGGCTACTTGAGGAAGCCCAAGAGTATGCACAAGAGGTTCTTCGTGCTGCGGGCACCCAGCGAGTTGGGCCCGGCCCGGCTGGACTACTACGAGAACGAGAAGAAATGGAGGCACAAGGCGGGCGCGCCGAAGCGCTCGGTGCACCTGGAGAGCTGCTTCAACATCAACAAGAGGGCCGACTCCAAGAACAAGTACCTGGTGGCCCTCTACACCAAGGACGAGTACTTGGCCATGGCCGCCGACAGCGAGAGCGAGCAGGACAGCTGGTACCAGGCGCTGCTGGAGCTGCACAACAAGGGCAAGCTGGCCGATGACGAGCGGGAGCGGGACTGTGGCGCCGGCTCGGCCGCTCACCCGGGGGGCACGGCCGCCGTCGAGGACAACTACGGCGAGGTCAGCCCCGGGCCGGCCTTCAAAGAAGTGTGGCAAGTGGTGCTGAAGCCCAAAGGTCTGGGGCACACCAAGAACCTGGTGGGCATCTACCGGCTGTGCCTGACCAGCAAGACCATCAGCCTGGTGAAGCTGAACTCGGAGGCGGCGGCCGTGGTGTTGCAGCTCATGAACATCCGCCGCTGCGGCCACTCGGAGAATTTCTTCTTCATCGAGGTGGGCAGGTCGGCGGTGACGGGTCCCGGCGAGTTCTGGATGCAAGTGGACGACTCGGTGGTGGCGCAGAACATGCACGAAACCATCCTGGAGGCCATGAAAGCCATGAGCGAGGAGTTCCGGCCGCGCAGCAAAAGCCAGTCGTCGTCCAGCTCCAACCCCATCTCGGTGCCCCTCAGGCGGCACCTCAACAACCCGCCGCCCAGCCAGGTGGGCTTGAGCCGCCGGTCGCGCACCGAGAGCATCACGGCAACATCACCGGCCGCCGGCAAGCATCACTCGTTCCGTGTGCGAGCCTCCAGCGACGGCGAGGGCACCATGTCGAGACCGGCCTCGGTGGACGGCAGCCCAGTCAGTCCCAGCGCCGCCAGGACCCACTCCCAGCGCCACCGGGGCGGCTGCAGGCTGCACCCTCCTCTCAATCACAGCAGGTCTATCCCCATGCCCTCGACCCATTATTCACCGTCGGCCACAAGCCCGGTCAGTTTATCGTCAAGCAGCACCAGTGGCCACGGATCCACTTCCGACAGCCTTTTCCCCAGGCGATCCAGCGCTTCCATCTCTGGATCGCCGAGCGATGGGGGATTTATTTCATCGGATGAGTACGGATCCAGTCCGTGTGATTTCAGGAACTCCTACAGAAGCGTCACTCCGGATTCTTTGGGACAGACTCCTCCTGCAAGGGAGGAACAGGAGTTAAATAATTATATCTATATGGGGAAACATTCTAATCTGGTTCCAAGTTGTCAGAGCCAAAGGTGGACTCCTACTAAATCAGAAGATGCAGATTCGGATAAAGGATTTAGGAAGAGAGCTCACTCATCAGGAACTTCGCCACCCACAGTGATGCACCAAAAGACTCCTTCTCAATCTTCCACCGCTTCCTTTGAGGAATACACAGAGATGACACCGTGTTATCCTGGTGGTCATATAACCACATGTAAAAATTCTGCTTTTGTACCTACTCATTCATACCCTGAGGAATGTCTAGACCTCCAGCTGGGCGAAGGCAGGCGTTTCAGCCAGATGGATGATGGATATATGCCAATGTCACCAGGAGTGGCCCCTGTGCCCAATAAAAGTGACTACATGCCAATGAGTCCCAAAAGTGTTTCTGCTCCACAGCAGATTATTAATCCACGCCAACACTCTCGAAAAGATGGTTACATGATGATGTCGCCCAGTGGTAGCTGCTCACCAGAAAATGTGAACTATGGAAAGATATGGACCAATGGAGGGAGTTCTAAGTTATCTGTTGAAAGTAATGAGGGAAAATTATCCGTTAATGACTACATAAATATGTCTCCTGCGAGTTGTTCAACCACAAGCACACCACCAGACTGCTTCTTCAACCCAGTTGAAGAATCTCATAAACCGGTTTGTTCATATTTCTCACTGCCTCGTTCTTTTAAACACGTGCACCGAAAAAGCGAGGAGTCCCCTTTACGAATTGCTGTAAACTCAAGTCGTCTTTTATATGCGGAGGATTCCTCTTCATCTACAAGCAGTGATAGTTTAGGGGGTCAAGATGGTGGGCATCATGCAGTTAATCCTGTTAAAAACGAATTGTATGTGCCAATGAAAAGTAAACTTGTACGGCCTACCAGGCTTTCGCTTGATAACACGAAAGCAAGTACACTGCCCAGAGCACGAGAGCATCCACTTCCACCAGAGCCAAAAAGTCCAGGGGAGTATGTAAATATTGAATTCAGTGACAAAACCTTTTCATCTAGCTCATTGTCCCTTGTCAAGCCTTCTTCAGTTGGAGGAAATCCTGTTCGACAAACGCCACCAATGTCCGAATACATGAATATGAATTTAAGAACTGATGCATCCAAGTTTTCTTACACATCGAAATCTTCAGTGGACATCACCAAGTCTGCAGCCAGCTGTGCTTCCAGCACTTGCAGAAAGGATAGAGGACAGGGAAGTTGTGATTATGTTACCATGCAGCTAGTTGCCACCTGCTCAGACTTACTGGAACCTTCAGTGAGTAACTATGCTGAGATGACGGTTGGTGGAGGTGTAACACCTTCTATTTCTGTTCTACCTCGAGCAGAAGAGGGCTCACTGAACACTGTTTCTGATGTAGTACCTGGTCCTCTGATGGACCAAATTTCAGAGAGGAGTGCCTTTACAGTGCTTAATCTTGTCCCTAATCGGAACCAAGGTGCCAAAGTTATCCGTGTTGATCCCCAAGGTAGAAGAAGACATAGTTCAGAGACTTTCACTTCCACAGCCAGTGTAGCTGGCATGACACTGTCTTACGTTGACCACATTAAACGACATAGTTCGGTGTCTTTTGAAAATGTGTGGCTTAACAAACCAGGAGATTCTCTGGCTTCAAGTTCCAAAGATCAGTCAGATGATGTAACAGTGCAGAATGATTGTAAAAACGGTATGAACTACATTGATTTAGACTTGATAAATGATTTTAACAAAGAATGGCCCTCCTCTCAACACGTAACCCCTCATCAACTTCAAGGAAGTACCTCTGGTGGTAATGGTAATGATGATGATCTGAATTCGTATGCAAGCATCAACTTCCAGAAGCCAGATGAAATAAGCAAGCCTGCAGAAAGGGAAGGTAAAGGCACCACGTGAATTATATTTCACCTCTTTAACGATGCTTTTGCAGTTTTGGGTGCATTTTGCTTAGGACTACAGAATAGATTTTGCTTGTTGATTGAAATGTTTGAAGATGACTGCAAAAGATGTTATTTTAAAAAAGAGATTAATCTTTCTGTAAATTGCTTTATATTTTCAATCTTGATTGACTCATTTATTATTCTTGTCAATATTTTGCATCATACTGTGGAAATAGTATCTAATTTAAATATTTCACCAATTTAGGGTAATATCACAGTCCTTGGGTAATATCACAGTTTGACTTGTATGAACATTTCCACATCAACTTCTGGTTTGGAAATTATAGTTATATATTTGAAAACTGGCACAGAAATTATTTACTTTATTATCTGTCAATAAATGTGGGGCTCCATCTAGTTCTTAAACAAATAATAAAGCAGTTCTGTAAATGTTAAATGTGGCAGAAAACATTTCTCACAAGAGCTAAGGTTTATACTTGTATGTGTGCAAGTCTTCTGAGCTGAAGAAGATAAATCTGAACCTCAAGAATTAGTTGCCTTGGTTGCACAAAATGTTTTGCAATTGAGAAGTATATGCATTTTCCCAATTAGGTCTGTTTGTGGAATTTTTATTGCTCAGCAAGAGCTGGTTTTGAATCAGGGGATTCCGGTGAGAGTTTGTTATGGAATCCCCAGCTTGAAACGGGAGCAACATTGTGAGACCGGTTGTACTTAGCTTATCAATTTTGATACATGATCAGCACTGCTGAGTTCATGTGTGAAGCTTCAAAAGATATTGATAATTAGAATGCAATACCCACTGGATCCAAGCGTCACTTCCTATGACTTGGCATGAACACAGTAGAACCTTGTAGCTTTCCTTATATCATGCTTATAAAAATAGTGAAATGGCTGCAACATTTATTGAATATTTTGAAGAAATCTGTGGAGCCACTGAGCTGCCTTCATGGTTTGGCAGACAGTTACTTCACCACAAGAACACGTCACTTAACCCTTTTGACAACTGAAGCAACAACTCTCTAGCAAAATAAGTCTTCTGTTAGTTCAACAAATGTGAATTGAGAATAATTTCCTGAATCCATGTGTTTTTCTGATGCAGTGCCTGAAGGGGCAGGAAAGTCTTCAAGAATGTATCATTGAAAACAGGAATCGGGGTCAGAGTTGAAGTTCTTGTAGAGTAAATCATATTTTCTGTAAAATTTCCAAATTATATTTTTGTGAAGTATAACTTGTTAATTGTGAAGAAGCCTAATGCACAATGCTAAAATTTTAAGTATGGGGTGGTGGGGGAGTGAGTTAGTAAATTCGGTATTGTACATGTTTATTAAGTACAAGCAGAATAGCGCTGAGGTAGTTGAACGTCTTCTGCTAAGGTATTTATTCACAAAATGCTGGAGTAACTCAGCAGGTCAGGCAGCATCTCGGGAGAGAAGGAATGGGTGACGTTTCGGGTCGAGACCCTTCTTCAGACCTGCTAAGGAATTAGTATTGGTGTCTGGGATGTGAAGATGGAGAGAGCAAAGGAAGAATTGAGTATCTCCTTCAAATATGCAATTCATTGGCTTATTTGCAATTATAATTTTAATGTAAATACATGATGTAAAAAGTAGCAAGCAGAGAATATTTTCATGCAACTGTACCATTTTATTATTTATTCGCTCTTAAACAGAAGAGGTGATGTGTATTGTGCAGAATATGGATGCGTTTTCAAGGGCACAAAAATATGGATTTTCTCTGGTCATGTTGCAGAGATGGTAATGCATTCATAAACAGCATTGTCTGCTAAAATAAATAGTTATGATTTTGTGATCTCCCATAATTATCAGTTTTGCAGGTAGTTCTTTTAGCTTAATGTTTCTTTGGGGCATGGAGTGGTTTTGAGATAGGGATGGGGGTTGACGTGGAAAGAAGCATAATGCGTACAACATGTTGCTTGTATATTTAATGGTACTGACCTCTGCTCTGCTCCTGTTTAGTGACTGCTAAAAACCGAAGCATGTGAAGCCGGTCAGTATAATAAAACAAACAAATTGTGCATTGTATCGTATCAGAGGAAGATATTGGATTTCTATGGCCTTTGTTTAATTTTTGAAGGAAAGCTTGTCCTGGAATTTAGAAACAAAAACTTGTATGATTTAGCAGATTAAAGGAAACTATTTAAAATAAGAGATTTAATTTAACCATTGTGACTTTCAAATCTTGTGGAATAATCGTTTTGTAAAAAGGATCCATGTTAAGCAGACAAATCAGATTGGTGTTTAATAACTAGATTAAACTGTACTTTTAAGTTCAGGTTTATGTTTATGGTCTAGTTCTGTTTTTATTATTGTTATTAGCAGAGATTATGGTTATTTAATTGCTTCAAGGATTATCTCAGCTGAAAAAAAAAATTCTGTGACCAATCTTTTTTTTTTTTTTAATTAAAAAAAAAAGCCATGACACTGAAAAGTTTGTGAATTTGTGAATCCTTCTGGACTTGGCAGCTGCTTCGGTAAATTATATGTTATGGTAGTAAATCATAGCTTCAGCTCTGAAGAGAGATTGTACCATTCCATAACTATGTAACTTATTGCTAGCTTGTTTTAACCACAATGGTTGATTAGAATGGAAATCATTGCCCGAGTTGATAGGAAATGATCTCTTTTTACTTCATTCTGAAAATCACTTGGATGAATGTGCTTATTTTGTATACTATTCTGCAGTATAAGAATCAAAGGAGCTTCTTTCCTCATTGTTCCTAATGCCTTGTCCATTGCATTGCTGATCTTTGACACTGCTGATCATATGGTTTTGGTTCACAGCACAATTTCGGAGGGAATTGCAGATTTTAATCAACGTGTTCACGTTGCAGTTTTGAAACTAGTTACTCAGTGTGTGTATTTATATGTGTGTCTGCTTGTTTGTTCATGCAGGTATTCTGACACTATCACTCGTGTTCATTTACCTCTTCATGACAGTCGAGGATGCACAGCTTTGTCACCAAACATTTTAAGAAAACCTCTATTGTGATAATTTCAATTCAACCTTATTGTTGGTTGCCCACTTTCTGGGCTACTCAAAGCATGCTATTTGATAGTCAAACATGCATTCCTGAAATTATCTGAATTCTTTTGAGGACATGTCTTTAATTTGAATGAGAGGATTGAAGTTAAGGAGCATACTTTTTGTGATTATCATATATCATATATATACAGCCGGAAACAGGCCTTTTCGACCCTCCAAGTCCGTGCCGCCCAGCGATCCCCGTACATTAACACTATCCTACACCCACTAGGGACAATTTTTACATTTACCCAGCCAATTAACCTACATACCTGTACGTCTTTGGAGTGTGGGAGGAAACCGAAGATCTCGGAGAAAACCCACGCAGGTCACGGGGAGAACGTACAAACTCCTTACAATGCAGCACCCGTAGTCAGGATCGAACCTGAGTCTCCGGCGCTGCATTCGCTGTAAAGCAGTAACTATCTCTCTATCTTTTCCCACTCAATACTTCCTCTCCCTACTCCACCCTTTTTGACTGTTTAGTGCACATATGCATTTTTTAAACTGCAAAGCAGTTCATTAATATAATAAGATTATTCTGCTTGAGTATAATATTTAGTTGCTAACATTTGAGCAGGTACAAATACCTAGTCTTTTAGTGCTTTAAAATTTTTGAAGACTAATTTGGATGATACATGATCCTTTGGAATCTAACATTGAATCAGGTATTACTCTTCATCCTATGCAGTGTTCTTATGATGGTGCTTTCGATGTGGCCCTGCATTTGTGTGCACAATGACAGAGGGGCTGTGGTTTTGTTGAGAAACTATGTAGCACAAACTAAATAACATTAACTGAGTGTCCAGTTTATCATTTTGATTGTAAAGTCGGCAAAAAGTTTGGGAAGTTATGAAGTCAAAATGAAATTTTTTAAATACATCTGACAGTTCTGGACTATGATAGGTGTGAGATTCAGCTGCCAGAGAAATTGAGTGAGAGATTCTCCTTTCAAAACAGAACCCTGCCTTTGTCCATATTTTTTTCTGTTAGAAAATGTTTTCCAGCTGCATTACATCAGCCTATTTTTTCTTTGTTCCACAATAAATGAACATTGTGGGGTCAGGGATCAATTAGACATTTTTGTAAGTGGATGGAGATGAATCTGGTTCCAGATGCTTTTTAATGAGATTGAATCATTTACTTCTGTTTCTGATTTAAATCTTTAAACCATTTTTCAGACTTTAGCTTGAAAGTAAAAAATATCATAAGGATATACTGAAGACCTGGAAACGAAAAAGGGCTTCTAAATCAGTTAATGACAATTTTTTTAAATGTGCATTGCAGGATGATAAAAGAAGACAAAAGGTACATTTCCTGGAATGGCAGCAGGGTGGAAGCGAGAGTAATATCTGAAGATGAGTTATTGTATGAAAGCTGTTTTGTTGTGGGTGTGGAAGCTGCTGTGGGGCAATGGTTGCAATACTATAGTAGTCGGAATTTGGTATCTGCAGGGTGTGGTTTTTAGCTGGTAAAACCTCATGGTGCTTTAGCTCTACACTTGCCCACAGCTCAACTCGGCCTTACTAATGATCTATAAAGTGTGGGCAAGAGCATCCTTATTTTGAAGAGATCTTGAGAAACGTAATTTTTTTTTTAAATTCAGGAGGTCTTGGGAACTTTTTAAAATTCACTTTTGTCAATGAAGTGGATGTAGCAGATATAGTGGAATGTGACTGCATCATTGTGGGAGGTCTGTCAGCGTTGTGTTTTTACTGATTAGGACCATGAAGTAGTTTGATGCCTTTGTATTGACACTTACCACAGTAGTTGTGTTTTGAATGAAATATCTGTGTGACACTCCCTTCAGCTTGCACTTCTGTATCATGCCAATATTATCAACATATATTAATGTGTAATATGAGCCTCATCAGAGCAATCCAAAAGGATTGTGTAATGGAAATCTGTTTGAGGGGCGCACAATCAAAGGGGGATCTATTATTAATGAAGGGAGATAAAAGAAAATGAACAGCCTTTCAGGCTAAGAAAAGTCTGGGTGTTAAACCTCCCAAGAACGTGCAGTACTGACCAGCCTTGTTACATCTGCTTTTTATTTTGTGAATCCGTATCCTGTGCCTCTTTATAACTGAGAGCAGGTTTGCTGATAATGATGGGACTTGTTTTGCAGTTGGGTTTCAAACATTTTTGTAATATCAAAATCTTGACATCAAGCAAGTCTCTGCAGGAAGATTCTTTTTCAAAGCAGGTGCTTAGTTGCATGCGGTGGGGGGACTGACTTATGGAGCCTTTGAACTGGGTAAGGAATGTGTCTGAGAAGAGACTGAATGATCGTTTGCTGCTACCAGCCCCAGTGCCTGAAACTGGTGGGGAGGAATGTCATTGTGTCTTTTAAAGCAGGTTTCTCACATGTCTTTATGAGGAAGAATGCCTGTGGAGGATCCTTCATTATCCAGCATGTCTGGCCATCCTGATCTGATTGGAAAGTAATTATTTGGCCAGCTTTGAGGTGAGGGGCCTCTGGAAGTTCCACTTTTTTTACCTAATCTGAACGTCGGGTTGCTTTCACATTATTTCGCATTATTTTGACAAGAGTTTTGCCAAGGAAGTATTCTTGAAAGTTAATGGATTCTCTACTGGACTTGGGCCACAAGTGAAAAGGGCACAAAAAACTATACTGAAAGTTAGGTAGCATTTTTCTGATGATGTAGTACCAAATTTAAATACTTGGCTTTTTATTTTTTACATAATATTAGAAAAGTTTGGAATATTGGGGGTCTGCTCAAAAGATCAGACTTGTGAGTCATGTGATTTTGGTTTCAAGTCCTACTCTAGAGAGTCGAGCACAAAAATCTGGACTGATGCTCTTGCTTGTCTAATTTTTTGTGCTGCAGTTTTGGGGACAGTGGTTTAAATGGGGATAGTGGTTTAAATGAGAGATAGTGGTTAAAATGAGACTTTATACCAGCGTTCTTCATTACAAGTCTCCTGAGCCAGTGGTAGCTCCCATTGATCCTAAGTGAGATTTCTGCAGGAGCCAGAGCACGGCCAGGAGCGAATCCGGATGTTCAGACAGGATGCAACGGGAGCAGGATGAAATGTGCAGACAGACCACCTGAAGCACGTGGGCTAGAATTAGGAGCTGAAAACTGGAGTGGCACACCCGAGGCAGTGTAAAGTTGTTGTGTAAAGGAAATACAAATGTCTGATGATAACATTTCCACTAATGTACCAATGACTGAATTATACCAATGACTAAATTAATCTTGTAGAGTGACCACATTCCACCCAGAATTATTTTTTTATTGCCTGAAATGAAAGTTTTCAATTCAATAATTCATGAGTATTTGGAAAAATCTGAATTTTTAAAATATTGAAATATGCCACAATTGAGACAATCAAACCAGAAAATTTCCAACTATGACCAATGAGTCAGCAGCACCTGCAAATGGAAGAATTGATATACAGATGGGGAGAAAGGGATGTTTGTGTGGAGGCATTGGTGTAGGGAGAAGATGAGAGAAACAAAGATGGAATGAGGCATGGAGGGCAGGTTGGTTAGGGAGCGATGTGCCCTGATTAGGGAAGGACTTGGGGAAATAGTAGGCAGAGAGGAATACTGACTACCTTTTGGTTCATATATTGGGGAGGAAGGTGTGATTATTAGAGACTGGGATAATGAAAATTCTGTCTTCAAAGTAAATGAAAGATGACATGAAAACCCACCTGGATCAGTCGGCTGGTCCTCACCAGGCCACTTCAGAACCCCCAGAAGTGAAGTGGAAATGTGTGGTCCTCAAACTTAGACAGAAGTATTTCTTCCCATTCTCTGCCTTGATGCAAATCTGTTAACCATCTTCAGTCTGACCTATTTAACTGTCCTCTGAAATGGACATCTTGGCGTCTTAGAGTCCGACATAGGAGACCGAGTAACATGGGTTGTTCATTGGAGCTGACCGAGGTTTTATAAGGGCCTAGTGCTGGGGATGTGTCCTAGAAAAGTAAACTGACATTGATTTATGTATTCTACAGTGGACTTGAAGGATTTTGTAGTGAATTTATAGCTTTTGATGCTTTGAGGTGCATGCTGAGGATAGTCCTTTGTACGAGGGGGCAAGAATCATGCTGCTCAGTTGACAGTGACCGTCATGCCTGGTTTGGATTCTTTATACTACAACAAATTTTACCTTGGAAGACTAAAAATGCTGGTGGATATCATTGTTGATCTTTTTGATCTGTTGATCTTTGAGATGTGGTTCTGTAGATGTGGTATGTGGCCCATTTCTCCCTGGGTTTTGTCATGGGCTTTAGTCAAATGGCATTGTTGTGCAGCCATATCAGATTAGTAAAAGGTCTGTTTATGGGTGTAAAGTATAAGATCCATTCAGTAGTATGATTCATAGACCGAGTTGACAGTGACTCAGATGACAGTGATTCATATGCAAATCTTGCAACTCTGTCTGAGGTTAAAGTAACCATGATTTTGTAGATGTGATGATGTAGGTCAAAAAGCTTTACCTTGATGAAGAGCTTGTTGGAAGTTAAGTGCAACATTATGGTGAGAAATATTAAGAAAAGCATTGAGACGATGACATGATCTCACTTGACACCTGTTAGCACTGAGATTTGGTTGGTTGTGGATTTGTTGATTAAGATTGTGTGGGAAGAAAAGCAAATGTGGTTCTATCAAGCATCTGCTGTGTCCTGGGTCATATTACGCTTTTTGAGTGCTGCTAATGTATTCAATTACCGT
The DNA here is from genome assembly GCF_053455715.1 of Rhinoraja longicauda. Lineage (NCBI taxonomy): Eukaryota > Metazoa > Chordata > Chondrichthyes > Rajiformes > Arhynchobatidae > Rhinoraja > Rhinoraja longicauda. The sequence continues at coordinate 11,687,063 of NC_135965.1, read as the reverse complement.
ATGTCTTGAAATGGTGGAAAAACCCTTGGGAGTCAATAAGGTAATAAAGACTGCAGCTTGCATGCCACCATATAGCAAATGTAAGGTGGATGTAAATTCTGTGTAGCCAAATTTGGGAGATTGGGTGATGGAGGCTTTGTCAGCATTGAAGAAACTGCCACATTATGGTGATCAGTAAGTTGCTAAAGCTAAAATAAAACAAAGCGTGGGAAACTTTGCACCCAAGGCAGCATCTGTGGAGCGAAAACACAAAGGATGTTTCAGTTTGTGATCCATCTTCAGACTGATAGAATAGAGGGGAGAAAGCTAGAAGAGAGGTGAGTAGAAAGGGTGGGGCAAGAATTGGCAAGTGTCAGTTGCTAAACCTCCTACATTCTTTCCACACCCCCGCCATCATTTCTGTATCAGATATGTGCCAGTAATAAAGATCCATAACAAATAAGATTTTAACCAACTTTCCTTAATAGTCAAAGAAACACGCATCATCAAATACCCATCAAAAATATCTGCAGGTGTGCAAGTTGGGTGTGCTGCAGTAATAAACTACCTTCTTGACTCCAAATGTTCCTTCCATTATCTTAAAAACATAAGGTAAAAGTGTCATGGAATACTCTAGCTGCATTTAAAAAAGCTTAATGTGGTAACGGGCACAAAATGCTATTTCATGGAACCATACTTGGAGCTCTTTTTTCCCTGCCGCTTCCGTACAGCGACACCCTCTTCCCCACCAACCTGTCCAAGGAAAGGACAATATCAAAAGAGAATGGTAATGAGAGACGGAAAGAAGTGAAGGTGGGTAGAGGCCAACATAATTAGCTAAGTTGAGGGTTCCTTTTTGAATGAAATGTATCCTGCTCGAACATCAAGCATTTCCATCTGTGAAAGCAGACATGGCCACGATTTAATGTCTCGCCTGAAGGCAGGCAGTCAAGAACGTGTAGTGCTTTTATATTAATGCAGTGGCCAGTCAACCTGAATGTCTGTGCTCAGGTTCTGGAATGGGACTTAAACCCACAACGTTCTGACTTAACGGAGCCCCAGCTGACAGTCTTTGCATTTGTGTTCAATATATGAAGTTTTGTTGAAGTATATATACTTTTACACCACAATAGCTGAATAAAGACAAGCCTTTGAGAGGCTTACCAGGAGGTTTTATGCATAAAAGCGCATCGTAAATCAGTGCAGCTGTTTTCTAAAAAAGTAATTGTTTCACTGGTTGATATGATAGCTCAATAACATAATATATACGAGTCATACATTAGAACTGATTGTAGAACAATTTGCTTTGTTCGTAAATGACACATCCTTCAGAGACCTTTACAGATACATTTCTTAATATTTCCAGTTAAAGTTACTTTCTCTCACTTAAGCACATAATAAATAAGAATTAGATGGAGGAGTAGACCATGTTGTCATTTTTACTGTGCAATAACTCCATCCCTGTTTTCCTTCATCTATCCTTTCCTTTAACATCCAGAAACCTGTTGATTTTTGTTGCAAGTGAGCATAGTATTGAAGCTTTAGGGTGGAGAATCTGCGATTCACCTCCGCGCATGAGTGAAGAAATTCTTTCTCATTTCAGTCCTACATTGCCTATCCTTGTTTTATTCTGACCCCTGGTTCCAGGCTTCTCCGCCAGGGAAAACCTCAGTTCAGCCTAGTGTGAATTTTACAACTATTTATTAGATGGCCTCTAATTCTTTTAAACTCTCAAGTTTACATGGGGGTACAGTGGCATGGCGTCTTGGTTTTGATCCTGACTGGTTTTGATCTGTGCAGAATTTGCATGTTCTCTGTGACTAGACGCCTTTCTAAAAACATGCGTTGCGGTAGGTTAACGGCTACTGTAAATTACCCTATAGTATGGATCAGGGTCAACCAAAGGGAAGTTGATGGGTGAGTAGAGAGAGCTGTAGTTGCATGGTTAACCGAAACAAAGGATACAAGGAGTGGGACCAGTGGAACTCATTGCACCGTTATAAGTATAAAAATACAGACCTAGCCTACTCAATCTTCATGTGATAAACCTTCCATCTCAAAATACAATGTGATGAATCTCAATTCTATTTGCTTTTTGGTGAGAATATTTTTTTGGGGTAAGGAGAGCAAGGTTGTACTTTGTGTGTCATCAAGGCCCCATATACTTCAGTCAGATATCTTTATTCTTGTACTCATCCTTTCTTAATAAAAATGACTTAATATTTGCCTTGCTAATTGCTTGCTGCACCTGCATTTTCAGTGACTTGTCTACAAGGATACCTATGCCCCTTTGAACTTCAACATTTTCCAGTATATCACTAGGGGTGAGCTCTCGGGGCTAGTGGATTCAAGGGATATGGGGAGAAGGCAGGCACGGGTTATTGATTGTGGCCGATCAGCCATGATCACAATGAATGGCGGTGCTGGCTCGAAGGGCCGAATGGCCTCCTGCACCTATTTTCTATGTTTCTATGTCATTTTCTGTTTTATGCACGTCCATTAGCCTCATTTTTTCACATTATTTTCCTCCTGCCTTCACCCACTCTGCTAATCTATATCTCCTAGGTCTCTTTATATCCTCCCTCCAACACATAAATTCATCTCATTTTGTGTCATTAGCAAACTTTGGAAATGTAGCATTTCGTTCCCTTAGCCAAATTGTTGATATAAAGTGTAAATATCTTTATATAGTGCCTCCTTTCTGCAGTGAGTCCTCAGATTGGACTTTCCATGTCAATTTGAATCTTATTTTATGTTTGCTCTATGATGCGGTACAATCCATCATCCTGACCCGTGGGTCCACATAGACCGATATTAGTGAAGACCTTTGTTAATTAAGTGTCATTGCAGAAACACTTTCTCAATCATACTTTCCATAACATTCCATCACACTTCCCATTGAAGTGAAGTTAATCTTCAAAACAAGTGGGGAAACTCTTCAATCTGCAGCAACTATACATCAGAACAAGGTTATCTGGCTTAATAGTCAAGCTCCAGTACTTAAACGATACTTGCTTTTGCACAAATTCCGAGATAGAGCTCCAAGCTATTGTTGACTTATTGACTGAAATAATATCAGAAAACGGGCCTCGCATTCAACAACTGAAAGGTGAATGTCCTCTACCAATTTGCACCTGTTGCACGACATCGACCTTTAACAATAAAGGTTCATGGCAAGACCCTGCAAAATACAGAGCACTTTCCATATATTGGAACCACCTCAGTCAGCAAGGACAGACCTGATGAAATTTATCACCATTTTCAACACACCAGCGCAGACTAAGATTGAATAAGGGCGGCACGGTAGCGCAGCGGTAGAGTTGCTGCTTTACAGCGAATGCAGCGCCGGAGACTCAGGTTCGATCCTGACTACGGGTGCTGCACTGTAAGGAGTTTGTACGTTCTCCCCGTGACCTGCGTGGGTTTTCTCCGAGATCTTCGGTTTCTTCCCACACTCCAAAGACGTACAGGTATGTAGGTTAATTGGCTGGGTAAATGTAAAAATTGTCCCTAGTGGGTGTAGGATAGTGTACGGGGATCGCTGGGCGGCATGGACTTGGAGGGCCGAAAAGGCCTGTTTCCGGCTGTATATATATGATATGATATGATAATAAAGGAAAGAGTATTTGAAGAAACTTGGCAACTTTTTCAGGGAGAACAAAGCAATTGGTGGTCAATATGAAGCAGTTCAAATGACTTAATTTCCAAGAGAATGTATGAAGATGTATTAGGAAATTTTAGCAAAAGATTCATTTGCATTTGAATTTATGTTTTATGCTAGGCTGATATATTTAGAGTCTTTATGGTCTTGTCTCTTGTTAAATGGTGTAGTTGAATAAATTTATTGTCAGGAGTGTTTTATTGTTATATATGTCCCGAAACCAAACAATGAAATTCTTACTTGTAGCAGGAAAACAGATATAAGTTCATAAGTCATAGGAGCAGAATTAGGCCATTCAGCCTATTGAGTCTACTCTGCCATGGCTGAATCATGTTATTCTCCATAACCCTTGCTAGTCAAGGAACTGTCAATCTCCACCTTAAAAATGCCCAATGATGGCCTCCACAGCCATTGGTGGCAATGAATTCCACAGATTCACCACCCTCTAACTAAAGAAATTCCACCTCATCTCTTTTCTAAAGGTGCGTTCTTTTATTCTGAGACTATGCCCTCTAGTCCTATACTCGCCCACTAGTAGCGGTATCCTCTCCGTATCTACTCTATTGAGGCCTTTCACTATTTGGTAAGTTTCACTGAGGTGTGTCCCCCCCCCCCCCCATCATTCTAAACTCCACGAGTACAGGCCCAGTGCCGTCAAACGCTCATCATACGTTAACCCAATCATCCCCGGGATCATTATTGTAAACCTCCTCTGGACCCTCTACAATGCCAGCAAATCCTTCCTTCAATATGGGGCCCAAACCTACTTGCAATACTCCAAATGCAGTCTGATCAGTGCCATAAAGTGTCAGCATTACATCCCTGTTTTTATTCTCTAGTCCTCTAGAAATAAATGTTGACATTGCATTTGCTGCCTTTGCTACCGATTTAACTTGCAAATTAACCTTTTGGGAATCCTGCACCTGCACTCCCAATTCCCTTTGCATCTCCAATATGTAAACATAGTACTCAATAAACACGATAATCAACAACAAAAAACATTCAGTACCTGTATTTATAAAAAAACAAACAACCAATTATTGTGCAAAGACAAAAACAGTTCCCCCCCCCCCCCCCAAATCTATGTAGTTGGGAGTTCAGTTGGAGGTTGTAGTATTTAATAGTCTGATGGTTGCGGGGAAGAAGCTGTTCCTGAACCTGGATGTAGGTTTTCAGGCTCCTCTGCCACCTTCCCTTTGACAGGAGTGAAATAAGAGTGTGGCCAGGGTGGTGTGGGTCTCTGATGATGCTGGCTGCCTTTTTGAGGCAGTGACTCGTAGATCTCTTCGATGGCGAGGAGGTCAGTACCCGTGATGGACTGGGCAGCGTTCATCACTTTAAAAAAAATCTTCATTGTTGGGTGTTTGAGTTGGCAAACTAGGCCGTGATGCAGCCAGTCAATATGCTCCACTATACACCTATGGACGTTCAAGAGAGTATTTGTTGAATACTCAATGCTGAATCTCCTCAATCCTAAAGTAGGATTGTATTTGGGCGATAGTTTTGAAAATTTTGATGTGATAATGAGTATGAGTAGGAACAAAAGTAATGGATAATATTTCAATAGTGTTTTATTGTCATATGTCCCATATGGAACAATTAAATTCTCACAACAGAATATGTAAAGATTGCCAACTACCTATCTACCTCTGACTGTATTGTTCAGTTGCTATAATAGTTCACCATCACATTGACTTGGATTTCCTAATGGATTAGTGGCAGCTTGCTGTAGATTGCAGATTGCAATCCTACCTGCTGAAAAAATATTTAAAAACCAGTTATTAACCTGTTCAGAACTAAGCCTGACATTAACCTGCAAGCCTAAAAGCAGACACAGTCTCAAAATTATGCAAATAAATGTTCTATTATGCCAATAACATTCCAAATGAGTTTTAATCAGGCCTGAGCAATGAAGCAAAGGACCAAGCAACATATTCCCCGGGATTTTCCTGCAAGCGATTTGGAGCTTTGCAGCTGTTGTGTGGATAGGAGGCCCTTTTGGATAAGCCAAAAATGTTTCTCTGAGTCTGGAGGGCAGAAGTATTCATTGGGTTCCAGAAGGAAAGTTTGCTTTGCTTTACCGTAAGGCCCAACAACAAAGCCATCTTCCACCAATTACCTGGAAGTCACAGATGGTTAATAATTGCCTGTTCTGTCTTTGGGTATTGTGGAGAAGAAGTGGATCAACACTGAAAACTCTGGCCTCCTAGCTCTTTTGGGTAGAGCTCAACCTGCTGAAGTGGTTTCCTGTCATAAGCCTGCTCTGCATCTTCTCTGTACTAGCTTGTTTCTGTTGTTATGTTTTCACTTCACGAATTCAGAATTCAAAACAGGTCAGAGCGTTAAATGTAGAGTTTTACAAATTTTACGTGTGAAAGTTTCTGGAGTCTGAGGCCTTGTGCAGAAACAAATTACATCTCATTAATTCAAACCACATTTTCAATATTTTTTGTTTTCTGTACTACCCATTGGTTTGAAATTCTACTAACACAGGATCTGCTGATTTCACAGAGCTTTTGGAGTCAGTTGCTGGTGTCCTTGTTTCAACTTGATTCCCAGCCTTCCTTGGCTCAGAGTTGAGTGCTGGTTGCAGGCCAGTACAAACACACCAGGGACTTGAGGGCGGGTTAGTGTGAGAAGCGCTAGAAGTTAGAAACGTGACGCAATTTTAAAATTAAAGTAGGTTTGAGGAGAAAGTTGTATTTTGGGGCACGAGGGAGTAATTGAAGAGGCAGCACCGTTATTTGAAAGGTGGTATACGTTTATCTAAAAGCTTGATTGAAAGTAAAACTGGAAACTTAACCAATAAGAACAAAATTGAATCGACAGTCATTGAGTATTCAGAGCAACTAAGGAAAAAAGAGGCTTTGGTGATGAGATTAATGTCTGAAGAATTGAACTCATTAAATTTGCTAATTACAGCTGAGCTTTGCATTTTATATATAGGTAGTGAAGACATTAGATAAATCAACAGCTTGTCATCTTTATTCTATAGCTGCTATTGCTTTCTAGCCTGGAAACCCTGTTATCTTGGCTGTTAGGTTTTATATCTAGAAAAAGAAAAACTTTTTTTCTGCATATGTAGGAAAGAACTGTAGATGCTGGTTTAAATCGAAGGTAGACACAATGCTGGAGTAACAGCATCTCTGGAGAGAAGGAAAGGGTGACGTTTTGGGTCGAGACCCTTCGTCAGACTGAATTTGTTTCTGCATATTGGCTAGAAGTTTGAAGTTTTGACGTTTTCAAGATGCTCCATAGAAATAGGTGGACATTTATGGAGTCATGCTATCCTTCTGTCCCCTCAAAAGTGTGGATGGGGCACAAATTGATGAATGAAGTTGTGCTTTGTGTGAATGTGATTTATTGCTATTGGACTGGGCAGCATAAGTGCTTATTCTTCGCAACATAAAGATGTTACTATTTGGTCCATCAAATCTGTGACAATTCCATCAATTGCATGTACCCAATTATTTTCCTCCAACCTTATGCATGCCAATTAGCATTTCTCTGATTCTCCTGCCTTCTACATACGCTTCATAGCTGCAGGTTATCCAAGTGACCAGCATGTCTTTGGAATATGGGAGGAAACTAGCGGACCTAGGAGAATTCCGCTGGAAATGAGGGGAATGTGAAACTCCATGCAGACAGCAAACTTAAATCCAGGTCACTGCAACTGGGAGACAGCTATACTACCTGTAGTCCCATTGGACTCATCAACAGAGGAAATTTCTCTTGGTTGTAATTGTGGTAAAAGAATGACACTATTTTTGAGTTTTGTAATTTATTTGTTTTCCTCACTGAAATTATAAGGAATTACATATGTAAATTTGATACTTTTGACAAAAAAATGCATTATTAAAGCAAAAGCATTGGTTCTGATTTTATTCATTGGAGACATACCCTGGTCAACCATTGAATTTCGAAAAGCCTCAATTTTTACATTTTATATGTAAATAACCTTCTGGATTGCACATGTTTGGCTTGTTGCATAGGTTGTAGACCATTATGGCTTGAATATAATGTCCTTAAAATTGAGGGCATGAATTTGTAACAGCCGGTTTTTATTTAAAATAAAACACCTACACATTTTCACTTTCAGACTGAATTATATTATAATACCACTAAATAAAGGAATTTCAGATGGTGTTAAAATATCACAAATTATTCAGGGAGTGGGAAAGCATTTCTGTTAGTCATGTTTATATTGGAGAACTCTAAATATCCAAACCAAAATATACAAATCCAATCAAACACTTGTGTGGGTAGATTAAATGGTTATTTAATAATGGCAGTTTTCAGCAACTTGCACATTCTCCCGGAGTGTCTTTTTATACAATTCCAGCTGTAAAATAAAGTAACACCTGTTTAATTGTTGTGTATGATGTTAAAAGTCCAGGTATTTCTGAAATAATTTTACAGTAGTGACTTTGGTGATAGCAATATAATACAAAGCAGCTGCAAAATCCCTTAGTGTCACCTGGCCTGGGGCAAAATACTTCTTTTAACTTTGTTTTGCAGAATGACTAAACCTTTATGTTATTGAATCCATAGAACTTGTAATGTGTGTCAGTTTCTGTGTGGATTTTTGGTCACATACTTTGTTGGAAAATTGACACTGCATTTTTGGGTGTTCTTTTGTCTGACATACTGCCTTATTCTCTTGAGCTTAAGCCTTTTTTTCCTTATAAATAGGACTCAAAAAACGTGTTCAGTGGAATAATGTCGCTTATGGGAAGCTCTAAACCAGAAGCTTTGTGGCAATGACATTCCATGAGACTGTGTCCAAGATGTCTTCCTTTCCTATTTATTGTGGATTCTGGTCTTAATGTCTTTTTTTCCTGCACCACTGCTCTTGTCCTCTTTTCTCCCACTCAGACAGGGACAGGTGGTTTGTGTTTTATGCCAGCAGTCATAGCCGGATGACTGCAGCAATGCTGAATTTCAAGATGTTGATGAAGTATCGAAGCCAACTACTAAATGTCAATGAGTGTCATTTATCTCTAGGTTTTCTGGCTTTATCGATACAACAAAGAATGTACTAATTTTCAAAAGTTTGAAACTTTAATACTTTTTTGTAATCAGATATTCAATTTATTATAAGAAAATAACTGCAGATGCTGGTACAAATCGATTTAAGTCTGAAGAAGGGTCTCGACCCGAAACGTCACCCATTCCTTCTCTCCCGAGATGCTGCCTGACCTGCTGAGTTACTCCAGCATTTTGTGAAATCAGTCTGAAGAAGGGTCTCGACCCGAAACAGCACCCATTCCTTCTCTCCCGAGATGCTGCCTGACCTGCTGAGTTGCTCCAGTATTTTGGAAATATTCAATTTATTTCCTTGTCGACGGTTCCACATCATCCTTCACCTCATTCGCTGCTTATAACTTGAATTTATTTTCATGTTCACAAGTTTCACCAACTGAATCCTCCTTTCTCTTCACTTACTTCTCTTCCCAGCCTTGCCTCTTATTGTTTTCATCGTATCGTCTTTCCTTCCCTTTTGATTCCAAATAAATGGTCCTTAGCAGTGGCCTTGACCTCATTTCTACATCCCCACAGCGAGTTCCGACCTCAATGTGATGTGGACCTTTTCCTTCATCTTTGTGTCCATAACTTTAGCTTTACCTCAGATGGCAAATCCTTTCTCCCAACCTGAAAATTCATTTTTCACCCATCCTCTGGTTTCTTACCCATCTCATTAGTGCTCAATTCACTTACTCTAACCTAAATTCACTTACACTTACTCTTGTGCCTGCAGCACACTGTTTACTGCGTCAACTCATTAAACCTTCTGACAAAGGTGGTGTCATTGTCATTTGGTTTACTGACATTTATCTTGCAGAGACTTAATGCCACCTCTCTGGTAATCCCTCATACCTCCCTCTGAGTCATTACCAAAAGATCTGGGCATTATTTCTGAGACTCTTGCCAAATTTATTCTCTCTGGACGTATTCACAGCCTCCAACATCATGATTTTTTTCAGCCACACCCAGGATACACAAGGAGAATGATTCAATAGATCCTTAATTTCAAACCATATCTCTCCCACTTTTATTTTCCTCCAATCACTTTCCAGCTGTTTCTGTGGTGTTTTTTTGTGTCCTGTGACACGTCAACACATTCCTGGCCTTAACTGGCTAATTTTCACTTTGGATGCCCAATCCCTCTACATCTTCATCCTCCACCAGTAGCTCTTCCTAGAACAGAGATCCATGTACCACCTTCTTCCATCTGGCTGGACTTTTTCTCACATTCATTTATTTGGATCAAGTGATGTACATAGTGTATCTTTGGAATTCCTTATAGATCCAACCATTGCTTATATCTTTGTGAGATCTGTAGGATGCTCCCTCCTTTTCCTCTCTTTTTTCTGATCCATCGACTGCACGTGCTAAGCCAGAATGTTTCCTTTGCTTTCTCAATTTTTCTGTTTCCGTTTCACAGAATGAATTAGCAAGAAATATCTATTCTGAGCCTGAAGACTTCCATGGCTGTCTTGATTAAATTTCCCCTCAACCTGCATTCCCTAAGGTCTGATTTCTCCCAGTTTCTCCAGCGTTGTCATATCTGATGAAGACACTTGCCACACAAATGTTTCCATGATTCTATTAACAGAGCTCTGAGTGGCATCTGTTCCATTCCTTTTACATTTGCCATTGGCCTCCTCTAAATGCAAGACTGTTTTTGGTCAGGAAGTGGAAGGTTTTGCATGATTAATCTATCAAGAATAGGTTATAGAGTTTTTAATTTGATGTCCATTTTCCACCATGCCAAAATAATAAATCTGTAACTGCGATTTGGTACCATGTTCCTGGTGAATCATTAAAACAAGGTTATATTAACTAAGTATATTTATTTGCAAATGAGCCATAATGTAAGCACAAAAAATAAGTCATACAAATTTGAAAATAACTATCTTTGAACATTAACAATTTTCATTGTGATTCAAGGTTTCCTTGATTTTATGTCTTGAGTAATTGAAAATAGAGGAGCTCTCTATTTTTAATAAAGGGAACTCCGTATAGTATCTGAGGATTTATAATAAGTTCATATTAAATTTGGGATTCAAAAGCTAGCTGTGCAATGTGCTTCGTAAAGCATAGGTGCTTTGAGATTTGTAATGATTTGTCGCATTGAACAAAATCTCTGTAGCCAAGTTTATTTTACATCTACTGTAAATCAGATTTTCTTTACACTCTTTCCATTCCCCCTTGAACACTGTAAATTTTAGTGGTAGGAAAACAAGGATTTTCAAAAATAGCTTTTCAATTGAACACTAAAATGGTTTGTCTTCATCTCATTAAATTTGAATGAATATTGGATTTGTTGCATATTTCAAAATATGGATGCAGAATGACCTATTTTTTCTGCGTGCTTCATGAAGATTTTGGGGTAGTACTCAGTGTAGCATATAGTGTAAACAATCGCATGATAACTGGGGTTCATTGCCAAGGGAAGTGAAGTAAAATCACCTGGCAAACCTGAAATAAGAACAGAAAATGCTTGAAGTAATCAGAACATCAAGCGGGATCTGTGGAAAGAGAAATAAAGTTGATTGTTTTTGAGTCATGGGGTAAATAGATCTTATTATTTGAAGGGCCACTTTGCAGCTGAGCCAGGAGTATTATTGGTGACTCAGTAGTTGTACCTAAGATCTATACGGAGGTTCATTATTTCACAAGAAAATCAAAGCGCAACTGTACAAATGTATAAATGAATTCATTATATATTAATGGAATAGCAGAAAGTACTATAATATTGTGGAACACAGTGAAAAAATGAAGAATTTTCCAAACACATTTTTTCCTCATTAATCAGGCTTTAAGTACTATTCAATTAATTTAAACTTGTCCTTTTTAAAAATCCTACCATAATTTCTTGCCATCTGCAAATGAGCAGGCTATGGCAAGTTCATGCATTTTAGATAACAGATTTTACATTATGGACTTGAGGTTAAAGAGGCTGTTGGGTATGGAATGGAAATGAAGCTCTACAGGCAATTTAATGGCAAAATAAAAGAATGCTGTCAGATCTGTTTGATATTCAGGTTAGAGTTGAACATCATCCTCGAGTTGAAGGTAGACACAAAATGCTGGAGTAACTCAGTGGGTCAGGCAGCATCTCTGGAGAGAAGGAATGGATGACTTTTCGGGTCGAGCCCCTTTTTTTTGCGAAAAGCGGCAGAAGGGTCCATGGAAGAAGGGTCTCAACCCGAATTGTCGGAAGAAGGGTCTTGACCCGAAATGTCACCCATTCCTTCTCTCCAGAAATGCTGCCTGACCCGCTGAGTTACTCCAGCATTTTGTAGCTGCCTTCGATTTTAAACCAGCATCTGCAGTTTTCTTTCCCATCATCCTCATTGTCGAGACCCAGGACACTTGCAGGACTTCTTCCTAAACATTAATAGTTAATTAAGATTTTGCTGATGTTGGTATGAGCATTATATCCCAAGATTTCTATTTGTGAATTATAATTTCAATTCCTCTGAATTGGTTTTGTTTCCAGGAACATAAATGTTTCCATGGCAAATGACTGTTTTGGCTGAGCAAACCAATCGATGAAGTTTAACTCCTTATGTTTTAAGATAGTCATGAATAAGGAAAGGTCTAATTGGGGGAGGACTGATTACAACATTTTTAGGCAGGAGCTGGGAGATCGAATTGGGAGCAGCTGTTATTGGGTAAATTCACATCCGACATAAGGGAGTCGTTTAAAGACCAGCTGATCAGATGGCAAAGTAAGGGAACTTTGGATGATGAGCAAAGCAGTAAATTTGGTCAAAAAGCAAAAGAAGCATATGTAAGGCTTAGGATGATGAAATCACACAGAACCTTTGAGGAATATAAAGAAAGCCGAAAAGAACTCGAACATGGAATAAGGAGAGCCACAAGGGACCATGAAATGCCATTGGCAAGTAAGAATAATGAGGATCCTTAAGCATTTGCTCTGTACATTAAGGTAACTAGGGGCCACCCAAGGAGAAAGGAGGGAATTTAGACTTGGAGTCAGAGGATGGAGATGTACTAAATAAATACATTTTTTCAACAATGAGAAGTACAAGGAAGATGGTTAGATCAGTATAATAATATGCGAGGATATTTTGAAATCAAGAAGAAGGTCTTGGGTTTCTTGAAGAGCATTTGGATAATTCCTCAGAGCCAGATGAGATCTATCCCAGGTTATTGAGAGAGGCAAGAGAGGAGATTTGGAGGGCCTTGATGAAAGATCTTTGTATCCTCTCTGGCCACAGCCAAGGTTCCGGAGGACTAGAGAGTAGCCAATTTTGTTCCTTTGTTTAAAAAAGGGAAATGGGGATAACCCAGGAATTTACAGAATGGTGTAATAAATCAAGGATAGTATTAAAACAAAAGATGAAGCATACAGATTAGCCAGAAAAAGTAGCATACCAGATGACTGGGAGAATTTCAGAGTCCAGCAGAGGAGGACAAAGGGCTTAATTAGGAAAGGGAAAATAGATTATGAGGGAAAACTGGCAAGGAACATAAAAACTGACTGCAAAAGTTTTATAGATATGTGAAGAGAAAAAGATTAGTTAAGACAAATGTAGCTCCCTTGCAGTCGGAAACAGGTGAATTGATCATAGGGAACAAGGAGATGGCAGACCAATTGAACAAATACTTTGGTTCTGTCTTCACTAAGGAAGACATAAACCGTCTGCCGGAAATAGCGGGGACCGGGGGTCTAATGAGATGGAGGAACTGAGGGAAATCCAGGTTAGTCGGGAAGTGGTGTTAGGTAAATTAAATGGATTAAAGGCAGATAAATCCCCAGGGCCAGATAGGCTGCATCCCAGAGTGCTTAAGGAAGTAGCCTCAGAAATAGTGGATGCATTAGTGATAATTTTTCAAAATTCTTTAGATTCTGGAGTAGTTCCTGAGGATTGGAGGGTAGCTAATGTAACCCCACTTTTTAAAAAGGGAGGGAGAGAGAAAACGGGGAATTATAGACCAGTTAGCCTAACATCGGTAGTGGGGAAAATGCTAGAGTCAGTTATTAAAGATGTGATAGCATCACATTTGGAAAGTGATGAAATCATCGGACAAAGTCAGCATGGATTTACAAAAGGCAAATCATGTCTGACGAATCTTATAGAATTTTTCGAGGATGTAACTAGTAGAGTGGATAAGGGAGAACCAGTCGATGTGTTATATCTGGACTTTCAGAAGGCCTTCGATAAGGTCCCACATAGGAGATTGGTGTACAAACTTAAAGCACACGGTATTGAGGGTTCAGTGTTGAGGTGGATAGAAAATTGGTTGGCGGACAGGAAGCAAAGAGTAGGAATAAACGGGTCCTCTTCGGAATGGCAGGCAGTGACTAGTGGGGTACCGCAAGGCTCAGTGCTGGGACCCCAGTTATTTACAGTGTATATTAATGATTTGGACGAGGGAATTGAATGCAACATCTCTAAGTTTGCGGATGACACGAAGCTGGGTGGCAGTGTTAGCTGCGAGGAGGATGCTAGGAGGCTGCAGAGTGACTTGGATAGATTAGGCGAGTGGGCAAATGCATGGCAGATGCAATATAATGTGGATAAATGTGAGGTTATCCACTTTGGCGGCAAGAACAGGAAAGCAGAGTATTACCTGAATGGTGAACAGTTAGGAGAAGGGTAGATGCAACTTGAGCTGGGTGTCATGGTGCACCAGTCATTGAAAGCAAGCGTGCAGGTGCAGCAGGCAGTGAAGAAAGCGAATGGTATGTTGGCATTCATAGCAAGAGGATTTGAGTTTAGGAGCAGGGAGGTTCTACTGCAGTTGTACAGGGCCTTGGTGAGACCGCACCTGGAGTATTGTGTGCAGTTTTGGTCTCCTAATCTGAGGAAAGACGTTCTTGCCTTAGAGGGAGTACAGAGAAAGTTCACTAGATTGATCCCTGGGATGGCGGGACTTTCATATGAAGAAAGACTGGATAGACTAGGCTTGTACTCGCTGGAATTTAGAAGACTGAGGGGGATCTTATAGAAACATATAAAATTCTTAAGGGGTTGGAGAGGCTAGATGCGGGAAGATTGTTCCCGATGTTGGGGGAGTCCAGAACCAGGGGTCACAGCTTAAGGATAAGGGGGAAGTCTTTTAGGACCGAGATGAGAAAACATTTCTTCACACAGAGAGTGGTGAGTCTGTGGAATTCTCTGCCACAGAAGGTAGTTGAGGCCAGTTCATTGGCTATATTTAAGAGGGAGTTAGATGTGGCCCTTTTTGCTAAAGTGATCAGGGGGTATGGAGAGAAGGCAGGTACAGGTTACTGAGCTGGATGATCAGCCATGATCATATTGAATGGCAGTGCAGGCTCGAAGGGCTGAATGGCCTACTCCTGCACCTATTTTCTATGTTTTTCTATGTTTCTATCAGTGTACATAAGTGAATGTAGAGGATTCTCAGGGATAGGATTAACTTGCATTTGGATGAGTATGGGCAGATTATGGACACTCAGCATGGCTTTATGCAGGGAAGGTCTTGTTTTACAAACTTGATTGGATTGTTGAGGTGGGGCAATGGATGTCTGCATGGATTTTAGCAAGGTTTTTGACAAGGTTCCTCAAAATATGCTAATCCAAAATGTTAGGATGCATGGGATGCATAGTGACATGGTAGTTTGCATTCAGAACTGGTTTACTCACAGAAGACAGAATAGTGGTGGAAAGGTGTTATTATGGCTAGACATCTGTGATTTTTGTTGTTCCACAAGGATCAGTTCTGGGGGTTCTTTTGTTTGTGATAAATATAAACTACTTGGAAGGAAAAATAAATACAAGGAACGGCAGAATGCTTCACAAATTTGATGTCATTCTTGCCCAGAGGCCTTGCTAATCTTTTCTATCTAGTTCAACATAGATGGATAGGATAGTAAGCTTGCAGACGACAAAAAAATTGGTGGAGTTACGGACTGTGATGAAGCGGTCTCAAATACAGATATGGCAGAGAAATAGCAGATAGAATTTAATCTGGGCAAGTATGGGACGTTTCACTTTGGGCAATCAAATCTAAGGGGAATGTATACAGTTAGTTTCAGGACATGTAACAGCACTCTTGTACAGGAACCTTGAGGTCCAAGTCCATAGCTTCCTGAAAGAGGCAAGACAAGTAGTTGGAGTAGTAAAGAAGGCATATGGTGTTCTTACCTTTATTGGTTGGGACATAGAAGTTTATTCAGGATGCTGCCTGAATTAGAGGGTATTAGCTAGAAGGAGAGTTGGACAAACAGTTGTTTTTTTCTGAAGCATTGGAGCATGAGGGGAGACTGGCAGGAGGTTTATAAAAGTGAGATGCATGGATAGAGTGGACATAACATTTTCGCCATTCAACTACTACAGGGGTATAGTCATATAGTGAAAGGGGGAAGGTTTAAAGGAGAGGGCAAGTTTTTTTTTATACAGTGGTAGATGCTGGGATTGTGGTGCCATGGGTGGTGGTGGAAGCAGATATCATCATGGAGTCAAAGAAGCTTTTATTTTGAAGAAGCTTATTGATATGTAAAGAATGGAGGAATATTGATCATGTGCAGGCAGAAGAGCTTCATTTAATTTGGCATATTTTCAGCATACAGATACCATGGTCCAAAAGGTCTGTCCTTGTGATAGTGGACGTCAGCAAAATATTAAATCTGCCTTTTGTAGTATTATATGTCGACTATGTTGGTTTTAAAGGAAATATTTGCTTTCAACTAAGGGTAATGCTGTGCACATAAATTGATGGGTATTGATTTGAAATTATCTTAAATTGGATTTTAGTTATTGATTTCAGCTCCTTTTAAGTAGCCAGGTCTGTAATGTGAATTGTCATTAAAAAGTGCACACGTTTGAGAGTACTTCTTTCACTGGCTTCCATTTTTAAGGATTATTTCTCCTTACTTGATCAAATGAAGTTGTGATTAAATTGCAACACAAATATTTGTTGTGGTTGTAACTAGGAACTGAGTAGCACTTTGGGATGTTAAGACTCGATTAAAATAAGTCAGCTTATTTTTCCAAATGTGTATTGTAGCATTTTCATACTGGAATAAGGATGTATAATAACTATTTTATATCCAAAAGATTACCAATCTTAGATATGCGTATTTTGTTGATTGTAAATAAACTGCAAACAACATGATCTGTATTTTCTTACTGATTTCCATGGTATATTTTAAGGTCAATGCAAGGGAGATTTAAGTTCTCCGGTGAATAAGTGACTGCTTAAAATTTGAGTTGTGTTACAGATTGATTTTGTTCAAGTTTGTAAAATATTTTCTTTCAGATTAATTTTTTTTGTAATGGATTGGTTACTGACAGCAGCAGACTGTGCTCCCATTGAACCATGAATGTGCCATGCATGCAATGATTCCCAAAGGTATTTTTCAAGGCATTCTTTTCCCGAGATCCCATGGATGCCAGTAATACTTGCCCGGTGAAAAATGAAATGAAATGCCAGTTCTGATTTCAACACCACTCTGCTGCCTCTGTGATGCTTGTGGCACAGTTTGATTTGTACTTAATATAACATTTATTCTTTGTATTAAGTATAATAATGTCCAGAAAGAGTAAAACCTATGTGAATCAATATATTATATATACTTGAAGCACTCTATTTATTCATTGGGATGTGAATGTTGCTGACATCTCAGTAATTATTAACCATGCACTGGTTAATAATTAGCTCAAGTGGTTATCTAGCTCTGAGACGCTAGAGTCTGAAATGGAAGTAAAAACACACTGCTGGAGGAAATCATTGGATTTTTGGATTGAGCAGCATATGAAGTGTAGGAAAGAAATAGTCAATTAAGAGGGGGGGGTTGAGATGGGACAGTTGGGACAGGTGGACAGAGGAGGAGTGAAGGATGATAGACCGATTTGACCACGTGGAGTGTAGTTGGGAGACAAGGGTAAGGGGTGCTAGTGGAAGAATTTCTCTGTCTACTTCTCGGCCCAGTGGAATGAACATTGAATTTTCCAATATCAGGTAATCCTTGCTTCCCTGTTCCTTTCTCTTTTTCTCTCCACCTCGTCTCTTACTCCCTCTCTCCTGCTCGCCCCCTCCAAGATACTCTAAACTCCAACTGTCCATCATCCTTCATCTCTCCATTGTCTGCCTATTACTTACTAGGCCTTGTCTCATCCATCCATCCTCTCTTGTCTTAATACTGATCGCCCTCCCCACTCCATTCTGATGCAGGATTCCCAGCTGATACAGTGACAATTTCTTTACCCCCACAAATGCTACTCGACCCACTGAATTCCTTCAACCTTTTCTGTTTTTGCTGGTGGTCTAGCTTCTTGAATTGCTGCAGTTCTTTTAGTAAAGATACAAGAAGCTGTTAAATTTAAAGTTCCAGGATTTTGATGCAGCAAAGAAATCATGAAATACTTTCAATATGGTGGACTGAGGTGTTGTTGGTGAAACCTAGTGATTTGCTAAAATGCAGCTGCTGCCTTGTGATCCCTGACTACATCAGTGGTGAAGGAGAGAGGTAAATAGCATGCTGATCAAGTGGTTGTCTTTGCTTTGAATGACGTCAAGCATTTGTTGGAATTGTATCACCAATGCAAACGGAAATTATTCCATCACATTGCTTACTATTACAGGCAGTCCTCAGTTACATAAGGATTTGTCCCTGAGAATCGTCTGAATGCCGATTTCTCCACGTCAGCAATGTCCATTATCTACAATAGATCATATCATATTGCTGTGCATACATGCTCTAATTCTTTAATTCCATTGACTGTTCAGCCTAACACTACCCATAATTTAACTAATGGAATATATACACCAGCCAGTCATTTTTAATGATTAAAAACATTATTGCTATTATCAGTTTGAAAAATGCTTTGTAATGGGACAGTTTGTGCAGTCGGATAAATCCTGACATCTTTTTCCTGGAATGCATCCGTACTTTCTAGGTAGATAGAGATTTGGAATTGAGTCACTGACTATCTTTGCAGTACAGTATTTAAATTCCTCTTTTTTTGTGTGTGTGATCTCCAAGGCATTACAGCAATGAAACTGATCATTCCATTCAACCTCACAGCCAGATAGTTGCACTGTTGTCATGATACAGTCACTGCTTAGCATTTGTGTGTGACGTGAATGTTACTTGATGCCAGTTTGAGTCTGAATGCTGTTTGGGTCTTCCTGTATGTCTGCACTACTTGCTTTATTATCTGAAGATGTCAATTGTCGATGTATGTGTGAATGACCTTTAATTTTTTTCCTCATTTTAGCGGATAGGTCATTGATCAAGCAGTTAGAGGCGGTTGTGTATATTAACATATGGAAATTTGTCACGGCCCAGAACTTCGCCTGTATTCAGTTATTTCTTGATATTACATGGATTGAATTGGGTAAAGATTGCAGTATTGGTAAAGGTGATATGGGGAGAAATTGAGGTGGATCTTCCATTTTGAATATGGTGGCGAATGCTTCAACTTTATAATTAGCACTTTCATGCCAGGCTCTATAGTCGTTGTGTATGATTATGTTTGTGGAACCAGCTTTTCTTGTTAACTACTTGCTTTTCTTTAGCAATTCTCCTTTGGAAGATTCATCTCTACCTTTCCCCCCCAGATCTATTTACCATAAGAACGTAATAGAAGCAGCAGTAAAACCATTAGCCTCTTCATGCCTGCTGTGCCATTTAATAAGATCATAGCCTGACCTTTCATGTGCTATCCCCATATCCCTTGAGTTCTTGAATATATGAAAATCTATCATTCCCTGACTTGAATATTTGAGTGATTGAGTTTCCACAGCCCTATTGGATAGAGAATTCCAAAGGTTCACCACCTCTGGAACGAGGAATTTCTTATCAGTCCTGAATGCACCAGTATGACCCCTGGTTTAATAAACTCCTGCCAAGGAAACATCAGCTCTGCATGTACTCTGTAAAGCTTCGTAACAATTTTGTAAATTTTGTGCTAATTCTGCTATCTAACATTTATAGTTACTATTACCAAGTTGGCAGGTCCACCTCATTGATAGCACCAGACATTATTTGAAAACCAAACTGACCATGAGTATTTGTCCTGTCGATTTAACTTTCTTTGTTTAACTCGTATTCCAGTGCAAATAACCTCGTGGTGAGATTGTGTAACATTACTTAGGGGCAACATTCCTTTCATGCACTGTTGTAGCTACTTGCTATATCTGACCTTTCAATCTAGTATAGTGCAGAAAGTCCGATCTCCTAGTACTACTATTCAGTGAAGCTTTTATGCTTGTAATTAAATACTGCTCCCAAATTTGCAGCTGTGAGCAAAATGTAGCACAAAGTCAATTCACTGTTCTAAGCACTGAGTGAAGATAAATTCAAATAACTATTATGACTGTAATATTTCAGTGTTTTGTTCCCACTGCATATAGTTTTCCTTCCTAGAATGTTAGCTATCATCAGTAAAGAGTCTTTTTTGGTTTCCAATAATATAACATGGTAGCTTTGAAGTTCTAAACATCTCAATTTGCTTCTTCTCTAATTTCAAACACATTTTATTCTTTACAAATAGTCTGTAGTTATGGCGGTGTATAAGATGTAATTGAATATATGTAACTTGCATTAAAATGCACCTGTCAATTCCAGTAAATCGGTGGATTAAGCAAAGTGCTACTTTCTTTTTCAAAAATAATGACCTGAAAAGAAAAGGTGGCATAAACATCAGGCTCATTTGTTATAATTTGCCTTATTATTATTCCTTTTCTCCAGAGATGCTGCCTGACCCGCTGGGTTACTCCAGCCTTTTGCTTCTATCTTCGGTGTAAATATGCATTTGCTATTCCTTCCTACACAGGTTATAGGTTGATGCCGGTGAAGTGGGTTTTTTGATCGGTGGTTGGCTGCACAATGTCCAGAGATGAAAAGGCAGAAGATGCGAGACAAAAGATTTGAAGAGTTGTGACTTGTGAAGCTAGAAGGAATGTAGGTGAGGGAGGGAGGCGGAGCAGTAGGTGCAAGTCCAGGTGGGGCAGAGGGAAGAAGGGGATGGTGGAGAGAAGAGGGGGTTAGTGTATGTGGGGGAGGGGGGGGGGGGGTAAGGAGAGGGTTGTTTAGTTACCTAAAACTGGAAAATTTCGTGTTCATACTGTTGGGTTGTATGGTGTTGTACCTCCAGTTTGTGTGTGGCTTTGCTCTGGCAATGGTGGAGGCCCAGACCTGGGAGGTCAGTATGGGAATGGGAAGAGAGATAAAATGGTTAGCAACCAGGAGATCTAGTAGATGTACTCTGTGATAAGGCCAGAGGAGGTGCATGTGAACTTCTGTCTCACCTGGAAGGACTGCTGGGATCCCTGGATGGATGTGAGGAGGTATACAAGCTTTACATCTCCTGCAGCCGCAGGGGAAACTACCTGGGGAGGACGTGATTTGGGTGGGATGGGATGAGTGAAACAAGGAAGGCAGAAGGAGTGAAGATGTGACTGGTGATAGGATCTTGTTGCACTTGACGTAAATGTCGGAGGATGATGTGTTGGATACGGAGATTGGTATGGTGTAAGGTGAGGACCTTGGGAACTCTATCCTTTAGAATCAAGATTTTCTTCCCAGGATGGAAAAATTAAATACTAGAAACATAACTTTAAGGTGAGAGGGGCAAAGTTTAGAGGATATGTACGGGGCAAGTAGTTTACGCAGAGAGTGATGAGTGTCTGGAGCCCGTTGCTAGGGGTGTTGGTTGAAGCAGATGCGTTAGTGGCATTTAAAAAACTTTTGTACAGGCATTTGGATATTCAGGGAATGGAAGGATATGGGTTATGTGCAGGTAGATGAGTGATGGTCTTGGCATTGTGTTCGGCACAGATGTCGTGGACTGAAGGGCCTGCCCTTCTGCTGTACTGTATTATGTTCTACGTTCTAAGATATTTGGTGGTGAGTTCTATGGAGGAGGAGTGGGGACAAACAATGGTTTTGCCAGGGCAGTCCTGTTTGTGGATTTTAGGAAGCAGATAGAAGCAACAGTGCAGGACTGGGGAATGATTAGTGTGGAAGACTGTGAAGGGGAGATGGCCAGAGGTGATGAGATCAGAAACAGTCTGGGGGCTGATGGCCTGGTGTTCGACTGTGGATTCATGGTCAAGAGCTGGGCGCCTGGCCTCAACCTGTCAGAGGTCAGTTGTCAGACTACAACAGAACCTCCCTTGTCAGCTGGTTTAATAACAATGTTGGGATTGTTGCCGAGTGAGCAGAGGGCTGTGCATTCAGAGGGGGTGAGATTGGAGTGGATAAGGGGAGTGAAGAAGTCCAGATGGTTAATGTTGCGCAGGCAGTTGGCAATAAAAAGGGCCAGAGAGGGTAGAAGGCCGACGGGAGGGTCCATGAGGAGCGGGAATGCTGGGCACAGGAGAAAGGGGTTTACATCTGAAGAGATGGCCAAGGCTGTGGCATGTTTCTGTTTCAGGCACTTTTTGAACTGTCTGCAATCTTTTTTTTTTATGACAGTGACATAAAATTGGTATTCCAGGGGTTTTGTTCTTGTGAGGGTGAGGTTGTAGATCGGGATACAGTTATAGTCAAGGAAATAGTTTTGTATCATTACAGAAAATGCTTACAGGCACTTGACATATTCAGTATTTTCTTTCCTATTGCAGGAAACATTTAATATAT
Organism: Rhinoraja longicauda; assembly: GCF_053455715.1. Taxonomy (NCBI): domain Eukaryota; kingdom Metazoa; phylum Chordata; class Chondrichthyes; order Rajiformes; family Arhynchobatidae; genus Rhinoraja; species Rhinoraja longicauda. The sequence continues at coordinate 11,664,834 of NC_135965.1, read as the reverse complement.
TAATACAGCGAAGCTAATGGATATTTGTGGTGTATCTAAGCACTGTCAATTTGAAATAGACTTTCCGGTGGGTAAACAGCATAACAAATTCTTGAAGAACGACTAAGTGTTGGAAATACTCAGTAGGTCAAGCAGCAGCTGTGTAGAGAAACAGTTCACATTTCAAATTGATGACCTTTCACCAGAACACCAGTTATCCCTGGAGTTTAATTTGGGCACATTTTACAAACCACCCTGTGATTTATATTCTGTGCACATTATGTAAATATCTGGCACACATTGGAAATATATGTTTTTTTTATTAATTTAGCTAATTTACATTGCCATTTTCTGCGATTTCTATCATAATTAAATTTAATATAAAAATTGAAAGTGATTTTATTCAAATTTAAGCAAAGCAAACTACAAAAGTATGAAACATGAATTGGCTATGATGGATTGGGAAACTACATTAAAACATATAACAGTAAATCGGCAATGTCTTAGTTTCAAGAATTAAAGTATCATTTATCCCATTTTGGTAATAAACATTTGGTAATAGAAAAAATGGATGAGCTGTAATTAACGGGAGAATTTAAAGCTCATATTAGAATAAAGTTAAAGACCTAAAATGTTGCCAAAAAGAGCAAGTAAATCTGTGGAGTGGGAAAATTTCAGAGGACTGAGAAATTGATTAGTGAATGCAGAGTACAAAATGATCACATGAGGGACATGAAAATTCTATGAAAGCTTATGTGGATTCTTGAAAGGATGGTGAGGGAAAAAAGTGTTTTAGAAATTAATGAGACTGAATGGTGATAGGCTCCAAATTCCCTGAGTCCCAAAATTTTGCAAGAAATGGCAATGGCGATAGTGTATGCATTGGTTGTTATCTTTGGAAATTCTATCAGTTCTTGAATGACTTGGACAGATTGGAAGTTAGAAAATGTAGTTTGACTGTTTAAGAAAGGTAAGGGAGAGAAAATAAGGCACAGCAGACCAATTAGCCTTGTATTGCTGCTAGAGGAAGTGCTGGGATCGATTGTTCCTGAAGTGGCAAGAGGCACTGAGAAAATATGAATAGGATTGAGCAAAGTCATCATGGATTTATGAAAAGGAAGTATTATTCAGCAGTTTGTTAATATTTTTTGAAATTTAACTAACAGAATAGATCATGGGGCTCTAATGTATGTGATAATAATAATAATAATAATGCATTTTATTTATATAGCGCTTTTCATATACTCAAAGACGCTTTACAGAGATTTTGAGAACATAGGGAAATTAATAAATAGATAAATAAGTAAATAAATAAATGAACAGAGAAAGGAGACAGAAGGTGAGGTGACCTTCAGTGGTTGAAGGCAGTACTGAACAGGTGAGACTTCAGTGATGTTTTGAATGTGGTGAGTGTGTTTGGGGTAGTGAGTTCCATAGGGTGGGAGCAGCGATGGAGAAAGCCCTGTCCCCCCAGGATCTGAGTTTGGTCCGGATGTGGGGGGATAGGAGATTGGCAGCGGCAGAGCGGAGGGTGCAGGTGGGAGTGTGCCTGTGGAGGAGGTCGGTCAGGTAGGATGGGGCCAGGTTATGGAGGGCTTTGTATGTTAGGAGGATTTTGTACTGGATTCTCTGGGGGATGGGGAGCCAGTGGAGTTTATAAAGGACGGGGGTGATATGGTCACGGATCGAGGTGTGTGTGAGTAGACGGGCAGCGGAGTTTTGAATGTATTGAAGTTTATTGATGATTTTTGAGGGTGCGCCATAGAGGAGGCTGTTGCAGTAGTCCAGACGGGAGGTGATGAAGGTGTGGATGAGGGTTTCTGCAGCTGTGGAGGAGAGGGATGGACGGAGACGGGCAATGTTTTTGAGGTGGAAGAAGGCTGTCTTTGTGATGTGTTTGATGTGTTTGTCGAAGGAGAGGGTTTGATCAAGGATGATGTGTTTGGACTTTCAGAAAGCCTTCTATAAATTCCCAAATGAATTAATAAACAAAATTAGCATAGGATTAAGGATGATATGAGATTAATGGACAGAAAACAGATTTGTGAATAAATGGGGTCAATTTTGAAGTTGTATGATGCTCCTTGTCGTTATTTTGGTTCCTTGTTATTACTCTAGTCTTTATTTCTATGCACTATTAAATATAATAGAACTTACGAAAACAAGAAAATCTATTTCCAGAAATTAAAAATAATGAGCAGTTGAAATATCTGATTAAAAGTTGTTGATTTGTGGTATTTCTGGCATTCTCTTATACCAAATGTTTTCAAACTGCGCTGTGCATTATTTTTCAATGAAATAGAAACATAGAAATAATTCATTGGACTTTCCAATTAATTTTCTGCTATTCATCAACCTTCCTAAAATTCACATACAGAAATACTAGACAGTTATATTTCTAAATTTAATTTAAATATATATTTTTAAATTATAAATTATATGATCTAGATTGTGCATGATTAGGATGCAGTTGTGAAATGAAAAGGTGCTTTAGCATCAACTATACAGTGATAGAAAGATGAACATCTCTGCAAAATCATAAATTTATGGCAGACATTTTAACAAATGCAAGGCTGAACTAAACATTGAGCAAAATGATAATGATTGAAAATTCATATTGACCATGTTAGATTGAAAATTCAATTTGTTTGGGATTTTGAGAGAAATGTATGCATTCGTCATAATTCTCTTTAACCATCTGCAGAACTTTGTTTTACTTCTGATTTCTATATCATATTAAAGTATAATTACAGAAAATCCACTATATTGAGCACATAAATAATTCCTTGCTGTGAAACATTTTAGTAACTGAAGTGCTTTATCAAGCTGATAAATGCCAACTTTCAGATTTTGTTTTGTTTTGCTGTTTTCGTTGGATTATAAGTTAAACCATGCATTTGAAATAATTTCAAATGTTTGAAAATTATGAATAAAACAAACAACAAGATACCATTTTGGAAGAATTCTTTTCATTAGAGTTCTGGTAAATAAAGGAATTTCTGTGCAATTTCTGGTGCTAATGAGCTCTTATTTAGGTTAGATGCTTCTATGTGATTAAAGATACAGATCATGGCATCACACAGAATCGCTTATTGTTTCAAAAATAATTTCCTTCATATACTTGGTGCAGGTCAGTTCCAACAAAACGTGATGTCCAAACTCAATATATCGAAATAAATTAATGTAATTCATTTTTCTGATTGAAATATCCTGATTAATTTACTTCATTTACTTCCTTCATATACAGTGCAGACAGTACTTCAGCCGTGATACTGCCAATCTTTCATAAAGTTGCACTATAACGGAACCTGCATTAATATTCTTTGGTCTGCCTAAATACAATGATATATGTGACACAACATTGGAGAAACTGACCTAGTCAGGCAGCATATGTGGAGAGAATAGACCCCAGGGTCCTAACCCAAAACATTGTCTTTCCATTCTCTCCTCAGATGCTGCTTGACCAGCTAAGTTCCTCCAGCACATTGTTATTTTGTTACGCCAGATTCCAACATCTGCAGTTTCTTGTGTCTCAATTTCCCTGCTGACTCCATAGAATCCTGGCCACCTGGGAGTGTAGAAGCCTTGACTTCATTCTGAGAAAGCCCACAGCAGTCCAGCGTAAACAACAGAAGTGTGCACCATCTGATAAACTGCTCAACTCCCTGCCCCTTATGGCACCCCCTCTCCAATCTATGGGAAAAAAACTGATTGACCGAGTTGGTCACCTCAGAACCCACAAAACTTTTTTTTCCCCATCTACTAACACTCTCCTCCACCTAGCAGAGCTGGTCCTTACCCTTGACAACTTCTTCGACTCCTCCCACATCCTCCAAATCCAAGGCGTAGCTATAGGCACTCGCATGGGGCCCAGCTATGCCTGCCTCTTTGTAAGGTACGTCAAACAATCACTGTCCCAGGCATACACTGGTCCTACATCCCTGAACTCTACCTCCACTGCATTGACTACTGCATCGGTGCTACCTCCTGCACCCATGCAGAACTCACTGACTTCATCAACTTCCCTGCACTCAAATTCACCTAGACCATTTCCGACATCTCCCTACCGTTTCTAGATCTCACCGTCTCCATCACAGGAGACAGACTATTGACTGACATCTATTACAAACCCACTGACTCCCATAGCTATCTTGACCACACTTCCCACTGTGCTTCCCGTAAAGACTCTATCCCCTACTTCCAGTTCCTCTGTTTATGCCACATTTGCACCTAGGATGAGGTTTTCCATACCAGGTCATCGGAGATGTCCTCTTTCTTTAGGGAACTGGGGTTCCCCTCTTCCATTATAGATGAGGCTTTCACTAGGGTCTCCTCGCCATCACTCAACTCCGCCCTTGCTCCCACCCCCCCCCCCCCATTCGTAACAAGGACAGTCCCCCTTGTTCTCACCTTCCACCCCATCAGCCGTCGCATACAACATATAATCCTCTAACATTTTTGCCACCTCCAACGGGATCCAACTACTGGCCACATCGTCCCATCTCCACCCCTTTCTGGCAGAGACCGTTCCCTCTGCGACTCCCCGGTCAACTTGTTCCATCGCACCCAAACCACCCCCTCCCCAGGTACTTTCCCCTGCAACTGCAGGAGATACCACACCTATCCCTTTACCGTCCCACTCGAATCCATCCAAGGACCCCGACAGTCTTTTCAGGTGAGGCAGAGGTTCACTTGCACCCCCTCCAACCTCATTACTGTACCCGCTGTTCCAGCTGTCAACTTCTGTATGTCAGCGAGACCAAGCGCACGCTCGGTGACCGTATCGCTGAACACCTTTGCTCAGTCCGCCTTAACCTACCAGATCTCCTGGTTGCTCAGCTTTACCTCCCCCTCTCATTCCCAATCTGACCTTTCTGTCCTGTGCCGCCTCCATTGTCAGTGTGAGGCCCAGCGCAAATTGGAGGAACAGCATCTCATATTTTGCTTGAGTAGCTTACACCCCAGCGATATGAACATTGACTTCTCTAACTTCAAATAGCCCTTGATTTCCCTCTCTCTCCATCCCCTCCCCTTCTCAGTTCTCCCACCAGTCTTACTGTCTCCAACTACATTCTATATCTGTCCCCCCCCCCCCACTCCCCTGACATCAGTCTGAAGAAAGGTCTCGACCCGAAACGTCACCCATTCCTTCTCTCCAGAGATGCTGCCTGTCCTGCTAAGTTACTCCAGCATTTTGTGTCTACCTTCAATTTAAACCAGCATCTGCAATTCTTTCCTCCACAAAACTGGAGTGGAAGTAAATTGTTATCGATCGTGAGAGACTGCCAAATTTTATAGATATATTTATTGAAGATCATTTTGATATACGTTGATCACATTCACCATTCAGACAATGAGCTTTATCTATAGGAATAATATGTTTGGTGAGTTAATGTTTTCTCTGTCAAAAGACTCATGTTTTGTCATTTTACAAGCATCCTGCATCAGAAAATGAAAATTAGCAAGTTCTGCTGCCATAATTCTCCATCCTTTCGAGATGCAGTTTAGCCTTAAATGCTCGTTGCCACAAGATACTGACACCTGCTAAGGCATTTAGCTACTCAGCAGCACAGTTAGTGCTGGCTGGTTGGACTCAACAGTTTTTTTAAATTAGCAAGCTGCATAAGCTTTTGGCGTGCTGCTTACTTTGAAACAGTTGTAGCGGGTTGACTGCAACAAAATTTCTCCTTTTCCTTCTCTTCCCCCCCCCCCCCCCCCCCCCCCACCACCACCACTCTCTCCATGCCTGTTTTCAGAGAATGTCCAGTTTAGACCATTGTTCTTGTATTCTGGCTCATCAACTATTGGAACCAAGATAATTTATTTATGCTATGTTGTGATGCAATTTGTAGTTACTGGAGAAAAGTTTTATTTCCCCTTGAGTCTCTGGCAAAAAATTGAGATGACCAAATTGTATGCTGTGATTTGATTCCAGAATTGAGCGATTTGATACTGTTAATATGACTTTAATGAGATTTAATAATGATCTCCAGGGAAGGCAGGAAGGGCGAGTGATTTTGAATAGCAGGGAGATGTATTCATCTTATACATGCCTTACTTATGCTGCTGACAGGTGTACAGATGAAATGGTATGCATCAAGTAGTATCTCTGGGGCATTAACTGATCTCTGTAATTATTTGCATCAGCAATAAAATCATATGTTGAGGATGAAATTTACAAATCTACAATAATAAATTGCATTAGCTGTTTGATTTGGACGATGCTATTTTCACTGTTCAGCAAAATCATCTGTTTAAAAAGGCTCCTGTTTGAGGGCATAACTGTTGTATTCCATGAAGCTATGCTACATTGTAGTGTAGAGAGTGGTTAATAGGTTCCAGGATTTTCTGTTATACATGTGTGTAAATAAATGTGCATATGCAATGGTGAATATTTGGAGAACGGCATTAATGTTTTCAGTAGAATTAACTGTCCACGCTGTGCAAAAGCCATGTGACGAACCCATAACCTAAAATTTTGGTTGCAGATTAAGAATCAAATTCATAACTTTTGAGTAATTTACTTTAACTAATTTGGAAACTAATCAACCTTGTCCAAAAGTCCTAAGTGTGGGAATGCACAGCCAAATGACTAATGTTACAGGATTGAATTCGGTGGGTACAGATGGAAGACAGATTAGTCTTAGCTTACGTGTTCATTTAAAAGGGCCAGTTGTTTATCTTATATTTGTTGAGATGGAATAGATTATTTTGTTCCATTCTCAGTCCATGTTAGTGACAACTTGTGTTAAATATTGCCAATTAGGGCATATAACTGCCATTTTTCAATTTCTTCTCTACCTTCTTTCTGAGATTCTTTTTGTTCTCCTAGGCATGCATTCCCTGTCCAAGTGACCAGTGGCATGAATTATCTTAATTGTCCATTAATTATTTCATCATACATACATCATGGGTGGGCTTGATATGTCCTCAATTTTCACAAATATACACTTGCAGCAGAAGTGCAACTTCTGTTTAATATTCTATTTAATCTACCTGAGTGCTAATTCAGCATAGAATGGCATCAATGCTTCTTAATCTGCACTCTCTGCTGGTTGAAAAGAACTCAACAATCGTAGTTGTAAATACCTACATATAGGTTAGCCTTTGCTGTTTTGAGTGTTCTGTCATGGTGTGTGCCTGCTTGCTCAGCCTTATTCGGTTATTGCTGTCTTTCTGCTGCTGATTGTTCAACCTTATTTACGCTGACTAGAAGGTCGAAATCATTGAAGTACCTACAATGTCAACAGGAGAAAATGGTATTGAATCCATGTGGTTGTTGCTACTTGATGTTCTTACAATCATGCAGCAAACCAGGTTATTTGGGAGACTGATAATCTGAAAATGGAATATAATTGAGAATAAATTTACAGTCGTGGATTAAGTTGGAGGAGTTTTTTTTCATACCTCCAGTCATCTATTGGATTTAGTGTCTTTTTATTAAATGAAGTCCTTCAGGAGAGCTATCAGTGTTTATGGTCTGGATACCCTATTGAAAAAAGAAAGGACCACATTTTTCACAGGAGTCATTACAGATTAATCCACTAACCTCATTGTACCTTTGGGAAATAAACCACTCACTGTTGCAGATCCGGTGTGCCAGACAGTAATAAAAAGACCTACTGCACAGACTGTTTATCTGATCAATAGAATGTGATAGCTGATATTAAATGAAGTGCACCTGCGCATTTCTTTTTTTTTCTTGGCTATGTGGTTTATGGATGAGATATGAATTACACAACCATTTAAATTGTCATGTTTTGTATCCAGTTACAGATGGCTGTTAGTTTAAAAAAATAACAAAACACCTGTGAGGAAGATTGTATGCAAAAGAGACCTTGTCACAATGGTGTAAATACAGTGCAAAATCACAAAACACAAGATCTATTTGCTCCTAAATATGAGCACATTCTGGAAGTATGGATTTTTTTTTTCAGGAAACCTGGCAAAGGGTTATTTTATCCTTGGCTTCAGAATTTTTATGTGATTGTGTAAGAATCTATTTTATTTGTGTCTTTCATGCTGTGATGATTTAGTAGATTTGAAATTATATTTTCATCATTTAGAAGGAGATATTTAACCAAATACCTTAGCCATATCATCTTTAAAGTCCAGGAAAGGATGGTCTACAGCATATTGTCTTTAACTTCACTGTAATGAATTCCCTAGACTTTCCAGGGGTTCCCTGACCTCTCTGCAAAGCTCCCTATGGCGTGATAACTTTGATGTACTGATTAGTTCCAACTGGAAATACATTTTTACTCAAAACTACTGGACTTTCACTGGTAGACTTTCACTGGGAACATTATAATGATTTATATTGTCAAGATTATTAATTTTTCTAAACTACTGAACACAAAATAGTTTACAAAAAACGCCATTGAGTTTTTGTTCACGCATTTTTTTATCCTTGATTCCCAAAGTAAGGAGTTAACCTGACCGCAGTGGTCTTCAGTACAAATGTCCCGGTACTTCAGCATGCTTACATTTATTGTTTAAGATGGCCACAGGCACTGCTATTCCATGGTTTCAACTCATCAAAGCAAACTGGTGAAAAATTGGTGAAGAAATAACGCAGCACTGTTGCTGGTTTACCAAAAGAGGCATAGAGCTGGTGTAAGTAGGTGGGTCAGGCAGCATCTCAGGAGAACATGGATAGATGATGTTTCGGATCAGGATACTTCAGATGATTGTGGTGGGATGGGAGGGTGGAGAGAGCTGGAAGTGAGGCTGAGGGCAGGACAAAGCCTTACGAGTAATAGGAGGATAGAGGCGAGGTTGAACAGAGATGAAAAGATAAGGCCGCAAGGTGGTGCAACAGTCGAATTGCTGCCCTGCAGCGCCAGAGACCCGGGTTAGATTCTGAATGGATGATGTCTGTATGGAGATTGTACGGTGTGGGTTTTCTCCGGGTGCTCCTGTTTCCTTCCACATTACAAAGACAAGCAAGATTGTAGGTTAATTGGCTTCTGTAAATTGTCCCTAATGTACAGTGCCCTCCATAATGTTTGGGACAAAGACCCATCATTTATTTATTTGCCTCTGTACCCCACAATTTGAGATTTGTAATAGAAAAAATCACATGAGGTTCAAGTGCACATTGTCAGATTTTAATAAAGGCCATTTTTATACATTTTGGTTTCACCATGTAGAAATTATAGCAGAAATTATATACATAGTCCCCCAATTTTGATAAGCCTAAACTTTGGCTGATGTCTCTAACAGTCTTATTCTTGTTTCTCAGTCTCATAATGGCTTCTTTGACTTTCATTGGCACAACTTTGGTCCTCATGTTGATAAACAGCAATAAAAGTTTCCAAAGGTGATGGAAAGACTGGAGGAAATATGGAATGAATGCAAAAGTGAATAGTGTGAACGGGTGACCGATGGTCAGTGTGGGCCGAATGGCCTTTTACCATACTGTAAACTAATATAGATATTTTCAGTTTAAATAAGTTTCATTCGCTTCGTGAAAATTTATTTATATCTACAATGTATCACACTCGCGATGCATTTAACATTTGTTGGATTGGTATAATGAGATCAGTGGTCTGAGGAAATTTCTGCCGTAATTCTAACTGGATATATATCTATATACTAAAACTCTTGTTTGTTTGTTCCTGAACTACAGCCAAAGTGGTACACGATCAAGCGACAATTTTAGGCCCACCTTTCTCACTGTCGTCACCCTTTGGTGCTAATGGAATGAAATCGGTGTTATATTTTTAAAGTTATTCACATTTTAAAGTTTAGATCTATCTCCGAGGGAGGGAGGGGGTGGAGTAAGGGAGAGGGGTGGAGGGAGGGAGGGGGGTGGAGTAAGGGAGAGGGAGGGAGGGGGGTAGAGGGAGGGCGGTGGAGGGGGGGGAGGAGGGGTAAGAGGCGGTTTGATGGGGAGGGGGGAGAGGGGATGGGGGTGGAGGTGGAGAGGGTGTAGCACCTATGCAGGAGAGGTTTGGGCCCAACGGGTCCACTTGGTCTAGTTTAGGACTAAAACTCAAACCTACATCACAAATAATTGAAGCATCCGTAGTAACAAAACTACTGAAAGATTCTGTGTCACAGCAATTTCTACATCAACATTAATCATGAAAAGATAATATTTCTCTGGACAAGGAGGGTGAGGATGGAACATGAACCAATGAATGTGGTCCAATCAAAGAATTTTACAACCCTTGAACGATTTTGTTTCCTAACTTGTTTCTGTTGTCCTTTTGCATTCCTAACTCATAAAATAAGCAGAATCTTCACTTGTTTAGTGTTCCAATATATGTAGCAAGAGCTCAACTTGGAGTTGGAAGTTTACAAACAATCTCTGCCACTTTAGCTTTTGCATGGTTTCAAAACCTCCAAGTTGGTTCAACCAACTGTTTGGCATCTGTATATTCGCTATGTAAACCTTATATACATTGCAACCTGCAGCCATGCATTAAAAAAACACTAAGTGCAGGATTAACTCAGCGGGTTAGGCAGCATGTCAGGAGAACATGGAGAAGGGAACGTTTTTGATTGGGACTAATCTTCACACAATGCAACACCTCGCGTTTATCTGTATCTAAAGATTTAGGCCTGAATCACTTTTTGATTCTGTAGAAGGGTCCTGATCCAAAACATTACCACTCCATGTCCTCCAGAGATGTTGCCTAACCCACAGTGTTACTCAAGCACCTTGATTTGTTTTGTAAACCAGCATCTGCAGTTCCTTGTGTCTCCATGATACATTTAAAATGTATTTGATTAATTTAAGCCATTATTGCTTCGAGTACGTATGGACAATCCTGAAATTTGTAGATTGTGGCATGTTACTTTGCAGTCCACTGTTAGAGTGGAATAAAATTCTTCAAATTCTCTTCAAGTGTATGGATTTTAATATTTTAGAAATGTTTAATTTTGCGGTTCTTATAAGCTAGAAATAGAGCACAACTTATGCATGTACTTTTTTTTTCTTGTGAGCCCTGAATAAAAAATTAAATCATTTTTGTCTCTTATACATTTGCCTTCCCCTTGTTATAAAGATTTACAATGATTACATAAAGTTTTCAAAATTTGATCAATCTATTTTAGCATTTGGAACTATGAGATTTAACCTTACTAAGGTACTTTTAGTATTTATCAGTAAATCTACAGTGCAATATAAAACTTTTAAATATTTAGCATTGAGAGAGTGCTTTAATTTCTTCTGTTTCATGAAGAGACTTTATTCTTCGCTAGCTCTTAGATTCAAAACTGATCAAGCATGTAGGTGCAATTTCTGAAATAGGAGATCACTGAAGACATTGCAGCTGTTTCTCATCAGAATTATGTGCTTGCATGTGTTTGCTAACTTGCATTTTTTTTTCTTGTGGCCAAACATTCATTGAAATTTATTTTTGCTATGAAAGCCTTGTTTTTTCTTGGTTAGCTGACTGTCTTTTAAATATAAGACCAAGTTCCTGTGGGTGTAACTGTTTCTCAGACATTTCCTGGGGAGGGTTGAAAACCAGAACAGATGATGATAGAGTAACTGGACTACAGTCATAATTAGATAAGTGATTGAAGATAGTGAAAGACATGGGAAACTCATAAAGAAATTGGCTTATAACAAATATTCAAAGAGGGAGGAGTGGTACATGCACTTCCCATTGGTTTCCTGTACTGATGTTTGCTTTGAAAGGCCCAGTGGACTAGTAAGATTGCTTAGATTAAATAAAAATTGCATTTCAAATACGATAATAGAATATAAATGTAACGTATGAAATAACTTCTGCAATTATTGCTGGCTGAATGAGGTTGCTAATTGGTCATTGTCCCAACAGTAATCTGGACTTCAGTTCGTTGATCTTGTCTGGTTCAATGCAAGCTGCTGCAAACATTTCAATTGAATTGCTGTGCTTGTGGGCAATGTGTGAGTTACAAGTGGATGATTAATAGGTTGCAAAATGGAATTATATGAGCAATTTCTTTTTGGAACACTTTTAAAGTTACTCTGATTAGTGTAAATGGTGATCGAGGTGCCATGAGAAATTGATACAGGTGAATAGAAATGAAAAATGTTGATAATATATGCATCTTCCAAATTAATATGGAGAAAATAGTAAGCATGTGCTCAACTTTATTTTTAAGCAATTTTACCTTTTGACATTTTTGAAATGATCGCCAAAAAAATTGCTCATAAATAAAATGGTCAAGGGTATGCATGCTGCTGGCACTTCTGCTAGGTGTTGGGAACCCAGTAGTTGTGTTCTGCTACAATTAAGAAAAATACCTGTAAACTGTTGACAAGAGAATTAAATATTTGAGGATATGAGGCCAGAGGAGATGAAGAGGAAAATGTGTGCAGAGACCATGAAAAAAATTTGAAGATGAAGGCAAAATATTATAATTTTGAAATATGTGCATGTGGAAAGTCAATTGCTGTTAGTAAGAAATGAAGCTGTGGGGAAAATGGGACCAATCATATATGTAATTGGTTAAAAATTCTAGCATTCAGTAGGGGAGTTCAGTACAGAAATCCAGCATGGAATTAGGCCCTTCGGCCCATGGAGTCTGTGCTGACCAACGATCACCCCATATACGGAGTTCTATGTTATCCCAGTTTTGCATCCTACACGCTAGGGACAATTTAAATGAGCCAGTTAACTGCAGGTCTTTGGAATGTCAGAGGAAACCGGAGCATTCAGAGAAAACCCATGTGGTCACAGGGAGTATTTACAATTTCTGTACAGTCAGGACCTGTAGTCAGGATTGAACCTGGGTCTCTGGCGCTGTAAGGCAGCAGCTCTAACACTGTGCTACCCAAAACATGTCAGAAAAGCTATGTCCCTGATATAATAAACATCAGGGAATCAATCAGCCTCCATTGTGTGAGATTTGACTGTAGCCAGTGGTGTTTTTGATTCCCTGAGTTATATCGCTCATAAGTCGAGTTGCAGGATTTTTGATCTTGTGATGACACCAAGTGACTTGAAAACTAACTACACATCCACCTATCATTCTAATTGATTGCTGGTTGGGGGGGTGAACCTTCTGTAAGTGGGTGTTTACAAACTTTAGACTTTAGAGATAAAGCATGCAGCATGCCGATCATCGATCACCATACGCTAGTTCTATGTCTTACACACTAGGGATAGTTTTACAAAGGCCAATTAACTTACAACCTGCACGTTTGGAATGTGGGAGGGAACCGGAGGAAACCTAGGCAGTGACATGGAGAAAGTGCAAATTCCACAAAGACAGCACCTGAGGATAGGATTGAACGTGGGATTCTGGAGCTGAGGCAGCAGCTCTACCGCTGTGCCACTATGCTGCCCCGATGGAGTGGTGGATAAAATGTCAGAAGAAGGACCCATGTGGTGTCTGGAACAATCACTTGAAACTCAATGTTTAAAATTAAACACGGGTTTCAACAACCTCAATAGATAAAATGTTATACAGTTGAATGTATTGAGATTTTGACTAATAAGCAAAGTTTATTGTAATTACAATTTAGATTTGAAATTCCATAAAGATGGGGAACCCCAGATGTGATGTATCAAATGTTTGTTCTATTTGATTTGTGTGGATATCCTATCACACATTAATTAAAATTATGTGCTATATGAATTTGTCCACTTATCGGGTACTTGGGCAAAGTGAAATACCTTGAAGATGAGAAACAGAATTTTTTTTGTGCTAAATCTTTAAATTCACTTCCAGTGGATAGTGATGCAAGGTTTCACAACATGGACATGATTACAGAGAAATTACTTAACAATGTACAAATGCTGGTTCTCAGAGCCATGGTGATTAAATACATATTGGTGAAAATTCAGGACTAATGAGTCATGACAAAGCGCAGGCATTCTCAAAGTTCCTGTGACCAAAATGTGACCCATCTGTTGACGTTAAACTAAAATTTCAGACTAAATATGTTATTCTAGTGAGCTTTATAGAGACCTGAGCTTTAAATGTAATCCTTGAGTGTTTTGAAATAACGATGTAGAAAGTCTTAATCATAAGATATCGTCATTCAGTGTAAATGCGTTGTATATTTCTGTCTTTCGGTTCAGCTTGTGTACTATTGTCCTCAAAAGAATAATTTATAATATTGGATCTCACGGGATATATTCTCTTTAGAATATTTTTCAATGACTTGTATATACCATTTGAGTCTTTTGACCTTTTCTTTCGTCCATTGCTTTTTAAAGCTGTGGTAAAGTTGCTGTGGTGGGAAGAATAAAATTTGTTCAACATGAACAGAGCTGAACATGTTTGTGATTTGGTCTAATGGAGATGTCCTCTTACATTTTTCCGTTAATTTTTTATTGCAAGTGACAGTTTGTACATTGAAAAAAGAGTTGCTACAGAGGAACATAATGGTTATCAGGTGCCTATGGAAATGCAAACTAGTAAATACACTGCCTTGGCTCATCTTGAGAAATTACATCTGACTGGCATTTAATTTGATTTCCTTCCTGAGTACTATAATTATATGCAATTAGATTATTGAAATGACACAGCCTGATTTGGCTGCTAAAAGACTCTTGACCCAGGTTAAACTCTTTCATTCCAGCGTTATCTTGGAAAGTTTCTCTGCACTCCTAAATTTCATCACTTTGCAGAACCAACCCAGAAAAATAGAACAGAAAAAAATGTAAGCAAAAATTGTAACTGCCTGTAGCCACTGGTTTCTCATTTGGTTTGAGTGAAGCAAATTTTTGGGACATTTGCCAGTTCTACACTCAACAGACTAAACTATAGAATAGAAAATATCCACCATATTTGTAAATTTTTTGGCCAATTTTATTCAATTGGGCACAAAAGTCACTGAAGTTGCAAACAGATGTCACTTGTTTTTTAAAAATTATTCCAATATATAGTCATCAAAGGGATGAACATGATCAGTTTGAGGATTTATTTAAATTGATGATTATGAATGAATTGGTTTTAAGTGGAAAATGGGAGCTGAATTGCACATTGGTTTGCCTCCCACGTTATTAACAAAGGCGTTGGTGCCTCAACCCCTTGGATGTAAACTATTAGCACATCCACATACTAATTAATGGTAGTTGCTTGTAGAAAATGACTGTCAATAATTACATGGGACAAAACGTTAATTCTATTCAAGGAAAGAATTGAAACAATAGCATAATTTTCTTTTGGATTCCTTCTGTTGGGGTTTATAATGGCAGCCACATTTTGCCGCGGATACAATGTACAATTGTAAAGAGCCTGTGGATTGAGATTATTAAATCTGTGCCTGTAAATGAAGACAATAGTATACTGGGATATTGCTGCGTTCTCCATAATGTGGGCTTGTAATTGTATGTTCCATTCTTTCTATATGCATACATGTGTGGTTATGTTATAAAATAGCAGATGTATATTTTAATGTAAAGCTTCATAAAGAAATAGTGAGATTCAGTTACTGAAAATACAAGAACGAAAAAGATGAGACAGGAAAGATTCATTCTTTGTTTTGCACTACGTTTTGCTTCGTACTAGGTGTGTAAATTAATTGGCTGTATTATATTAACTGAAGAGATGAATATACTCAATTCTAATTTGCTTTGTGTATCTCTTTTCCAGAATGACATCTTCCTAGCCTTCGACAAGCCTTACATGGACTTAATGATGCCCCAGGCTTCAAATAATAATTTGTACAGTACAACTAGGACCTCACTCTTTCGCATAAATTATGGTACGACACATCAAAATCTCCAGTTTGCTGCAAGAAACCTCAGGACATAGTTTTCTGACTGGTTTGCATGTTCGTCATTGTGTGTGTCCTTGCGCATATGTGTATCTGTGTGGTGCACAGTGTGCGGAATGAAAAATGCACAACAGCGAATCTGCCTCAGTTTCCTCATCAGCACATTCTACTTCAACAATCTCAATAAACAGAAATGGAAAAACTATCAGCAATGCAATTCAGATGCCTAACCTGGACTGTAACACATGCATTAACCTTGACTTTCACATGCTGCTGAAAAAACATTAAGGTTTTCACTGTAAATTATTAAGTATAGAGAAGTATTGATTTTTTTAAAGTTGCTAATGTTTGGAAAATACAGAATAATATTTAACATTTTTGCTTCCTTTATATTGATACTTTTTTGAACTGAATGTGTAACTTTTTTTCCTGATGCACATCCATTATTGATGTGTCTGGAAGTAAATTACAGTTCTAAATATAAACAAGAGAAATTTTGTTTAAAACTTGTGAATATATGCCGTGAGAATGGATTATGTTTCTATTCTTGGATAAAAGCTGTTTATACATAAGCATAATCCAGAAGTCCAAGCTTTGGTGTACAGTCCCTTTCACTGATATGGTTAAAGTACCAGCAATGCAATCCATCTGCATCGAGTTAATTTCACAATTTTATTCTCTGCCTTCCAATGTGAGATATATTGCAGTCGGGATGGTGAACATCACTATACATGGTACTGAAAATGAATGGAATTCAAAACCGTACTCAAAACAATCACATTTAGTCTTCCTTTCCTTTATGTATATATTATGTACCTGGGCAATGTATACATGAACTGTCCTGGGATGGGCAGTGTTGTGTTTGTAATTTCTGGAGCCTGACTCCCTTCCCCCAACTCCCTGTAAGTAATAAATTAGAAAATGATTACACTTTTCTGTCCTGCTGGTGATTTGATTAAATGATAGACTGTGTCTTCACTGCTCATAATGCTGTTTTTGTAAATTTGCTGAAAGTTGCAAATAATTGCTACTCATAATGCTTAAAGCATATTAATTTTTATTTCTGAATCAATAAAAAAAAAATGGTCTTGTAGATTGAGATATCAAAAAATAAGTTTGGCAGGATGCAAATAAAAGCTTTGAGAGGAGAAAGTGGTCATTCGGGCAGTGCAGAGAAATGTTATGAAATTAGGCTCCTCTTAGGCAGTAGAGAGGCTGCCCTACAGTGCCAGAGGCACAGGTTCAATCTCGATTACAAGTGCTGTCTGTACAGAATTTGTATGTTCACCATGTGACTGCGTAGGTTTCCTCCGGGCACTGTGGTTTCCTCTCGTATTCAAATTATGTGCAGGTTTGTAGGTGAATTAGCCTCTAAATTGCCGCTAGTGTGTGGGACATATAACTAGTGCAAGGATAGTAGCTGGTTGGCATGGACTCGGCGGGCCGAATGGCCTGTATCCTCGCTGTATCCCTAAACTAAACTTTAAATTATTTTCTAATTTGTTTTCTTGGTTAGACATTTAACTCTGTTTAAGTGTGTAGGAAAGAACTGCAGATGCCGGAGTAACTCAGTGGGTCAGGCAGCTTCTCTGGAGATTCCATCTCTCCAGAGATGCTACCTGTCCCGCTGAGTTACTCCAGCATTTTGAGTCTACCTTAACTCTGTTTAAGAGTGGGTTAACCAGTAAATGCCAATTAATTAAGTTCAATTAATGGTGCCAATTTCACAACCTGCTATTTAACACGATACCCTATTTTCAGACTTTCTACCCATTAGTAGAATGCCTGCTTTTTCTCTATTTAGTTAAAGTAGAAATGGGGATTAAACTGCAGTAACAAGCAGATGATCGGCAGTGCCTGTTTTCTACTTGGGCAATGAGTTCAAAATCTAGTTCATGTTTTGGAAAAATATCATCTTGTTGAGACCGGTTGTATTTCTGGGGGGCTCCAGATAAACCTGTCTGAATCAGACTTGATGATCAGTGCTGTGCTTTTGGTAGATTTAGGTTGTAATATTACACCCAATAAGATTGAATTGAAACTGTCCCATGTTCAGTTTGCTAACAACTATAAAAAAAGTTGCAGTATGATAACATTTTACCTCAATAACCTGACGGTATTTGTGAATGTCAAGAGGCAAAAAGACGGCATGCTTACAGAATAATTTTTTGTCTCCAACACAGGAACTCTTCAGTTTAAATATTCACATAACAATTATAATTGGCTTCAAAGATTGTAAAAGTGCCATTGCATAAACAGTTCTGAAAAGCAGTCTTAAAGGACTGGGCCCACTTCTCGCCTTTGCTAGAGGCATTGATCTTGGACATCGTGTAGGATTTTTAATACATATATATATATAATATATATATCCATCCCTCCACAATGTAAAGGACTTTCAGTGATAATGAATGTTACCATTTCAACTGTGGTCGCCTCCCGCATAATCACATATGTATTTCTTATGAGTTGATTCTATATTTCATTGGAGCCTTTGTTGATATCAGATTTTACTATATAAATGCTGAAAGCAAAACATCCCCTTGTATGAAAGTTTTGACAGTGTCTGTCACATTTCAAATGTTTTAATGTGAAACATCAACAATTATAATCGCAGCTTAAAGAAAACATAAAAAGTTTCTCCTTTTTAATTTAAGGATAAATGGAACAGTTAGCAGCAGTAATAATTAACTTTTAATTGATCTTGAACTGTTTAGATCACAGGTAAGCAGGTTTTAGACTAGTTCTGGTGCTTTGAAGAAGTGTTCCTGAAGTACTTGAATCATCTCATTTTAAGGAGGTTTTTTGCATACAACAAATTATCCACCAACATTTCTGCCACCTCCAACGATATCCCACCACTGGCCACATCTTCCCATCTCCACCCCTTTCTGCTTTCCGCAGTGACCGTTCCCTCCAAAACTCCCTGGTCCACTCGTCTCTTCCCACCCAAACCACCCCCTCCCCAGGTACTTTCCCCTGCAACCGCAGGAGATCCAACACCTGTCCCTTTACCTTCCCCCTCGACTCCATCCAAGAACCCAAACGGTCTTTCCAGGTGAGGCAGAGGTTCACCTGCACATTCTCCAACCTCATCTATTGTATCCGCTGCTCCAGATGTCAACTTCTCTACATCGGCGAGACCAAGCGCAGGCTCAGCGATCGTTTCGCTGAACACCTCCGCTCAGTCTGTCTCAACCAACCAACCGGTGGTTCAACACTTCAACTCTCCCTCCCATTCCCAATTTGACCTTTCTGTCCTGGGCCTCCTCCACTGTCAGAGTGAGGCCCAGTGCAAATTGGAGGAACAGCACCTCATATTTTGCTTGGGCACTTTATAACCCAGTGGTTTGAACATTGACTTCTCCCACTTCAGGTAGTCCCTGCTTCCCTCCTCTATCCCCTCCCTCTTTCCAGTTCTCCTACTAGTCTTCCTGTCTCCGTCTACATCCTGTCTTTGTCCTGCCCCCCTCCCCTGACATCTGTCTGAAAAAGGGTCTCGACCCGGAACGTCACCCATTCCTTCTCTCCTGAGATGCTGCCTGACCCGCTGAGTTACTCCATCATTTTGTGTCTAACCTCATGTTAAATCAAGTTGAATTTATCCTCGTATGGTGAGGTAAAAGCGCAATGATAATCTTGCTTGCAACAGCATCACATGCACATTGATCCAGACAACACATAAAAACAAATTACACAAAAATTAAACATTCTACAAGACAGTTTTAAGAAAAGACCAGAAAACAATCCATTAGAGCAAATCACAAATAAGACATTAAGTCCATGGTAGTGCCGATGTGGTACACAGTATTCTGTTACTGAGGTGCGATTAGGGTTGTGCAGATCAGTTCAAGAACCAGATAATTGTTGGAGAATAGCTATCCCTGAAGCGGGTGATGGAGTTCTTGATGATGGATGTCACTTTTCATGTGACACTGTCTCGTGTAGATGTTTTCAGTAGTGGGGAGGGCTATACCTGTGATAGATTCTGCTGGGTCCACTACTCTTTGCAGCCTCTTGCGATTCTGTACATTGGAATTGCTGTACCAGGCCATGATGCAACCAGTCGGGATACTTTCTGCAGTACATCTGTCAGTTTGTCAGTGAATTTGGTGACATGCCATCATTCTTAATGTCTAAGGAAGTAGAGACACAGCTCCATCATGATAACATCTATATGCTGGACCCAGGGTGGGTCATCCAAGATGTTAACATTTCAAAATTTGAAGTTGCTAACTCGCCCCTGCTGACCAAGGAAAACTGGAATATAATCTCCAAAATTTCTCTTTCTGAAGTCAACGACTCATTCCTTGGATTTGTTGATGTTGAGCATTGTTTTTGCATCAGCATTCAACCAGTTGTTCTACCCTATCCTGTACGCTAACTCCGCACCACCTCTGATAATGCCAACAACAGCGGGGTTTATCGGCAAATTTATGGATGTTATTGCAGCTATGCTTGGGCACACAGTCACGGGTTTAAAGAGAGCATAATGGGGCTAAGCACACAGCCTTAAGCACTCTTGTTGATGGAGGGAGGAAATGTCTGCACTGACTGAGGTCTGCTGATGAGGGAGTCAAAGATCCAGTTACAGACCACCAGGCCTTCGAGTTTGGTGACTGGTTTGGAGGGGATATTTGGATTGAACACCGAAGCATGCCATCATACTGCCGGAGAATGTTAAGACACACTATCACGCTACTCATTCTGCATGAAATGGACACAGGAGGTGTCCGTTGTGCTCTGACAGTCATGGGTCATTGTTTGGCAATCGGAAAAGAGCTATCACGCTACTGGATTTGTTTCTGGCTAATAAATACTTATCTTTGTAGAGTCATAAAGCAATATCACATAGAAACAGGCCCTTTGGCACACATTGTCCATGCCAAAAAAGTTGTCATTTTGGGCTAGTCCCAATTTCCTTCATTTAAGCCAATCCCTCGAAACCATCCCTATCCATAACTGTCCAAATATCTTTTGTTAGTCGTAATAATATCTGCTTCTGTAACCTTCTCTGGCAGCTCATTCCAGCCATGGACTACCTTCTAATTTTGGAAATTTAGTGATAATTTAGGAGGAAAAATTACCGTTTTTGTGTATCAATTTTCCAAATTGTTAAATGGGACCAGAGCTTGATATATATCTTGATTTATTTTCTAGTGCCACCCAAGTAGAATTTCAATGTTTTATTACCAAAGTGATATAACTCCATTCCACCTTAAGTAACTGCACCATGTGATCTCTCATCAACACTCAATTCATCATGTTCATTATCTTCCTTTTCCTTCCTTATTTTCTCCTTCCATATACATTTTGGAACCAGTATTCACTCCCCTGATGTTGCCATTTCACATTGCTCTTCACCCATGCCCCCTTTCCCTTCTCTTTTTCTTCTGTATTTGCCCCAGAGAAACACTCATTCTCATGCATTTGCATTTTAAAATCTCAGTTGTTAGATGTCGGATCTCTTCATTATAACATGTCCACAGCAACTACTTTTGCTCAACTTCACCCATGACTTCACCTTTGACATCCCAGTGTTTATTTAAACCATGACTGCTCTATTGATACTGTCGCCAACTCTAGTCCCTTGTCCCAGCAATGTAGACTGGAACATTTATGGCAGGTTACTGAATCCAGAGAGAACATTTTGAGAATGCGCCATCATTTTGGATAATTTAATTGCTCTTGAATTTGCTGTCAAAAATTAGAATGAGCCTTTAGATTGCTACAACTATATGAGACTAATGAACAAAGCTTACCACCAGTTCTCTTCATTTTCCCCTCTTTCCAGATTTTCAGGCTGTCCGTCTAACATCTAGAGCTGAATGCATTTTTAGGAAAAGTGAAGCTTAGCGAGAAGCTGCAAACTATTGCGATTGAACCATTCCTTACCTTGCTAATTGCCTGAAAATGAACCAGACTGGAACTACTGCACTGTATTTGACCACAGGATAAGATCCGGATTGGACTGCATCATCGTTGAAGCTGTGTATTTCCTTATCCATAACACTGCCCTTCTCAGCTGCTGAAACCTTTATCAATAGTTTTCCTTCCTCCAAACTTAAATGTCCTATTGTGCATATGACCAGAAATTGCTGTTTCATTCTTCATAATGCTGAAATCATCCAAAACTTTGTATCCCGTATATTAACTTGCAATGTAAGTTCGTTTGTCTATCACTCCTTTGCTTATTAACTAACATTGGCTCCCAGTTGGACTTTAAGATGCCCATTCTTGCTTTTAAGTCCTTCCATAGCCTTTCCGACTTCTGTACACGTCTGCAACCTTCCATGATGTCTGAGCTTATCCAATTCTGCATCCTAGTTTAGTTTAGAGATGCAGCACAGAAACAGGCCCTTCAGCCAGCCAAATCCACACTGACCAACGATCCCTGTACACGAGCACTATCCTACACACGGGACAATTCTACAACTTTATTGAAGCTAATTAACATACAAATCTGTATGTCTTTGGAATGTGGGAGGAAAGTGGAATATCAAGAGAAAACCCATGCGATCAGGGAGAATGTACGAACTCCAGACAGACAGCATCTGTCATCAGGATCAAACGTGGGTCTCTGGGGCTGTAAGACAAAAACTCTACCACTGGGCCACCTTTTATTCTTGCAGGAACTTTCTTGATAATGTCCTCCACTCGTACCACCTGTGCCTCAGCTGCTAATAACCTGCGCTCTGAAATTCCTTTGCGAAGAAGAAAATCTTCTGCCATGTCTTCTTTCAATAATGTGCTTATTAAAATTCACCTTTTGGATCAGCTGCACCATTTATATCTTTATGTGGCTCGGATTTTGTTGGAAAATGCTGCTGTGAAGAAAATTGCAGCTCCAGCTGCGTTAAAGATGACATGTAAATGCAAGTTGTTTAATTTGTAAAACATAATGTAACTTCCTAAATTTAATCCATATAAATAAAGCATGCATCTGTTAATTCTTCAACGAGAATACTTTGAGATTTTCATTCAATGAAGAAGCTTTATTTGGATTAAGTAGGCACAAACTATCGAATGCTGTTAGGCAAAGTGGTTTGAATCGAGTTAGCTTTCTGCTTGAATCCAAGACTAATTAAAATTTTAAAAATAAGATCATATTATGTTAGAATTACCTCAAAAAGTAATTGGCAATGGTTTGAAGGCATTTTCAGAATCTGGTATATCAAAATTGAGACATTGAAGAAGAACGTACTTTTCTATTTCACAAACACTTCTTTATTTCATTTGGAATAATAAGATGAATCTTTGGCTCTCAGAACAACGTAAATAAAATTTGTTTTGGTATTTTGCTCTACGTTCTTCAAGGATAGTATCCTTAGTATGGAATTAAGAAATTTAGTTTGAAGGATAGGTTTCAGAGGAGGTGTCCAGGCAGAAATGTCTGGGAATGGGCTCAACTGGGGAGATCTCGAAAGAACCGCCAACAACTGGGTGAGGTGGAGGACATATACATAGAAACATAGAAAATAGGCGCAGGAGGAGGCCATTCGGCCCTTCGAGCCAGCACCGCCATTCATTGTGATCATGGCTGATCGTCCCAAATCAATAACCCATGCCTGCCTTCTCCCTATATCCCTCGATTCCACTAGCCCCTAGTGTCAATGGCCTATGCTCCCTAGAGGAGCAAAGGGCTTAAGAAGAAGAAGATGGGTTTCAGAGTTGGGAAGTTGCCGAGGATATATTGTTGGGGAGATGATGATGAAACTATACTGCTAGTTTTCCGTATAGTTGGTTGTGATTAGCCCTAGCAATAGCAGGCTTTTCATTTCTGTATTCATTTAAAACCCAATGGTCCTGAGCATCAAGGATATGTACAGCCATAAACTTCTGCATAATTTTTTTATTGTATTTATTGGTATTGATGGGGAATTTATAATTGTGTAAAGTTCTGAACTGCATATAGAATCAGTTCCTGTACTTTCTGAGGTAGCTCTTGTCTTTCAACGCCTGCAGTAAGATGCTGCAGATGTTCTATCAGTCGGTGGTGGCAGTGCCATCTTCTACGCTGTTGCATGCTGGGGCAGCTGGGCGAAGGCCATCGATGACAATTCTATCAATTCCATAATTTAATTAAATTAAATAATTAATGGGAGGGAGGTTTAATTAGGAGCCGAGGGTGGGTGTGAACATTTGGGTGAAACCCAAGAGAGTGTCCAGGTACAAGTACTGGCATTCAGGTAAATGTGCACAGTTAGTGTAGCTGGTCAAAGATAATGAAGTTGGTCTTTCCAAACTGAAAAAAGTTAAAACTCATCCTCAGCTAATAGACAAAGCGACGGTCATCACGTTCGTGGAATCTGACGTCGTTTCTTCAAGGTGATGGAAAAAGAGAGGGGCATGAGGACGAGTCTTTACAATGATGCTAAGTGTTCGCATAAAGTAACCCGGCTGAGAAAAGTAAGGAGCAAACTAATGTTTTAATTTGACCTTGCTAATCCGTGGTCATTTTTTACATGGTGAAGTGAAATATGCACATGTAGAAGTACACCTATTGCATGCGAACACCAGATTTTTGCTTTTTATTCCCGGCTAACAGCTCTACACGGGTTCTGAGATTAGATGCGTTTTGTTTTAGAATAGTAGAATAGTTCCTTTATTGTCATTGTAACATGAGCCATGTACAACGAAATTGTAAAATGTCAGCCAGTCAGTGCACCATTCAAACATTTCTAAAAGCTAACGATACATACAAGGTAAAATATTTTAAAAAAGATAAACAACTAAAATAAATATCATGAAAATAGCACGCATAAACACCCAACCCTACATCCTTCTGTCGATTTCACAGTCTCTTATTATGTATCGCCCCTGCGTTCCTTGGCGGCTACATTTAGTGCCTTTATAGCAGTGGGGTAAAAACTATTTTTAAGTCTGTTTGTCCTTGTCCTTGTAGATCTGTACCGTCTGCCTGACGGTAACAGTTCAAACAGGGAGTGTCCGGGGTGGGAAATGTCCTTTATAATACTCTGGGATTTTTTGATGCAGCGGGAACTGTGTAAGTCCTCCAAGGTAAGTAGAGGGCAGCCGACAATCCTCTGGGCGTTGTCAATGGCCCTCTGGAGCGCTTTCCTCTGAGCCGCTGTGCAGCTGGTGTACCATACGCATACACAGTATGTTAGGATGCTCTCAATGTAGCACCGATAAAAGGACAACAGCAGTCTCTGAGTGATGTTATTCTTCCTGAGCACCCTCAGGAAGTGCAGTCTCTGCTGGACCTTTTTCAGCAGCGCAGAGGTGTTCACGCTCCACGTCAGGTCCTCCTCAATATGGATTCCCAGGAAGCGGAAATCCGCCACCCTCTCCACACAGTCCCCTCTGATAGTTAATGGTACCATGTCCGTTTTATTCTTTCTGAAGTCTATTATTATTTCCTTTGTCTTTAAGGTGTTGAGGAGCAGGTTATTTTCTCCACACCACACTGTCAGCTGCTCCGCCTCATCCCGGTAGGCGTACTCGTCCCCCCCGGTGATGAGTCCCACCACCGTAGTGTCATCCGCAAATTTGACAATGGTGTTGCTGTGGTGGGCGGGGGTGCAGTCATGTGTATAGATGGTGTAGAGCAGGGGGCTCAGCACGCAGCCCTGTGGAGAGCCGGTACTGAGGCTGAGGGCCGTGGATGTGTGATGGCCCACTCTGACTCTCTGGCTGCGAGCTGACAGGAAGCTATTTATCCACATGCAGGTGGAGTGTGGAAGTCCCAAGTCCCCCAGTTTGTCCACCAGTTTATGGGGAAGGATTGTATTAAAGGCAGAGCTGTAGTCCACAAAGAGCATCCGCACGTAGCTCCCCGGCTGCTCCAGGTGGAACAGTGCAGCATGGAGGGCTGTGGCTATAGCGTCCTCTGTGGATCTATTCGCTCTGTACGCAAACTGGTGGGGGTCAAAGCTTCGGGGCAGGAGTGATGTGATATGACCCCGGACCAGTTTTTCAAAACACTTCATCACCACTGGTGTGAGTGCGACTGGCCGGTAGTCGTTGAGGCTGGAAATGTGGGGTTTTTTGGGCAAGGGGACTATGATTGCGGACTTCAGACAGGATGGAACAGTGGACTGGGCCAGAGACTGGTTGAAAATCCTCGTACAGACTCCAGCCAGCTGGTCAGCGCAGTCCTTCAGCACGCGTCCAGAGACGCCGTCGGGTCCAGTAGCCTTCCTTGGATTGATGGCCCGCAGCGTGCGCCTCACCTCATGCTCCTCTATCTTGAGGGTTAGGCTGCTGTGGACCATGTGGTGTGATATGGCTGTCTCGGGTGGCTCCACTTCAAAGCGAGCAAAGAAGAGGTTCAGCTCCTCTGCCAACGAGGCGTCACCTTCAGCAGCTCCAAGGTTGGTCTTATAGTTGGTTAGATACTGGATCCCCTGCCACACCTGCCTGCTGTTGTTACTGTCCAGGTGGTCCTCTATCTTCCTCCTGTAGTCTAATTTGGCCTCTCTGATGCCTCTCTTCAGGTTAGCTCGGGCCATGCTGTATAAAGCCCTATCGCCAGACCTAAAAGCAGTGTTCCTCTCTTTTAACAGCCGCTGGACCTCCCGGGTCATCCAGGGCTTCTGGTTGGGGTAGACCCGGATGCGTTTGTCCACTGTGACAGTGTCCATGCAGTTTTTAATGTAACATAGTACACTGTCTGTGAACACCTCCAGGTCCCGGTGTTCAAACACATCCCAGTTGGTCCTGTCGAAGCAGTCCTGCAGCTGCTGAGATGCACCATCAGGCCAAGTTGTGATGGTCTTTGTGATGGTAGGAGCGGTTTTCCTGAGGGGGGCATATGCAGGAATTAAAAACAGGGACATATGGTCCGACTGACCCAGGTGTGGTAGTTGTCTAGCCCTGTAGCCCAGCTTGATGTTGGAGTAGACCTTGTCCAGTGTGTTAGCTCCTCTTGTAGCACATTTAACATGCTGATAGAATTTGGGGAGCATTCCTTAACTTTGAAGGCAGTTTTGTAAATTAAGTTGTAGCCTCCTAAAGCAAATATAAGAGGACAGGCAATGTAAAAAGGCCCGGTGTATCAGAGGTGCTCGCACCTTGCAGTGTAACAACATTTCCTCTAAGTCTTGTTAGGGACATGTGCAATGGGTGATGTTAGAAATTGAAGTAAAAGCTTGAGAAGGCATAACACTGACAAGTTTGAGACAAGCTTGAGAAGGCATAACACTGACAAGTGAACATAGAACAGTATGGGAACTGGCCCTATGGCCCACAATGTCCAGGTGGATCATGATGCAAAGTTTAACTTATCTCCTCTGTCTACAGGTGATCCATATCCCTCCATTCCCTGCATATCCATGTACTTATCCACATGCCTTGTAAATGCCACTATCCTGTCTGCCTCCACCAACATCCCATCAGTATATTCCAGCTACCCACCACCGTGTAGACAAAAAACGCCCCACATATCTTCTTTAAACCTTGCCCCTCTTACCTTAAAGTTATGCCATATAGTCATTGACATTTCCACCCTTGGATAAAGGTTGTGACTGTGTATCCTATCTGTCTATATTGAGTCATACAGTTCGGAAACAGGCCCTTTGGCCCAGTTCGCCAGACTGTCCAAGATGCCCCATCTAAACCATTTGCTTGCATTTGACCCATACACCTATAAACCTTTTCTATCCATGTGCCTGTCCAAGTATCTTCTAAATGCTGTTGTAGTAGCTGCCTCAATTACCTCCTCTAGCAGCTCGTTCCATGTATCCACCACCTTTAAGTGGAAAAACTGCCCCTCAGGTTCGTATTAAATCTTGGCCGACTCACCTTAAACATACATCCTCTTGTTTTAGATTCCCTTATCCTGGCTAAAAGAGTGCATTTACCCTATCTATTCCTCTCATGATCTAATACACCTCTATATGATCACCCTTTAGTACAGTGGTGCAACGGTAGAGTAGCTGCCTGACAGTGCTTACAGTGCCAGAGACCCGGGTTCGATTCCGACTATAGGTGCTGTTTGTACGGAGTTTGTACATTCTCCCCATGACCATGTGGGTTTTCTCCGAGATCTTTGGTTTCCTCCCACACTCCAAAGGTGTACAGGTTTGTGGGTTAATTGGCTTGGTATAAATGTGAATTGTCCCTTGTCTGTGTAGAATAGTATTGATGTGTGGGGATCGCTGGTCGGCACGGAATCGGTGGGCCGAAGGGCTTGTTTCCGCACTGTATCTATAAACTAAACTAAAACTAAGTTGAAGCAACCATAATATTGTTCTCATGCATTATATGGGAATTTAAAATGGCAAAGTTTCTCATTAAACAAAATGGTGGCTCTGATGACTACATAGGAAATATTTACTTGTCCATATCTTAGGGACCACAAATTTGAACCAAAGTGCAACATGTTGAAAGCTGGAAATGTTGCACTTTCCTTCCAGATAGTTTGAGACACCCAAGGGGCCTTTATGCTTGCTCATTTCTCAGACTCTCTTTAATATTTAGAATTAAATAGTTACAGTGTGTCCCCTCATACAGATGTTACATGATGGGAAACAGATTTACATGGTTTTTGACACACTGCCTTAGTTAAAGAGGAGGCATATCAGACTAACTGCCATCCTTATTCATGGGAATAGTAATAAAAAGGATTCCCAAAAGCATTTTCCATTTGTTTCACAGCAACTCGTTCTTTAAGTTATTATTTCAGAGGGCTGGAGTTTGATGAGTGTGTTTGTGAATCTGTGTTGTAATATGAAAACACAGTTAGAGGTGCAGAGCTCCAAATCATCCCTTAACTTTTTATAATGACACAGATTAAAATGCTGAAAAGTGCTAAATCTTCTGTAGCATAAGAGAATGGAAAGTGATAACACAACGAGGAATTAAACAGCAGTGAATATAAATTTGTATGCATGTTCTGTATCCTTTATTTTGCCCCTTTTCTCAGTACTGATCTGCAGCTAAGAGTGATTGAGTTATGGGTTCCCTGCCAGAGTTGCTTTGCTTTGATGAATCTCTTCTGCAGCTGCTCTTTCTGTGCTACAACTATTTGGCAGACACTGGTCATTTGAAGGTCAGTGTGTGCCTTAAGGTGATTTTACATTTTGCTTGAATTTGGAAGCAATCTTAAGCCAGACTCTATTTACTGCTGCCCAATGCTAATAATGATCTGCGCCTGCTTTAACCAGATGGAATTTAAAGACGGCGACCTGTTCACAGAAAGTGCCAAAAATCAGGCTCACAGTTTTCAGGATAACTCCTCTCACTAGACCTGGATGCAGAGGTTAATATTGAAACGTTTCTTAATAAGATAAAGACGTGGGCTCTAAAAATGCTGAAATGGGATCTATTGAAGGGAAAGTACACCATTTAATTTATAAGTGTAAGTTTGAAAGGAGCAACAATGCCAGAAAAATTGGAAACCAAGGAAAGAAATTGCTATCTATGCAGAATGGTTGAGAACATGAAGTGACTGTATAGATTGTCCTCGCGACCCTTCAGACTGTCCATCATTCACATTTGGAATTGATAGAAGCAGTAATAAATAAAAAGTGTCAATATTGTCTGAAAAGCACAAGTCAAGCACTTAACAATGTATTAACCTTTGGTACTCACGTACAAGAGAACTCCAAATATACAAACAAAACTCAAAGTCTTACTTAAAATTTATTTATACAAAATATAAATTATATAAAATGGGATGGGAATTTGCTTCCCAAAGTGAAATTGTAAAGACAATATTTTAACCTACAGTGTGCTAAATGGGAATTATTTCTATTTAAGAGTGGGACACTTTGGTAATTACATCAAATGGAACTTCTTTCTTTGAAAATTTGTTAAGTGGAAACCAATCTTGAGGTAAAATCCTGGGCTGGGATTTAAAACTAATAGCTTTTTGACTTGGGTAAGAGTGCAACTACTGTGGACTATAACATTTAGAGACTATTATTTTGGGTTTGTTTAAAAAGGAAATTTTTAGAGTCACAGAAAGGGAGAAACATTTGAAGAAACACAAGGTTTGTAAGAGTGTTGTACACTGGTTCCTTTGAAGACCTGGTGCAATATTGAGCAATGCTCTGAAAATTTTCCCCTACCCCCCTCCCTTCACTCTCTGATAGATAGATACAAAACGCTAGAGTAACTCGGCGAGCCAGGCAGCATCTCTGGAGAAAAGGAATAGGTGATGTTTTGGGTTGAGACCCTTCTACAGACTGAGAGTCAGGGGGGAGGGAAACTAGAGGTATGAAAAGGTACAAAGGATAAATGAATGGAAGACACGAAAAGAACAAATCAAAGCCAGCACCGATGACCAAGGAAACGTGGAGCCCACAATGGTCCATTGTTGGCCGTGGAAAAGGTGATAACGAGTGGATACAAACAGTGAAACTAAGCAGGACACTCTTCTACATGAAGTCACTTTCATGAAACCTCCCTGAGGTCCAAAGTCAAAATCAAGAAGTAAAATATAGATTGAAATAATCTTCACAACGTAGAAAGAACACTTGGAGAGAAAGACGAGATTAAAAAGAGCGACAGAGACAACAGATGAAGTAAAATTTTTAAAATATTTTTAATTGAAATATACAAGCTAATAAATGTGTAGGAAGGAACTGCAGATGCTGGATTAAACTGAGGATAGACACAAAAAGCTGGAGTAACTTGGTGGAACAGGCAGTATACCGTTCCTTCTCTCCAGAGATGCTGCCTGTCCCACTGAGTTACTCCAGCTTTTGTGTCTATCTTCAAGCTAATAAAGTCAGAAAGAGTGTTAATCCATCCAGGGAACTTTAGGCTTTACTTTAGACTTTGGAGATATTGCATGGAAACAGGCCCTCTGGCCCACCGAGTCCGAGCCGACTGCCGGCCACCGATCATCCTGTACACCAGCACTATCCTACGCACTAGGGACAATTGACAATTTTCCCAAAGCCAATTAACCTACAAACCTGTACGTATTTGGAGTGTGGGCGGAAATCGGAGCACCCGGGGAAAAGCC
This sequence comes from Rhinoraja longicauda, assembly GCF_053455715.1. Classification (NCBI taxonomy): domain Eukaryota; kingdom Metazoa; phylum Chordata; class Chondrichthyes; order Rajiformes; family Arhynchobatidae; genus Rhinoraja; species Rhinoraja longicauda. The sequence continues at coordinate 11,634,250 of NC_135965.1, read as the reverse complement.
ACACGGTCACAGGGAGAAGTTACAAACTCCGTACAGACAGCACCCGTAGTCAGGATTGAACCCGGGTCTCGTAAGGCAGCAACTCTGCCGCTGTGTCACTGTGCCGCCCTTGTTTGATAGTAATTATTATTTAATATGTTGTTCAGCATCCATTTCTTTAATTCATCAGCTCCTGTCTGTGTGCAGTGAGTAACCGGATGACAAGACCAGCAACTCACGTATTACATTGAGAGGGCTGTGTTCATCAGCTAAGACCGTTGCAACAGAGCTGGTGGAGGAACAAGATATCTCTGACACAGCCTCCTGATTTCCACATTTAACCAATAGGTGTGGACACTGTGTGCCAGTTACTGCATAATAATGGCTGTTAACCTTAATATTATTGGCAAATAAAGTCTAGGCCAATGTACATAGGAACATTTATTTCAACTTTGCATTACCTTTATTTTATAAAGTACCCACACCTTTCTATAGGACTACAATCCCCTTTCCACGAATACGTGTACCTCTCTAAAGTGTCACTATTCTCTTCCACTGTATTTTTACTTCAGAGTTTCAGCAATTGAACATGTCTTCACTGGAAAGCAGCCCTTGTTACATCACCACCTGTTGCAAGTATATTCTTTACACTATCCTTCCTTTACACATGTATTATGTATGCTGGATGGTGCACACTTTCAGGGCAATCTTCTGTTGACATCAGGAGCTTGTAGCTGCCAACGTAAAGTCAGTATTTTTTACTTTTAGAAATACAGCGTGGAAACAGGCCCTTCGGCCCACCGTGTAGCACCGACAAGCGATCACATAACATAACATAACATAACAGAACTTTATTGTCATTCGGTATAAATACCGAACAAAATTTCAGCAGTCACAAAACACAGCAAAAAAAGAAAAGAACACAGGACACACGACCCCAACACCAACATCCATCACAGTGACTCCAAACACCCCCTCACTGTGATGGAAGGCAACAAAACGTCCACTCTCTTCCCCCCTGCGCCCACGGACACGTATACTTGCACTATCCCACACACTAGGGACAATTTTACCGAAGCCAATTAACCTACACACCTGTACGTCTTTGGAGTGTGGGAAGAATCCGGAACACCCGGAGAAAATCCAAACGATCACAAGGAAAATGTAAAAACCCTGTATAGACAGCACCGGTAGTCTGGATCAAACCCAGGTCCCTGGCGCTGTAAGGCAGCAACTCTACCGCTGTGCCACTGTGCCGCCCTTGAACACAGGGAACTGCAGATGCTGGTTTACCAAACGAGACACAAAGTGCTGGAGGAACTCAATGGGTCACACAGCATCTCTAGAGGACATGGATAGGTGAGGTTCTGACAAAACGTCCCGACCCTTTTTTAATTGTTTTTTTTGAAAGATAGACAGTTGCTCGGTGGTTTCTTACATATGTATAATACAATCACATTTTTCTCTTGAGAAAAGAACCTTTAATGTAATAGAAAATGGATTTGTCTAATGGTTCGGTTCACCAGCAATAACCTGTGTGCTTACTCAAGAGTAACTATGCAGTTGGAGTCTCCTATATTGAGTCTACATTTAACCCTACCAACCCTTAGCCCCCTCTTCCCTCATTTAAAAGACACCTGGACAGGTATATAAGATAGACACAAAGTGCTGGAGTAACTCAGCGGATCAGGCAACATCTCTGGAGAAAAAGGATGGGTGACATTTCGGGTCGGGACCCTTCTTCAGACTTGACAGGTACATAGGTTAGAAAGGTTTAGAGGGATATGGGTCAAATGCAGTCAGTTGGGACTAGTGTAGATAGGTACTGTAGGAGCCATTTTTGCGTTTATTAATTATTTTTGCATATTATTATTATCGCTTTGCGGCGGTCCCTGGGGATCAGGCCACTCCTTGGGTCAGCCCCCTCGTCACTTGACGGACAGGCGTAAGGGGTTAAAGGTCAGCCCGTTGGGAGGTGTGGTTCATCCCTAGGTGGACTACGCCGTGAGCAGGAGCTCACAGCCTAATAAAGACCGTTAACTAAACCTGCCTGGCGTCCTGCCTTTTCTCTGGCCTCCGCCAGGCCACCACAGCTTATCGTTTCACCTGATCTATGCAAGTGGCAGCTTGGGAGCTAATTGATAGACGAGAAGCTGGCCACTATAGGTACCTTGGTTGGCATGGGCAAGTTGGGTCAAAGGGCCTGTTTCCATGCTGTATGACTGGGACACTATAACTATTTCCCCCCCCCCCTTGGGAACTGCTTGGTTGGAAATGGCAAAAGGTGACTTTCCCTTGGCAACTTGTATAGTTCAAAATACGTTGAAATGCACGCTTTTCAAGATTCACAACCTTCCTTTTCTCCTGGTTGCTGAATATTTCCAGAATTTTCTATTTTATTTTCTGAGGTCATGAAACTGTTTATGCAGCTTCTTGAGGTTGGAATTTTTTTTATACAGAGTAACATGTGTGTATAGAACTTCACAATGCCCGTGAGTTAAGAAGACTAATACCTTGTAATCTGACAACAAATACTCCAAATTTATTGCTGTTGTACAAACATTGGGGAACTCAGGCATGTAAACTGTAGACTTCCTCCACAGTCAATGTCTATAGGACTGCTTATGATACATGTGAAAGTGGTGACTGTAGGAAAGTCTACACTGGTGACTGGTCTCCTTGATGTATAACTATTCATTTGTTTGTGCTTTATGTCTGTCGCTTTCAATGGATTGGGTGATTTTGGTTTGTCTTGGGTTTGGCAGAGACCAAGAATCTAGATCAATCAAGTCATCCGGGGCCTCCATGGTGGCGCAGCAGTAGAGTTGGTGCCTTTCAACGCTTACAGCACCGGAGACCCAGGTTCGATCCCGACTACGGGTGCTGTCGGTAAGGAGTTTGTACGTTCTCCCCGTGACCGCATGTGTTTTCTCCGAGATCTTCGGTTTCCTCCCACACTCCAAAGACGTACAGGTTTGTAGGTTAATTAGCTTGGGTTTGTATACTTGGTATAAGTGTAAATTGTCCTTAGTGTATGTAGGCTTGTATTAATGTGCGGGGATCACTGGTTGGTGCAGACTTGGAGGGCCGAAGGGCCTGTATCCGTGCTGTATCTCTAAACTAAACTAACCTAAACTAAACCATCCTAGAGTCACAGAGTCATCGAACACAGAAACAGGTCCTGCAGCCCAACTTGTCTATGCTGACCAGGATATCACTTCTAAGTTAGTCCAATTTTGCCTGCATTTAGCCCAAATCCCTCTACATTCCCTGCCCGTGTACCTGTCCAAGTATCTTTTAAATGTTGCTGAAGTACATGCCTCTGGCAGCTCAATTGATATATCCACCACCTTCTGAGTGAAATAGTTGTCCCTCAGGTTCCTCTGAAAGCTTGCCCCTCTCACATTAAACATATGGCCTCTAGTTCTTGAATTCCCTGCCCTGAGTAAAAGGCTCTGTGTATTCACCCTATCTATTCCCCTCAAGATTTTACACATCTAATTTGAGGAAAGATATTCTTGCTATTGAGGGAGTGCAGCGTAAGTTCACAAGGTTAATTCCCAGGATGGCGGGACTGTTATATGATGAAAGAATGGAGCAACTGGGCTTGTAGTCACTGGAATTTAGAAGGATGAGAGGGGATCTTATAGAAACAAATAAAATTATTAAGGGATTGGACACACTAGATGCAGGAAACATGTTCTCGAGGTTGGGGGAGTCCAGAACCAGGGGTCACAATTTAAGAATAAGGGGTTGGTCATTTAGAACTGAGATGAGGAAAAACTTTTTCACACAGAGAGTTGTGAGTTTGTGGAGTTCTCTGCCTCAGAAGGCAGTGGAGGCCGGTTCACTGAATGCGTTCAAAAGAGAGTTAGATAGAGCTCTTAGGGCTAGCGGAATCAAGGGGTATGGGGAGAAAGCAGGAACGGGGTACTGATTGTGGATGATCAGCCAAGGTCAGCTGGCCCGAAGGGCCGAATGGCCTACTCCTGCACCTATTGTCTATGTATCGATGTACCTCAGCCTCCTGCACTCAAAGGAATAAAGTCCTAGCCTTCTCAACCTTTCCCTATAGCTCAGGCCCTATAAGTCCTGGCAACATCCTTGTGAAGATATGTCTAGCATTTATCATGTCTATCAGTAGCAATATTTCAAGAGCGAGATTATGTTCATGACATTTCTCTGTCTATTGCTATAATAATTACCCAATATGGCAAAGTAGAGCAGTGCATTACTTTTGTGAGCTATCATTGTAACTCTTAAACCCTTTGGTTTCTTTCCAGTGAAAAACTGGACCCATTTCCAGTGACCCATTTCCACCCCACCCCCTTGATACAAAGTGGCCAACATGGTCAAGTGAGTAGTGGCAAGAAGGCACAGTGGTAAAGTTGTTGCCTTACAGCTCCGGAGACCAGGGTTCGATCCTGACTATGGGTTCTGTCTGTCGTTCTCCCTGTGACCATGTGGAGTTTCTCAAGGTGCTCCAGTTTCCTCCCACATTTTCAAAGACGGACAGGATTGTAAGTTAATTGGCTTCAATAAAATAGTAAATTGTCCCTAGTGTTAGTTGGTTGGTGTGGACTCGGTGGGTCAAAGGGCCTGTTTCCGCACTATATCTCTAGTCTAAAAAGTCTTTAAAAAAAGTGTTTTCTGTGAGTTATTGGTCTAGTTACACTGACGTTTTAACATGGAGATAGGGAGCACAGTGCTGGAGAGAAATGAAATCTGATATTTGTAATGCTGAAAGTTTTCAAGAATATGACATTTATTCCTGTTATTTCAAAATAATAAATCAGTCCACTGGGCAGTTCAGGACTTTATTTAATGGCCCATCACCTCTGGGATCTGTATTTGAATGCAACCCAGACTAATGGGAAGAGGTATTTCCTCTTCCCTTGATTGTTGACATTCTACGTGAAATGAGCTCAGGCAGTCCCAGTTGGGCTTCTAATGGTCACGGGTCACTGCTTGGCAATCAGAGAGGAACTGTTTCCACTGGCGATAGGGTCAGCAAATAAAGATTTTTTTAAATGGCAAAATTACCAGAAGACGATAAAGGGATTAAAAAAAAATAATAATGTAAAATTAAACTGGCGTTAAATGGGACAAACGTCAACAATTTTATATTTTAAGAACTGTTGACAATGGCTAAAATGTGAAAGAATGTGACATTCAACGCACTTTAAAAAAATTAATCTTCAATATCAAAGGGATTGTTTGATCATAGTTTACTTATTGTGAAGATGAAAGGACAGTTAAATATCAACCACACTGCACTAGTTAGATGGTCGCACATCGCCACAAATGATCTCTGCACTGGTTACTCCTGAGCCTGACACTGGCTTCTCAGTCTAGTTTATTTATCAATCAAGATGGGTAGCTTTTAGGTTAACTGGTTTCTGTAAATTACCCCTAGTGTGTAGGATAGAAAGCTGGGATAATGTCGTGTAGGGATGATCATTGGTCAGCGCAGACTGGATGTGCTGAAGGGTCTGTTTCTACGCGATATCTCCAACATTAAGATTTTGAAAATACCATCTAATTATATCTGCCAAAGATGTGCTAAATCAGTTTAGTTGACAGGTGCCCCCCGCCTTACGATGCTTCGACTTACGATATTTCGACCTAGCGATGGTGCAAACGGAAGCGACCCGTAGCGAGCCGCTGCTCGCTTCCGGCAACGTGATCACGTGCAGCAATGCATTTCGACTTACGATGTTTTCGGTTTCCGATGGGTTTCTCGGAACGTAACTCCATCGTAAGTTGAAGAGCACCTGTATTGTCATGTGTACAGGGGTACAGTGAAAAGCCTTTTGTTGCGTGCTAATCAGTCAGCAGAAAGACAATACATGATTACAATCAATCCATTTACAGTGTATAGATACATGATAAGGGAATAACATTTAGTGCAAGGTATAGCCAGCAAAGTCCGCTCAAGGATAGTCCGAGGGACGTCAGAGGTAGATAGTAGTTCCTGGACACGCATCTCCTGTCACTCCATTAAGTTGTTTTTTCACCACTGAATTGTACATCACATCAGACTGGGGAAGGATGGTCAAATTCCTCCCCAAAAGACTTTTAACCAAATAGATTTTTATAACAGTCCAGTGGTTTCATGATCACCAACAATGAAATTTAAGTTTAAAGCTGAAATTACAGTACTAGTAACATAATCTGCCCTGTACCCACAGTACATATTACAGCAGCCATTTTAATGCTAGTGTCCTAGGACAGTATAACTTCAAGAGGAGCAGCCTGTATCTAAGAAGAGTCTCGACCCGAAACGTCACCCATTCCTTCTCCCCAGAGATGCTGCCTGACCTGCTGAGTTACTCCAGCATTTTGTGAAATAAATACCTTTGTTTTGTACCAGCATCTGCAGTTATTTTCCAACACAGCCCGTATCTAATGTCAACTTCCTGAATGACATATTTACTTAGCAATGTCCAGTTTGGCTATTGCCAAGATCAGGCAGCTCCAGAACTTGTCACCATCTTGATCCAGTCTTGGGTCAAAGAGCTGAATTCCAGCAGTAAGATGAGAGGTCCTGCCCTCACCCTCAGGGCTGCTCGTGACTGAGTGAAGCATCAAGGCACCCGGCTGCAACTGAAGTCAACGGGTATCGAAGGGAAACCACTCCAGTGTTTGGAGAGATGCTTCGTACAAGGGGAGATGGCTGTGGTTGTCCAAGCCCCAGGATATCTTTGCAGGAGTTTCTCAGACCAGTGACCTGGGCCCAGCCATCTTCAGCTGCTTCATCAATAACTTTCCTTCCATTGCAAGGTCAGATGTGGGTATATCAGTTGACGATTGAAGCCACACAGCAGGACGCAAGAATAGATCAGATAAGTGGCAAGTAACAATTCTGCCACAAACTACCATGCAATGATCATCTTCATCAAAAGAGTCCAATACTGTGGAGGAACAACAATAAATTCAGGCAGATAGACACAAAATGCTGGAGTAACTCAGCGGGACAGGCAGCATCTCTGGATAGAAGGAATGGATGATGTTTCAGGTCAAGACCCTTCTTCAGCTAGTCTGAAGAAGGGTCTCGACCCGAAAGGTCAATCTGAAGAAGGGTCTCGACCCGAAACATCAACCATTCCTTCTATCCAGCCATACTGCTTGTCCCACTGAGTTACTCCAGCATACTGTGTCTATCTTTGGTTTAAACCAGCATCTGCAGTTCCTTCCTACAATAAATTCAGGAATTTAGGTCAGAGGTCCTGTGGTGACTGCCTCACCTCCTCACACCCCAAAGTCTTTCCACGCAATGTAAGGCACAAGCTAGACGCCCAATGTAAATTTCTCCACTTGTCTGGATGGCTACAAAAACAACAATTCTCAGAACTTCAAAAATGCGGCTGGCACATTGATGGAGTTTAGAGTTGCTGCCTCACAGCTCCAGCTACCCAGGTTCAATCCCATCAAAGTAGAATTTGCATTTTCTCCTCGTGTCTCTGTGAGTTTCCTCCGGGTGCTGCAGTTTCCTCTAAGGACATGTTGTTAGGTTAAATGCTCTTAGTGTGTCGCTGAGTGGAACTATTGTAGAATTGATGTCAATGGGATTTGATGTTTGGCATGGACCCAGTGTGCTGAAGGTTTTTTTTCTATGCTGTATCTGTGGGGAGATTGGACACATGATGTTATGGGTCGGAACCTTTCTTCAGATTTGTAAAGTCCCGTAATGACCCATAATGTTGTCTGTCCATTCCTTCCATAGATGCTGAGTTCCTCTAGCATTTTGTGCTTTGTTTGAGGTTCCAGCATCTGCAGTTCCCTGTGTCTCCATTGTACAGCAGTTAAGGTATCTATTCAAGACTCCAGCTGCAGCTCAATTCTGTTGCATGGTTGAAGGTTATTAACTCTAAACTTAAACCTGCCATTGTTCATTATTACCACAGATCGCCTGATGCCCAAACTAAAGGTAAAAGCAAGTTGCACACATGCATATGAATCACGTTTGCAGCATTTGTGGAGATCTGTTTTTATTTAGCGCCTTTCATAATCTGAGAAATTCTCAAAGTACTTAGTCAGTGAGGTTCTTTTGAAGCATAGTTCCTAGTGTGTTATAGGAGATGCTTAACTGAGGCCTGTTTAGCCAATGCCACCATAATCATGAGAGGGATATTAGAAATTGCAATATTAAGTATCGAGATAATTTTCTCCTGACTCTTATTAAATCAGTCTGAAAGGATAAAGTATTTGAAGTATTTGTTATTAGTTTGGTCTGAATTAGTATTATGTTTGGCTAGATTGGGGGTTGGATTTTTTCCAACGTGCAAAGAAAATATAATGAGGTAAACCAGAAATTTAAAAAATAATCTTTTCCTGTAAATATCCAGTCCTGCTTCAAGGGTGTTGTGCCACATCCTTCAAATATTTCTTCCCAAAACAAAATCCATCAGTTTGCACCAAAACCTCATCACTTGCTCAGTTACATTTTCAAACGATGCCTTAAGAAGTGAGACTGGGCAGACACTACCAAAGGCTGGGTAGGATTCACTGGCTTTTACACACATTAAAGACAAAGCATCTTGTTGAAGAAATATGAATTATTTACCGTACTGCTCTCGAGACCATCAAAATAACTCGCATGACTGCTCCCTGTCGGTGTATCACACAGAACTTCATGAAGGAGCAAGGATTTCTCCATGCATAAAAAAGCTGGCCGTAAAAAATCCCATCTCCCGCTAGCTCTTTTCTAGCTTGCTCCCCCCATTACAATCAATCTGAAGAAGGGTCCCGACCGAAAAACGTCGCTGATCTTTGTCCCCCTGAGATGCTGACTTACCCACTAAGTTACTCCAGCACTTTTGTGTTTTACTCAAGATTCCAGCAACTGAAGTTCCTTGTGTCTTCAGCTCTTTCACTTTCTTCACGAATGTAAGTACTTTCGAGTACACTTGCTGTGTGGTATCCAAAAAGATGTTGCTTTTTCACCAAAAATGAATTTAATTACTAACCAGCCATGGTGCAGTTTTAATCAATTCTTGCAGTGGCCTCATGAGAACGGGTTTCTCCCCTTGTGTTTGGACTGCGTTTAATTTTAGGTAATTCACAGGAAATAATAATACTTAACACAGTGCAGTAGTGCCCACAATGACTCTGTTGATAATGGAGATATTGGTATCTAAAAACATGTTAGTTCAGTCTGAGGGAACACAAGAAACTGCAGATGCTGCAAGCTTTACCAAAAAGACTACGTGTTGCTAGAGGAACTGAGCGAGTCAGGCAGCATCTGTGGAGGAAACGGACGGATAATGTTTCGGGTCGCGAGCCTTCTTCAGACCAGTTGAGGTAGGGAGGGGGAAGCTGGACAAGTGAGGTGGGGTGGGACAGAACCTGGCAAGTGATATGTGGATACAGGTTAAGTGGGTGGGCAGGGAGGGGGGTGCGATTGGCAGTTGGATGGAGACAGTGACAAAAGCTGAGGGGTGAAAAGGAGGCACAAAAAAGTGTCAGGTAAGGGAAGTGGAGGAGGAGTAAGATGTAGAGCCAGATGGAGGGAAGACGACATGGGGGGGGGGGGTAGGGGAGAAAAGGGAAACGTGGGATTTGGAGATGGGACATGAGCACGCAAAGAAAAGGCAAGGGGCGGGATGACCGGGGTGGTGGGAGAAATGTATGCGCACCTGGGTGGGCTGAGGAAAATCAGAGCAAAGAGAGGGAGTGGGGCAGGAGAGATATTACCTGGAATTGGAGAATTCTAACTGGGTTTGGACTATTTTTGCATTGCTTACAACCCAATGTTCAGACCGAAGACAAACACAAAATGCTGGAGTAACTCAGCGGGACAGGCAACATCTCTGGAGAGAAGGAATGGGTGACATTTTGGGTCGAGACCCTTCTTCAGACTGTCAGGGGAGAGGGAAACGTCGAGATATGGAAGGGTAAGGTGTGAAACCGAGAGATCCAAGGGGACGAAGCTCAAGGAAAATTGTAAAGAACTTCAAGGATCATTGTTAGCTGACAACGAGATGTTGTATGCCTCGTTAAGGGGCATACAATCAGTAAAATTTAATCAGGAGGACAGCAAAACTTGTCGGAGAACTAGGATGGGGGTGGGATGGAGAGAGAGGGAAAGCAAAGGTTACTTGAAGTTAGGGAAGTCAATATTCATACTGTTTGGGTTTAAGCTGCCCATGTATAATATGAGATGCTGTTCCTCTAATTTGCATTGGGCCTCACTCTGACAGAGAAAGTTCATACCAATGTTCATACCATTGGATTGTAAACTATCCAGGCAGAATATCTGGTGCTGTTCTTCCAGTTTACCTGAGGCTTCCAGTTTACCTGAGGCAATAGAGGAGGCCCAGGACAGAATAGTTCAGACTGTGTTCTTCTACATTTCCTTTTACGGATGATAATGGTGGCACTAAAACTAGTGTTAACTTTTACCCAGCTACACCTGGTGTGAAATAGTGGCACCAACTTTGTGCAAGGCACAATCACGTCTGCACAATCAGGCCTGCGGGCACAGTTTGTTCCCATCTGCTATCAGGCGACTGAACTGTCCTCTTACCAGCTAGAGTGTGGTCTAGACCTACCATCTACTCCAGTGGAGACCATTAAACTATCTTTAATCGGACTTTATCTTGCACTCAATGTTGTCCCCTGTTCACTGTGGACGGCTTGATCATAATCACGTGTTGTCTTTCCGTTGACTGGATAGCACGCAACAAAAAGCTTTTCACTGTACCTCATTACACGCGACAATAAACAAAACTAAAATAAATTAAAACTTGGAAGTTTCCTCGTGGAGCAAAGACGGGCTGCCTGATTAGGAACAGCAACTTCGACAGAGGGAAGTAAGAAGGCTGCCTTGGTGAAAGGGTGAAAATGTTGCTGATATGGCAAGTGTGTGGAAATCACTGGGTTAATGCACTGTTTTAAGCTCTGTTGCTGATGATCATAATTGGAAATTGCCTGGAAATGCTTAACAAACTCCTGAAGGTATAACACTTACACTAATTAGGAAATATCCAACATGAGAAAAGTGTGAAGCAATTATTATCTGAAAATCGTTCTCCTTTACCAAATCCCTCTCTATAAACATAGAGTCCTATCATATTGAAGGGTACACTTAGATGCAGGGCCAGGGCCAACTTTGGGTAGTTTGGTCTGTATTTGGCAGTCTGAAGAAGGGTCTCGACCCAAAATGTTACCTATTGCTTTCCTCCAGAGATGCTGCCTGACCCATTGAGTTACTCCAGTGTTTTGTGTCTATCTTTGGCTATTTCTTTGTATCCCTCGATACCCACATGGATTCTCGGCACAATTAGAGGAAAGTTTCCTGTGGATTTCTTTGATGAACATACTTTTCATGCATAGAAATACATCCAACCTACGAACATGGCTCAGGGACTGAGAGTGATAACACTCTGTCAAGTTAGGTTTTTGTCAGAGGAGGAATATTTTCAACCGACTGAGGGAAATATTCTACTCATCATCCTGCAGCAGCTGAAGTTGCTATACCTGGCTTCATATCTTCCTCTTAATCATTTGGCAGACCAGCAGGGGCCCTGTGCAGGCTGCCATTGAGAAACGCTTCCATTTCCCTGGTGAATCCTATCATGTTGAATACGCAGCATCCTTTCATTTTACACACAGTTCTCAATGTGTCAATGTAAGGCCAGACTGCAAAGATGTTTGAAGTGCTAATTAAAGTTAAACAGGCAGAGGTTCTTCAAGGGCCAGATGTTACACGGAGGGACTATTCAAAGAAATAGCCAGAATTAATCTTATCAGAGTTCAAGGCCACGGGTGATTCCAGCATGGAAGCCGAGCTGAGCTGAGCTTCAGGTAAAATTCACTGAAAATTAAGATTTGTCCCTTGGAGTGGCAGGGAACGGATAGATGTAGGACGTATGAGTTTTGGGAGATCGTAAGGAACAAGAAGGATGGAACAAGGAGGAAGAGTAATGGTTGAGTTTCTTAGTGAACAGAGCAAGGTGGTTTTGGTTTTAATTTAGTTTAGTTTAGTTTAGTTTAGTTTAGAGATACAGTGTGGAAGCAGGCCCTTTGGCCCATCGAGTCCGCGCCGACCATTGATCACCCGTGCACGAGTTCCATGTTATCTCAGTTTCGCATCCGACAACCTAGGGGCAATTTACAGAAGCCAATTAACCTACAAACCTACAAAGCATTTTTGCTGAGGTAGATGGCGAAAGTAATAAAATAGAAGGAATACATCACCTTATGTAACTCCAGCATGTCCAGAATGGCTGTTGTAACATAGGAAATTGGTCGAAAACAAAGGGTGGAGATGAGTTCTCAGTTGCATATGACAATAATATGCACCATAATAACATATACACATTGAAGATGTAAGAACTGAGTTTCAGCAGGAAGATTCAACATCCGTACATCAATTTGTGGGCGGCACAGTGGCATAGCAGTATAGTTGTTGCCTTACAGGGCCAGGGACCTGGGTTCGATCCTAACTACAGGTACTGTCTGGATGGAGTTTGTATGTTCTCCCCGTGACCTGCGTGGGTTTTCTCCGGGTGCTCTGGTTTCCTCCAACACTCCAAAGACCTACAGCTTTGTAGGTTAATTGGCTTGGTACAACTGTAAAATTGTCCCTAGTGTGTGTAGGGTGATGTTAGTGTGTCTCGTCTCCACCCGAAGCGTCACCCATTCCCTCTCTCCTAGAATAAGAAAATAACTGCAGATGCTGGTACAAATCAATTTATTCACAAGATGCTGGAGTAACTCAGCAGGTCAGGCAGCATCTCGGGAGAGAAGGAATGGGTGACGTTTCGGGTCGAGACCTCTCTCCTAGATGCTGCCTGACCTGCTGAGTTACTCCAGCATTTTGTGATACCTTCGATTTGTACCAGCATCTACAGTTATTTCCCTACACAACTGGTCGGTGTGGACTCGGTGGGCCGAAGGGCCTGTTTCTGTGCTATATCTTTAAACCAAACTAAGCTAAATCACTATATTGTGTATGCAACCACAGATGAATTTCAGTTCCAGGATATCATCATTTGTGAGTGGAATTTCAAAGCCAGAGTAACTATATAATTTCAATCTGCTTCTGTACAGAGTACAGTGAAGGATTGGAAGTGAGAGGGGCCTCAGGAATGAATGCCTTTATGGTAGACCCTGAGGAATTGAGGAAAACAACTCACAAAATCAGGAACAAATGAAATCTTAAGTAAAGTCTGATCACTGCCATAGTCCTTCCTTTTTAGTGTGCTAAATACACTCCAGCCCCAGGCTCCTGGACCATAGCCAAACTATAATATTTCCTTTGCTGCTCAGTTATAATGGCATTCAGGAAAACAATTGGCTCTAATAACTGCCTTCCTGTTCCTACGCAAGTGTGAAGCACCCAGTGACTACTTCAATCAGCTCTGTGAATAATCTGAGAGTTTCCTTTCAATGGTAAATGTGAGCTCTCCAGAGCAATTCCGGTTGTTCACTCACACACAAAAATCACAACTAGAGCGGACCCTGTCTTGGGCTCTATCTCAGCTTTTTTTTAAAACTCATTTTCTATTGATTGAGCTCTAATGCCTGATCAGAGAGTTGATAATGCTTTCTGGCCACCAACATTTTTGAGAATATTACAACAAGCCCCAGTGCCTATGAGCCTCACTTCCTGTGCGTTCCATTGCGGTATTAAACTGATTTTTATCTAATTGATTATATGTTTACCAGATATAGGACATAATGCAGTAACAATAGACAATAGACAATAGGTGCAGGAGGAGGCCATTCGGCCCTTCGAGCCAGCACCGCCATTCAATGTGATCATGGCTGATCATTCTCAATCAGTACCCCGTTCCTGCCTTCTCCCCATACCCCCTGACTCCGCTATCCTTAAGAGCTCTATCCAGCTCTCTCTTGAATGCATTCAGAGAATTGGCCTCCACTGCCTTCTGAGGCAGAGAATTCCACAGGTTCACAACTCTCTGACTGAAAAAGTTTTTCCTCATCTCAGAGTGTATTAAGGCCGTGCATGAAATCTGGTGCACTGTAACAAGGAAGGTCTTCTCGTCCGTCTCTGCCACTGAGAGGGGGGCCTCGATTACTTGTAAGTTGTTGACTGGGCTTGCACTGATTGTGCAGAGCTTTATCTTCAGCTACTCGCAGAAGCTAAATGACTTTGTGGGTGGCACAGTGGCACAGTTGGTAGAACTGCTGCTTCACACTGCCAGAGATGCGGGTTTCACCCTGACTTCAGCTGCTGTCTGTAGACACAAAATGCTGGAGTAACTCAGCGGGACAGGCATGATCTCTGGATAGACGGAACGGGTGACGCTTCAGGTCAAGACCCTTCTTCTGTTTCTGTCATGGAATTTACACGCTCTCCTTGTGACCACATGGGTTTCCTCCATGTGCTCTGGTTTCCTCCTACATCCCAACGACACGCGGATTTGTAGGTTAATTGGCCCCTGTAAATTACCCTTAGTGCGTAGATGAAAATAAGGGATAAGGTTGAATTAGTGTGAACAGATGATTGATGGTCAGTGTGGACTTGGCGGGCCGATGGGCCGGTTTCCATGCTATATCTGTAAACTAAACTTAACTTCTGACATGTGCAAGAAGGAACTGCAGATGCTGGTTTAAACCGAAGATAGACCCATAAAGCTGGAGTAACTCGGTGGAACAGGCAGCATCTCGGGAGAGAAGGAATGGAAGACCCTTCTTGAGACTAAAAGTCACGGGAAAGAGAAAGGAGAGATATAGACGATGATGTTGAGAGATATAGAACAATGAATGAAAGATATGCTAAAAAGTAACGATGATAAAGGAAACAAGCCATTGTTAGCTGTTTGTTGGGTGAGAACGAGAAGCTGGTGCGACTTGGGTGGGGGAGGGATGGAGAGAGAGGGAATGCAGGGGTTACTTAAAGTTAGAGAAATAAATATTCATACCACTGTGTTGTAAGCTGCCCAAGCGAAATATGAGATGTCCTAACTTCTGACATCTCAGACACCATTTGTGCTAGAGAAGATGATGACTGGATTGCTCACATCAGAGAGAAGGAGCCGAGCAAGTGGGAGGTGATCAGCGAGGAGCTTACCTCAGGGGTTCAATTTGAATGTAATAAACTCGGTGATCAGGCAGTAGAACGCAATCAATAGAATACAAGATTCAGATGCAGACACAAGGAACTGCCGATGCTGGTCTCCTGAGTTAGTCAGGAGTAACTCACTACCACTGGCAGCTTCTGTAGAGGAAATGATTAGGCAAAGGAACTGCAGATGCTGGAATCTTGAGCTAAGTGCTTGAGTAACTCATGGATATGGAATGGATTGGTGATGTTTTGGATCTGGACCAATGCTCAGACCGATTGTAGAAAAATGGAATGTCAAAAAACAAGATTCGGTGTTGTCTGCAAAGTCCACAGCAGTCTGCCTGGTTGAGATTTGTGTGTGTGTGAATAACAGGAGGTGCTATGGAGGTCACGTTATTCTCACTTATTATTCACATTGAATCATACATCATAGAATTAGTCCCTTCCACTCAATGCTGACCAAGATGCCCGTCTAAGTGAGTTCCATTTGCGTGCATTAGGCCCACATCCCTCTAAACTTTCCCTGTGTGTTATCCCGTGAAAATATACTTTGTGTTGTTTTTGTACTTGCCCTCATCCACTTTCTCTGGCAGTGCGTTCCACACACCTACCATCCTCTCTGTGAAGAAGTTGCCCAGTGGGTCCTTTTTAAATCTTTCCCCCCTGGCCTTAGATCTATGCCCTCTAGGTTTTGATTACCCATCCCTGGGGAAAAGACTGTGTGCAGTCACTTAATCTATGCCACTCATGATTTTATACATCTCCATAAGGTCAATGCTCAATCTTCGACTCTCCACGGGATAAAGTCCTAGCCTGCCCAACTTAGGCCGAAAACCTAGTCCTGGCAACACTCTCGTAAAACGTCCTTGCGCTCTTTCCAGCTTAATGGCGTCTTTCCTATAGCAGTGTAACAGAAACTGTACACAATGCTCCAAATAGCCTTACTAACGTATTGAACAACGTCACATAACATTGCAACTCCTGTGTAGGAAGGAACTGCAGATGCTGGTTTAAATCGAAGAGAGACACAAAATGCTGGAGTAACCCTGGATAGCTCCTCCTGCAACTCCTGTAATCAACGCTCTGACTTATAAATGCCAGCATGCCAAACACCTTCTTCACAATCCCTATCGACCTGTGAGACCACTTTCAGGGAGCTCTGTACTTGTACTCCTCCGAGGTCCCTCTGTTCCACAAAACTCCCCAGAGGCTTACTGTTCACTTTGAAAGTCCTACTCTTATTTGACATGGCTGATTGAACTGTCACTGGGTGGTTCACATGTACAGGAACAGGAAGGCCATCATTAAGCAAACGACAAAGGAAATATGAAAGTGAAGGGAGATGGTTAAAGGAGTTACAATCTGTGTGATGCCTTTCAACACCAGTTATGGCCTCAAACCACCTTAAGAAGTTCAGGCTTCTCTTTATCCTTTATGCATTCTCAGCAGAAGCTGCTGAAGCCCTGAAAGATATCTTTGGCATTCTCAAAAGAAAACACAAAGTGCTGGAGTAACTCAGTTCGCACAGGCAGTATCTGTGAAGGACATGGGTAGGCAATGTTTCGGGTTGAGACCCTTCTTCAGACTGATTGTAGTAGGGAGGAAAAACCTGCCACAATCAGTCTGAAGACTCCCAGAACAATTGGTCTGAAGAAGGGTCCAGTCCTGAAGAGTCACCAACCTATATTATTTTCTAGGCCAGCATCTGCCGAGTTCCTTGTGTCCCTAATCTATCCCTGATTCATTCTGGACTTCTCCCTGATTTACACTTTCCATTTAACTTGAGCTCATCCAAAACCTGGTGACTTAAGCCCCTGTCCCAGTTAGGCGTTTTTTAAGGCAACTGCCGGCGACTGTCATAGTCGTAGCAGGTCGCCGAAAAAACGGTGACTGGACCCCCCTATGACAATGTCTATGATAAGCTACAGCAACCTACCACCTAGTCGACGTCAAGCTACCGACAACCGGCGACCCAATCATCGCAAGTAGAACATCTTCCTACGACCGCACCTACGACAACCTATCACCACAGAGGGGACAACCTACGACAACCGAAGTCAACCTACATCCACCCGCGACAAGCTACGACAAGCTCTGACCCTGAGGACTGAAGACAACTGAAGACAATTCATGTTTCACCCACTTTTCCTATAAAAGGGGGTGTCTGGTAGGGTTTCTAATCATTCTGCATCATGACTATTTGAAAGTGAGAAACTACCCTGAAATACAATAACTTCATACATCAATTTTCCGTCAAAATGTCAAGAATTTCCTTTATTGATATATAAACAATTTTTTTTGTAAAGGTTGATAAGAACATACAACAGTGCATACAAAAATATTGTAATAAACTTCAATAACTTTCAATAAACTTCAAACTTTAAAATTCAAACTTTAAACAGAATACAAGTGCAAAAACATACAAAACCTAATAACATCATTTATGGACACATTACACTGAAGGATGATCAGATCAAGTCCACACTTGGAATTCGCCGAAGTCAGCACCGGCGCAACCATAATCACCTGGCGACAACCTACTTCACCTGGCGACAACCTATGACAGCGCCCACGTCAGGAGACGTCAAGCTACACTCATTGGCGTCAAACCAACAGTTGCCGAAAAATTTCAAGCCTTCACAAAATCCAGCGGCGACCAGAAAAACGCTACGACACTTTGGAGACGACTCACGACCGTGCCCGCGACACCCCGGCGACCGTGTGGTGACAGCCTAGTCGCCTGTAGTTGCCTAAAAAATCGCCGAACTGGGACAGGGGCTTTACAATGACTCCAAGTCCAGTAGCAGCATAGTAAAACTCTTGCTAATATCTCTTTGAAGCACCCAGAAATGTTTCATTACAGTGAATGTACTTACAAGTACAAAATACCATTGATAAATGTGGATCACTCTTAGACTCGGACCAGCCAGCATATAATTTTAAATAAATTGTCAATTTGGGATGACTTTCCATTCAGCTGTTCAATTCATCATGTTTTGTACACTCGAGGTAAATCATGGTTCCCAATCTTTTCTGACTGTAAGCTCTGTTTGTTCACTCAGTAAATGCCAGATGATGTTCAGGGCCACCTATTTTTAAGACATTACTGGACCAAGTGGACCCGTTGGGCCTAAACCTCTCCTGCACCCCCCACCCTCCCCTCCCCTTCCCCCCTCCTTCCCCCTTCCCCTCCTCCCTCCCTCCCCCCTCCTCCCTCCCTCCCCCCTCCCTTCCCCTCCCCCTCCCCCTCCCCTCCCCTTCCCCCCTCCTTCCCGCCTCCCCCCTCCCTCCCCCCTCCCTCGTCTCTGAAAACGTGGACTGATGACTGCTTCAGGGACCACTTGCGTCAAAGGAATGAGCCACTAAAGCATAATACTGTCGTGAAGTCCACATCTCAAGCCTAGGCACAAGCATTGCAAGAATGACACAAGCCTAAATTCTGACTGAGTTGAACAACTTCCCCTTCTATCATGCTGAATCGTGATGCTCACTTGCCTGAATTACTTGCTGGGGCTTTCAGTCTTGCTTAGATACAATTCATTATTGCCACCAACCCTAAGGTAAAATGAGCGACTATATTTAGGACAGCACGTCAGGGAATTGGGAAATGAAATGATGTCTTCACGGCACGGTGGCGCAGCGGTAGAGTTGCTGTTTCACATCGCCAGAAACCGGAGTCCGATCCTGACTAGGGGTGCTGTCCGTACAGAGTTTGTATGTTCTCCGTGTGACTGCATGAATTTGTTCCGGATGCTTCCGTTTCCTCCCACATTCCAAAAACCTGTGGGTTTATAGGTTAATTGTCTTCAATAAAAAAACTGTGCCTCGTGTGTAGGATAGAACTAGTGGGGCAATTGTTGGTCGGTGTGGACTCTGTGCTGAAGGGCCTGTTTCAACGCTGGAAAAACTAAAAGTTATTAAAGAAATTTCAGCCATGTTTGAATTGAATTAGTGGCTCTGATAGAAACATAGGAGTATACATGTAATGTTACAAAACTGTATATAACAAAGAAGTAAAACTGTAAGTGCCAAATGACCATACAGTAACTGGGCATATGTATCAAAGAGGAGTATATATTAACAGAAAAATTACGTAAACCTGTTTCATTTGTGAATGGGGCCCATTTTAGACACCTGCTATAACAGGATTTTTCCAGTTATTTCTGTAACACTGCAACTCCATTTTGGGATGTTCAACCAGTTCCAACCATGAACCGTATAGCCCTGTGGCATGTGAAAGCCAGCACTAAGTTGGAGTGTGACATTTACAACCTCCAGAGGTTCAGTTCATAAGCTCGGTCCCTGGAGGGTTGAATGTTCCTTTCATGACATCATTGGAATTCTGCTTTGCTGCAATCAGATCCAGG
Source organism: Rhinoraja longicauda (assembly GCF_053455715.1). Lineage (NCBI taxonomy): Eukaryota > Metazoa > Chordata > Chondrichthyes > Rajiformes > Arhynchobatidae > Rhinoraja > Rhinoraja longicauda. The sequence goes on along the minus strand of NC_135965.1, from coordinate 11,614,867 downwards.
CTTGTGGGATCTAGGTCAAGGGTTCAGCACAAGCAGCCAGCACAGTTTGATCAGAGAGGTACAGGGGCCTCAGTCTCAGTGTAAGTGGTGGACGAAAAACATTTAATATCCAGGAGGTTAAATATTGGTAAGATTCAAAATTGCAATTTTTCACACATACTTTGGCAAGCGATATCATAGAGCAGGAAATTTTAGTATAAGTTTAGTTTAGTTTAAGACGATAGACACAAAGTGCTGGAGTAACTCAGCAGGCCAGGCAGTATCTCCGGAGTATTCTCTGTGGTGTGGGCTTCCCTTTTCCGTTTTCTGTTTCCCTTTTAGTTTAGTTTAGTTATTTTAGTTTAGAGATACAACATGGAAACAGGCCCTTCGGCCAACTGAGTGGCACAATGCTAGAGTTGCTGCCTTACAGCACCAGAGACCCGGGTTCGATCCTGACCACGGGTTCTGCCTGCACGGGGTTTGTATGTTCTCCTTGTGACAGCGTGGGATTTCTCCGGGTGCTCCGGTTTCCTCCCAAACTCCAAAGATGCGCAGGTTTGTCGGTTAATTGCCTTTGGTAAATTGTTCCTAGTGTATAGGATAGATAGTGCTAGTGTACAGATGATCGTGCGGACTCGGTGGGCCAAAGTTCCTGTTTCAATACTGTATGTCTAACGTCTAAGGTCTAAAGCACAAGAGCAGGTCCTTCGGCCCACAATGTTTGTACCAAACATGGTGCCAAGACCTACTCTAATCTGCCTGCACATAATCCATATCCCTCCATTCTCTACATATCCAAATGCCTATCCAAAATCTTCTTAAATACCATTATTGTATCTGCATCAACCACCAACCCCGACGGCACATTCCAAGAACTCACCACTCTCTGTGCAAAAAACTATCCCCGTTCATCTCCTTTAAACTTTGCCCATCTCACCTTAAAGCCATACCCTAGAGTATTTGATTTTTCCATCTTGGGAAAACAAGTTCTGACTGTCTACCCCATCTATGCCTCTTGTAATTTTATATACTTCCATCAGGTCTCCCCACAACCTCTGGCGCTCCAGAGAATCCAAGTCTGTCCAAGCTCCCTCTGCAGCTAATACCCCCTAATCCAGGCTTCATTCTGGTAAATCCCCACTGCACCCTTTCCAAAGCCTCCACATTCTTCCTGTAAATGGGCGATCGGAACTGCACGCAATCCTCCAAATGCAGCCCAATCAAAGTGCTGTACAGCTGCATTATTAATGAACGAATGAATGAATGATGAATGATGAATGATACTTTATTATCACAGGTAACATGTCACAGTGAGAGTCTTCGTTTTGCATACCATACAGGAAGCATGCAAAGAGTATAGTGCACCGACAAAGTTACAAAGTGTTCAATGTAGTCCCAATGGTTCCTCTTTGTTCTTGCTTCCCCCCCCCCACACTGGATCCTTCATTCTTGGCAGCCCCCCCAGGCTGGGTCCGTCTTCGTTCTCGGCGGCCCCCCATGCCGGGTCCCTCTTCGTTCTCGGCGGCCCCCCACTTTGTTCATCGTTCTCTTGGCGGCACGTCCTTGACCACCATCCGGTGGTCACCGTGGGCCCGTCCGACCCCCGGCACCCATGCCCTGCTGTCTTCCTGACCTCCTGACTCTCATACTCAATGCCCCTGACCCATTGTTTCCATTAGAAACACTAATCTAATGTCAGGAATTCCTGACATCCGTCAATCAGACAACCCACATGTGGAAGTAAAATCTGACGTCTTTGTCTCTTGTGTGACGGGGATTCACGTTCAATAATAGACGTCGAGCAATGCCCCAAGATAGTCAACACTCGAATTTTGTTATGCAGGTGAAACAGACACTGAGCAATAAATTATGGGAAGCTATGGAAAACAAATTCCAAGGTGTGGAGATCATAATCAATCCTTCAACACCCATGACATAACTGCATATTGTGTTGCTAAAGTCTGAGGTTTTCTAAGCCCCTATTGTATGGTGCCCTTGATAATGTGGCTCAGATATGTAGCCCGTGGCACTCAAAGCCAGCATCAGATTCATCACAGGTATAACTCTAATGAACATTTAGGATTGCTGTATATGAAACATTCTTGACTAAAAACTGGAATTCACCCTAAAGTGCATGTGTTACACATCTACTGCATATAACGCTAAAGCCAAATTGAAAAGAAAATCATGAAAATAGGTTTAAAAAAAGGCATTGAAAGCAGCACTGTGTAAGTTAACGTACGCTGCCACAGGACCTGGAGGCTTCGGCAGAAGCTGCAGAAGGAGCTTGCAACAACCACGTTATTGCCTAGTTGATTGTGGGGGAAATGTGTCGGTACTTGCCTCATGATAGCCACAGGACACCTGTATCGAGGTGCACCATGGAGGCACAGAGGAGGGGGGAGAGAGATGTATGTTCTCCCATACGTCTGGTCCCCCTACACACGAGTGTCTGGCCCAGTTGAATCCTGTGTCGTGTGTCCCTATGCTAGTGTGAGGTGTGACTTAGAGATCACCGCATGCAGTTCTGACATACTGTAGGTAAATGGTACAAAAAGGCCATTCATAGTGAAGCAATAGCTGGCAGTGAGATTTACCGCCCCCCCCCACCCCCCTCCCACATCCCCAATCTTTGCACATCTCCAATCCTTTCCACTCGTCACTCTAATTTCATGTTTCATGCATTTTGCGTTTTATGACCGTTGGCAGATCAATTTCCCTCATGGGATAAATAACGTTCTAACCTATCGCATCGTATCGAATGAACAAATAACTCTGAAGCCGGACAATACTACATGCGTGGCATTGACGTGCAGTGAAGATCCTGTAACCGACATTTTATTGCCAGTAAAAATAGACACAAAGTGCTGGAGTAACCCTGCGGGTCAAGCAGCATCTCCGGGGAACATGGATAGGTGACGTTTCGGGTTGGGACTCTTCTTCAGACTGATTTATTGCCAGTCCCTGTGTAGGAAATGCCATAAGTAGCACCCGTGCAACGGAGGTCATAAGGAGCTTCAGTTTATGCTGGCAATGGGAAAGCTGTGTGTTGCTCGACACATTACATCTGTAGGTGTACAACCCAGGCCAGAAAAACACCAGCATTGCCAAGGGGGAATAAGGAAGCGATTGCGTCGGAAGTTTTAAAAAATGTTTCATTGTCATATGTACCGACAAGAAAACAATTCGATTCTTACTTGTTGCAACGTTACAGGCCCATAAACACAATAACATACAGATAATGTATAATAATCAAAATATACTATAAATCAATAACTGTAACATTCAGTAACTATATCAATGATTCAGTGGTTCAAAGGTTTGATGGCTGTTTATTGTCATGTATAAGCACTGCACGGTGACATTCCTTTTTGCACAGTTCACATATACACAGTCGCCATATTTTGGCATAATTTACAAAAAGATAAAGAAAAAGTCTTTCTGGTCCATTGTCTGGTCCAAATGCTGGATGTACTGGAGCGCCCCTGATCTAGGTAAGCCCCAGGTAAGCCCCAGGCTGCTGCAGGGCCTCTTCCATCACCCTCGATTGGCTCGGCCCCGCGAACCAACGTCCCTCTCCACCCACCCACCGTATTTGTGTCCCGGGGTGCCTCCCGAAGCCGACCTTGAAGGCACTGAAAGCAGTACCGCAATTCCTCTCCTACCAACCCACTCTGGCCCACTGTAATAGTGCATAAACCGAAGTCCGTACCACATCCAAAGACACAGTCCTTAAAAGATTATAGTTGCTGAGGTTGATGTGCTGCGGCGTTGAAGGGCCTAATGTTTACTGGGAAGAAACTGTTCTTGAACCTGGTGGTCACGGTGTTCTGCTCCAGTATCATCTTCCCGACAGTAGCAGTGAGCTGAGAGGGCGGCGACATTAACGCACACGCACGCCCAGGGACATGAAGCTGCCGCCTCACCCCATCGCCGTCCCGTTAATTTCCCATCGGGCACAACTTCACTCAGAAACAATCGCTGGTGCAAAGCAACACGGGTAAAATCTCTTTTATGGGTGATTTATTCATGAACAATGTGCACAATTGGATCCAGTTTCATGGCTCTCTCTCCCTGAAGTGAACTGGAACATTGGCAGTACCTTCTGGCCATATCTGCTTTCTCAATCTGCAGCTCTTTCCCTCACTACCCGGCGGGGCAGTTTTGCTGTTTCTCGTGAATACGTTATAATGGTGAGTGCTTTCCTGTATCATTACCACGGGGAATCTCTATTTTTGCAGCTTGCGTTAAAGGGGAAAGAGAAGGAAAATCTCAGGGATTCTGGTGAACTCTGTATATTGAGTTAGATTCTACATTTTGAGAGGATAGAATCAGTCATAGAGTCATACAGCACCGAAATAGGCCCTTTGGTCCAAATTGACATTGCTGACCAAGATGCCACAGCCGCTAGTCTCAGCAGCCCGCACTTGGTCCATATCCCTCCATATAGTTCCATATCAGAACTAACCATGTACCTGTCCAAATGTCTTATAAATGTTGTTATAGTACCTGCCTCAACGACCTCCTCTGACAGCTCATTCAATAGGTAGCCACCACCATCTGTGTGAAAATGTTACCCATGGAGGTTCCTATTAAATCTTTTCCATCTTGTCTTAAACCTAGTGTATGAAAATAACTGCAGATGCTGGTACAAATCGAAGGTATCACAAAATACTGGAGTAACTCAGCAGGTCAGGCAGCATCTCGGGAGAGAAGGAATGGCTGACATTTCGGGTCGAAACCCTTCTTCAGACCCTGAAGAAGGGTCTCAACCTGAAACGTCACCCATTCCTTCTATCCTGAGATGCTGCCTGACCTGCTGAGTTAATCCAGCATTTTGTGATACCTTGTCTTAAACCTATGTCCTCTGGTTCTTTATTCCCATAAAATACTCTATCTATTCCCCTCATGATTTTATATAAGATCACCACTCAATTTCCCGTGCTCCAACGAATAAAGTCCTAGACTGCCCATACTCTCCCTTTAGCTCAGCCCCTCAAGTCCTGGCAACATCCTCATAAATCTTCTCTACACTTTTTCCAGCTAAACAACATCCTTCCTATAGCAGGGTGACCAAAAAATGAACATGATACTCCAAATGCGGCCTCACTAACGTGTTCTAGAACTGCATCCCAACTTCGATATTCAGTTCCATGACTGATGAAGGCCAGTGTACCAAAAACCTTTTTTGACCATTGAATCGACCTGCAAGGCCATTTTCAGGGAACTATGTACCTGCACCCCTAGATCCCTCTGCTCTACAACACTCCCTGAAGCCTTGCTATTCACTGTGAAAGTCCTTCCCCACTCTGACTTCCCAAAATGTAACACCTTGCACTTATCTGCATTAAACTCCATTTGCCATTCCTCAGCCCACTTGCTCAATTGATCAAAAACCTGTTGTAATTTTTGATAACCATTTTCACTGCAGATGAAGATAGACGCAAAAATCTGGAGTAACTCAGCGGGACAGACAGAATCTCTGGGGAGAAGGAATGGGTGACGTTTCGGGTCGAGACCCTTCTTCAGTGTGTATGATACCACTTACTTTAGTGTAATCTGTAAACTTACTAATCATGCCTTCTATATGTTCATCCAAATTGTTGATATAAACCACTAACAGCAATGGGGCCTACACCGATCCTTTCCACCATCACCCTCTGCTTCCTTCAATGAAGCTAATTCTCATCTAGTTAGCTAGCACTCCCTGGATTCCATGCAATCTAACCTTCCAGAGCAGCCTACCATGTGGATCCTAAATGCCTTGCTGAAGGAAAATCCATATATATCGTATCCCTCAGAATACTCTCCAGTAACTTTCCTACCAAAGATGTTAATTCCCAGGGTTTTCCTTGCAGCCCTTCTTAAATAGAGGCACAACATTAGCCAACCTCCAGTCCCCCAGCACCTCACCTGTGTCTAACGATAATTCATCTATCTCAGCCAGGGTTCCTACACTTTCCACTCTGCTTCCTACATGCCCTTGGATATGTCTGATTTGGCTGGGGAGATTTATCTGCCTACATACGCATTAGGACATTCATCACCTCCTTGTCCTCAAGACATTTCCATTAACTGTCCCAAGTTCCTCAGTCTTCTTGTCCTTTCCATGATAAAAACAGATGAGAAATACTCAATGTCCGTATCCTATGGCTCTACACAGAGATGACCGCTTTGGTTTCTCTCTAGTTACACTCTTTCCCTTAATGATCATAACATCTCTTTGGATTTTCCTTCGTGTTATCTGCCAGAGTTATCTCCTGCCCCCCTTTTTGCCCTCCTGATTTCCTTCTTAAGTAGGCTTGTCAGTTCCTGAAACTTGTCCAGGGATGCACTTAATCCCAGCTGCCTATACTTATCCCAGTGCAATGCCTTTGACAACACTGATCTCATAGATTGTCTTTATTCACAACCAGAACCAATAAAAACATGCCCTATTATGTGAGAAGTTGTAGCTTAACATCTCCCGGAGACAACAGATGAAGTGGTTGAAGAAAGCAGAATTGCACTACAAGTGGATGAGTGGATGCATTGACCTGGCCCTTTCCCAAGCAGAATGAACGGCCTCTACTGACTGCATGGTCCCTCAGATACACACTGTACTGGGGAACAGTCGGTGAAAGAAGAGGGATAACTTCAAATGTCATGGTTTAGTTTAGTTTAATTTAGTGATACCGCATAGAAACGGAGCCTTTGACCCACCGAGTCTGTGTCGACCATTGATCACTAGTTCTATGTTATCCCACTTTCCCATCCTAGGCACTAGGGACAATTTACAGAAGCCAATTAACCTACAAACCTGCTCGTCTTTGGAATGTGGGAGGAAACCGGAGCTCCCGGAGAAAACCCACATGGTCACAAGGAGAACGGACAGAATCCTGAGCTACTACCTTCCTCTTTGGAGACCCTCGGACAATCTTTAATCGGACTTTACTGGACTTAATCTTGCACTAACATTGTTCCTTTCATCATGTGTCTGCACGCTGTGGATGGCTCGATTGTAATCATGTATAGTCTTTCCGCTGACTGGTTATCACGCAACAAAAGGGCGGCAAAGTAGCGCAGTGCTCGTGTTGCTGCCTTACGGCGCCAGACACGTAGGTTTGATCATGGCTGCAGGTGCCGCGCTAGTGATGGGGTGAATGCTGGTCGGCATGCACTCGATGGGCCAAAGGGCCTGTCTCCGCACTGCAGCTCTAAAGTCTAAAGTCAACGCTTTTCACTATACCTCAGTACGGGTGACAATAAACTAAACTAATCTACACTAAACTAAACTCTGCACAGGCAGCAACAGTAGTCAGGATCGGAGCCGGGTCTCTGGCGCTGTGAGGCATCATCTCTACCTGCTGTGCCACTGTTCCGCCCTTTGTGTGGCAGCTTGGTAAAAACGCTGCCATCACTAGAATTTCTTATGTAATATGTACACAGGCTGCATAGACATTACTAGGATATTTAGTCTAATTATTGTTGTCCTGGTGCCACAGGTATGGTGTAATTCCAGTTACGGAGTTGTACCTTAGGCAGACTGCAGCATTAATTACACTGGGGAAGAGTGTTGTGCTAATTATAGACACAGTATGGTATAATGCTAGCTATAGGCATGGTAGAGAATAGATGCCAGTACTCAGTCATATTACTTTTTATGTGTCTCTTCCTTTCCTTCCTCCTCCATACAAATAGTCTCCCACTTGCCATCTGTCTCATCTATCTGACTTACTTTTCTAACATCTAAATAACATGAAAAAGTATAGAGAGGGAGGCCATTATGAACAAGCGAGTGGACAAATCAGGACCAGGAGCATCCACTCATCCCTTTGTACCCGCTCTGCCATTCTCGTCTCATCTGATTCTGTCCTTAACCTGTCAAAAGTCAATAGATAATAGACAATAGGTGCAGGAGTAGGCCATTCAGCCCTTCGAGCCAGCACCGCCATTCAATGCGATCATGGCTGATCACTCTCAATCAGTACCCCGTTCCTGCCTTCTCCCCATACCCCCTCACTCCGCTATCCTTAAGAGCTCTATCCAGCTCTCTCTTGAAAGCATTCAACAAACTGGCCTCCACTGCCTTCTGAGGCAGAGAATTCCACGCCTTCACCACTCTCTGACTGAAAAAGTTCTTCCTCATCTCCGTTCTAAATGGCCTACCCCTTATTCTTAAACTGTGGCCCCTTGTTCTGGACTCCCCCAACATTGGGAACATGTTTCCTGCCTCTAATGTGTCCAATCCCCTAATTATCTTATATGTTTCAATAAGATCCCCCCTCATCCTTCTAAATTCCAGTGTATACAAGCCCAATCGCTCCAGCCTTTCAACATACGTCATTGAAGTCAGGTTTGTTCTGGCCTTTCCTTACCTCCCCCACCTCTACTTCCAGTGTGAGGAAGGGTTCCGACCCAAAACGTCACCTACTCCTTTTTCTGCAGATACGCTGCCTGATCCGCTCGCGGAGTTACTCCAGCACTTTGTGTCTATCTCAAGAGACAAGATTGTTTCATTGTCACGCGGTATGCATGGCAGGTGGAACAATGAAACTCTTACTTGTCGCAGCATAACAGATCTGTGATCAAATTACTCAAAGATAACATAATAAACAAAAAAAATCAATAAATTAAAAAAAACAATATTATTGCGAAAAGTCCAAAGTCCTTATTGCAACCAAGACAGCTGGTAGTTCATAGTTTAGTTAGTGTTTGTAGTGTTCAAAAGTCAGATAGTTGTTGGGAAGAAGCTATTCTTGAACCTTGAGGTTATTGTTTTCAGATTTCTATGCCTTTTTTCCGATGGCAGGACTGCAGGATTGAAATGAGAGCTTGGCCAGGGTGGTGTGGTCCTCGATGATGCTGGCTCCCCTTTTCCTATTGAGGCTACCAGGGCGTTTCCTATAGATCCCTTCGATAGTGGTGAGGTCAGTACCTATGATGGACTGGGCAGTGTTCACCACCTTTTGTAATCTCCTTCGTTCCTGGGCGTTCGAATTGCAGGACTAGGCAGTGATGCAACCAGACAATGAGCTCACTACTGTACCTGTAGAAGTCCAAGGGAGTATCTGTCAACATACCGAATCTCCTCAATCTTCTAAGGAAGTAGAGGCATTGATGGGCTTTCTTTATGATTGCATCAATGTGCTGGGCCCAGGCCACATCTACAGAGATACACATGTCCAGGAGTTTGAAGTTGTTGACTCCCTACCTCCCACCTGTCAATGAAGTCAGGTTTATGGACCCTTCGCCTCCCTCTTATGAAGTCAACAAGTCTTTGATCTTGCTAACGTTAAGAGCAATGTTGTTGTTCTGGCAACATTCAATTAGATGATTGATTCCCCTCTCTTGTCTATGCCAGTGAGAAAACAACTTGTTCAGCCTAATTTCACCTTACAACTTATGCTTGGTACCCTTTAAGAACAGTTTCAGTTTCAATTTAGTTGAATTGTCACATGTACTGCGGTACTGTGATGTGTTTTGTTGCTATCCAGTCAGTGGAAAGACTATACATGATTACAATTGAACCATTTACAGTGTATGGGATAAGGGAATAATGTTTAGTGCGAGGTAAAGCCAGCAAAGTCTGACCATAGGCAGTCCGAGGGTCCAATGAGGTAGATAGTAGTTCTGGGCTGCTCTCTAGTTTGTGGCAGGATGATTCCAAACACTTATTTAAAATATACCAATCCATTCAGGCAGAGGCTTTCAGACTGAAGGCTGGAAAGCTGGCACAAGTCTATGTTGTACGAGAGTTCTTGGAATGATTTATCATGATGGGTATAATTGGCATCGGATGTACGCTCTTGATTTGAGATTTTTAAATGTTGTGGTCCAGCAAAGGGCTGCTTTCATCTGCTTCAAAGGCATTAAAAAAAATACTATTTGAAGACTCTTTTTGTTCTTTTCTCCTTCCTGAAGCTGTTACTTGGGCTTCAGTTCCAGACCATGAAAACAACTCTCGAATCTTTACGGGACATCCTTCTGGGACTGAAGATGTCTTTGGCAATTGGGTAAGTTGGGTAATAATTAATTAGCAGCCCTGTTTTCTAACAACCTGCTACCCTTCCATTAACCCTTTACATTAACATTCCCTTTTGTTTTACGTCATCATTTGTCATTTGATCCACCCACCTTCCACCTCATTGTAGACTGCTGTTTTGTTCCTTCCTACCTCCTTACCTTACATGTTAAAACCTAGTATATCTCTATTGTTTTCCAGTTCTGCCGAAAGGTCATGTTAATATATTCCTTTATTCGTCCCACACCGGGGAAATTTACAGTGTTACAGCAGCAAAGTGGATAGCAAGAGAGCAAGAGATCATTCATTATAAATAAAAGATACATAAATTGTCATCAGTTTTCTGTGTGTTCTTAGCTGTTATTGTTGACTCGTCTGCTGGGAGCAGTGCTGGTTGTGCAGTCTCACAGCAGCGGGAAGGAAGGACTTCCTATATCCCTCCTTCACGCATTTGGGGTGAAGGAGTCTGTCACTGAAGGAGCTACTCAGTGCAGTGACAGTGTCCTGCATGGGGTGGGAGTCGTTGCCAGCAGCGATGTTAGCTTTGCCACCATCCTCCTCTCTCCCACCACCTGCACTGAGTCGAGGGGGCAACCCAGGACAGAGCTGGCCTTCCTGACCAGCTTGTCGAGTCTCTTCCCTTCCGCCGCTGAGATGCTGCTGCTCCAGCAGACCACTCCATAGAAAATGGCTGATGCAACCACCGTGTTGTAGAAGGTCCTTAGGAGTGCCCCCTGCACTCCAAAGGACCTGAGTCTCCTTAGCAGATAAAGTCTGCTCTGACCCTTTCTGTTTAGCGCATCGGTGTTTTCAGTGCAGTTCAGTTTATTGTTGAGGTAAACACCCAGGTACTTATAAGAATCCACCCTCTCGATGTCCATTCCCTGGATGTTCACCGGTGTCGGGGGGACCTGGCTGTGCCTGCGGAAATCCACCACCATCTCCCTGGTTTTCCCCGCGTTGATCCGGAAGCAGTTCCGCTGGCACCAGTCCACAAACTCCTTGATCAGTTCTCTGTACGCCCTGTCATCATCGCCCGTGATGAGGCCGACGATGGCAGAGTCGTCAGAGAACTTCTGTAGATAGGAGTCTGCAGAGCTGTGCCTGAAGTCCGCAGTGTACAGGATGAACAAGAATGGTGCTAGCACTGTTCCCTGCGGAACCCCAGTGCTGCCCCCCAGCTTGCCCCCCAGAAGCCCCGGCTGGATGGTGTTGAATGCACTGGAGAAATCAAAACACATGATTCTCACATGATGGTACAGTGTATAAGACATTGATAAGGCCACATTTAGAGTATCGTGTTCAGTTTTGTGCACCATGTTATAGGAAAGGTGTTGTCAAGCTGGAAAAGGTGCACAGAAGATTTATGACGATATTGCCAGGACTCGAGGGCCGGAGCTATTGGGAGAGGTTGAGCAGGCTAGGACTTTATTCCTTGGAGTGCAGGAGGGTGAGGGGAGAACTTACAAAGCGTTGCAAGATCATGAGAGGAATATGATTAGGCAAATGCACAGTACAGGAGAATTGAGAACAAGAGGACAGAGGTTTAAGGAGAGAGGGGAAAGATTTAATAGGAACCTGAGGGGTAACTTTTTTACACAAAGGGTGTTGGGTATATGGAATGAGCTGCCAGAGGAGGTAGTTGAGGCTGGGACTATTGTTATGTTTTAGACATTTGGACAGGCGCATGGATAGGATCGGGGGTTATGGATCAAGTGCGGGCAAGTGGGACCAGTGTAGATGGGGCATGTTGGCTGGTGTGGGCTAGGTTGGCCAAAGGGCCTGTTTCCACGCTGTATTCACAATATGTCTATAACTATGAAAGAGGCATGACTGAAACATTATCTCTGCCCTCTACAGATGTTACCTGACCAGCTGCCCTCTACAGATGTTGCCTGACCTGCTGCTAGCATTCTCACGTTTTATTTCTATTTCCTATTAACTTCAGTTTACTAGGTATCAAACGCGTTGCAAATTCTCCACTGTCCAGTTTTTCTTATTTATAAAGGCCAATTAACTCAATTCTTCATGAAACATCTTGCCCTAAACGTTATTCCCTTACCATGTCCCTATACACTGTAAACGGCTCAATTGTAACCATGTAGTGTCTTTCGGCTGACTGGTTTGCAAGCAACAAAAGCTTTTCACTGTACCTCAGTATACTTGACAATAAACTCAACTAAGCTTAACTGATATCATGCCCATAATCATTGAAGAGATGGTTTTTCACACAGGTGCACATCCAACCGATATGTGATTGTAGACTTTAGAGATACAGTGCAGAAACAGGCCCTTCGGCCCACGAAGTTCACGCCGACTACTAGCACTATCCTACACATGAGGGACAAATTTACAATTTTACCAAAGTCAATTAACCTACAAATATGTACCTCTTTGGAATGTGGGAGGAAACTGGAGCATCTGCAGAAAACCCACACGGTCACAGGGAGAATGTACAAAATCCATACCGACAGCACCCGTAGTCAGGATCAAACCTGGGCCTCTGACGCTGTAAGGCAGCAACTCTACTGCTGCGCCACTGTGCCGCCCGAGATGTGTTTGAGATCTCTACTGTCACTGCCTTTAAGTGAACTACACCAATCAAAAATTTAAAAAAAATTTTGATTGACATAAAACCGAATGAAATCTGGCCAACATGCTTCTTACTTGATTTTTAAACAGAGATAATTGTCATGGTGGAATATATTAACTTTCAGTCTTGGGAACACAGACATAGTTCAGAGTTAAACTGGCCAGGGTGGATATTATCTGATGACACTTCGGTGGTATCTTTCGAAAGAGTTTTCATATCCTCTTACTGTGACTTGGCCAAAGGTTATCAAAAACTGTGGAGAAATAGAGGAAATTTTGCTTCCTGAATTTGAGCTCAGTTACAATTGTGTAAAGACAAATTGGGCTGAGTTTTATCGGCCTGGAAGTATTCCCTGCAATTGTTCACCTCTGTAAGGCAATCAACTGAAGTGAAACAGCTTGTGACAATGCAAACTACACAGAGGCTGTTGGCAGCAGCGATAATGGGGAGGTTGGCTCTTAAATTAGCCTTTTACTTCCTACACTTGTTTATGTTTTCAGTTCATTTCCTTTGTGGCTGCCATCCATCACTTTTTCTAGATCAAAGTCGGACTCATTCAGCTGTGCGACAGAGAAACGGGCCATCCGGCCCTTCATATCAATGCTGATCTTTGTGTCCATCTTTACGGATCACATTTGCCCTAATTAGGTCTGTATCCTTTTATACCTTACCAATTCACATGCACAACTAAATATCTCTCAAACGTACCAACAGTATTCGATTCAGCCACCTCCAGAACCAGGGGCCACAGTTTAAGAATAAGGGGTAGGCCATTTAGATCGGAGATGAGGAAAAACTTTTTCAGTCAGAGAGTTGTGAATCTGTGGAATTCTCTGCCTCAGAAGGCAGTGGAGGCCGATTCTCTGAATGCATTCAAGAGAGAACTAGATAGAGCTCTTAAGGATACTGGAGTCAGGGGGTATGGGGAGAAGGCAGGAACGGGGTACTGATTGAGAATGATCAGCCATGATCACATTGAATGGCGGTGCTGGCTCGAAGGGCCGAATGGCCTCCTCCTGCATCTATTGTCTATTGTCTATTGTCTACTGTGCAGTGTGTTCCAAGTAGAAACCACTCTCTGTGGTTATCCCTGACTTACCCCTGAAAACCCCTTTAAAACTCCTTCCTCTCTCTTTAAGCCAATGTCTTCTTGTTTTTGATGCCTTCATGAAGGGAAAATGATTCTGATTATCTGCCCTATTTATAGACAATAGACAATAGACAATAGGTGCAGGAGTAGGCCATTCAGCCCTTCGAGCCAGCACCGCCATTCAATGCGATCATGGCTGATCACTCTCAATCAGTACCCCGTTCCTGCCTTCTCCCCATACCCCCTCACTCCGCTATCCTTAAGAGCTCTATCCAGCTCTCTCTTGAAAGCATCCAACGAACTGGCCTCCACTGCCTTCTGAGGCAGAGAATTCCACACCTTCACCACTTATGCAGTATAATTTTATCTACCTCTGTCAATTCTCTCCTTAGCCTCCTGCACTCCAGGGCAAACAACCCCAGCCTATCCAATCTCTTCATGTCACTAAAGCCTCCATTTCAGGCAACATCCTGTACAATGTGAATATTCAAATTATATAAGGTCAGAAGGTCTTCAGGGATAGGAGTAGAATTAGGCCATTCGGCCCATCAAGTTTACTCCGCCATTCAATCATGGCTGATCTATCTCTCCCTCCTAACCCCATTCTCCTGCCTTCTCCCCATGATCTCTGACACCTGCAGCGGTAGAGTTGCTGCTTTACAGCGAATGCAGCGCCGGAGACTCAGGTTCGATCCTGACTACGGGTGCTGCACTGTAAGGAGTTTGTACGTTCTCCCCGTGACCTGCGTGGGTTTTCTCCGAGATCTTCGGTTTCCTCCCACACTCCAAAGACGTACAGGTATGTAGGTTAATTGGCTGGGTAAATGTAAAAATTGTCCCTCGTGGGTGTAGGATAGTGTTAATGTGCGGGGATCGCTGGGCGGCACGGACTTGGTGGGCCGAAAAGGCCTGTTTCCGGCTGTATATATATGATATGATATGATAATCAAAAACCTATCTATCTCTTCCTTAAAAATATCCATTGACTTGGCCTCCACAGCCTTCTGTGGCAATGAATTCCACAGATTCACCGCCCTCTGACCAAATATATTTCTCCTCATATCCTTCTTAAAAGAACGTCCTTTAATTCTGAGGCAATCCACTCTATCCAAGCCTTTCACTATTCTGTATGTTTCAATGAGGTCCCCCGTCATTCTTCTAAACTCCAGTGAGTACAGGCCCCAGTGCCGATAAACGCTCATCATAGGTTAACCTACTCATTCCTGGGATCATTCTTGTAAAGCCCTTTATAATATCATCATTTAGAAAGCAAATTGGTTGTAGTTCAGAAACAGGATATAATGCGATAACTATAACTATTATATTTCATGATATTATTTGTAGAATGGGTTGCATTTTCTTCCAGTTCTAGTAAACATAGTTAGCACAACTCAGGAACGATTATTCATGATAAAAGTCGTAAAGCACACTATATTAAAAGCAAGATAGAAACAGAAAATGCTGGAAACACTCAGGCAGCCTCTGTGGATGGAGAAACACAATGCTTGCTTCACTTCTGAGATCCTTTGCTAGACTTTCATTGAATATTAAATACAATACATTACTATTTATATATGGGATGCTGTACATAACAGCTCTGGATAACTTTCAGTTGAAACGATAAGTAAAGGTGAGATACAGGAACATATTAATCCTAGGATAGACAGAAAATGCTGGAGTAACTCAAAGGGTCAGGCAGCATCTCTGGAGAAAAGGAATAGGTGACATTTTGGGTCGAGACCTTTCTTCAGTCTGAACAATGACCTGGTTACGAGTTACAAAATCGGGATTTATTTGGTGAAAAACTAAAGTTTAGTTTAGTTCTGTCTTAAAACTGTTACAATTTGTTTCGTTGGGTTGTTGTTGTTTAAATTAATTAAATTATTGCATCGTACGGGAGGCGCATTCCCAATCTTGTTGTTCCTCTGTACAATGACAATAAAGATATATTGTATTGTATTGTATTGTATTGTATTGTATTGTATTGTATTGTTTTGTATTGTTTAGTATAATTTAGTTTAGTTTATTGTCACGTATATCGAGGTACAGAGAAAAGCTTTTGTTGCATGCTAATCAGCCAGCGGAAAGACATCATAAGGGAATAATGTTTAGTGCAAGGTAAAGCCAGTTAAGTGCGATCAAAGTTAGTCCAAGGGTCCCCGAGTTGGTGGTAGTTAAGGACTGCTCCCTAATGGCGGAGGATGGTTCAGCTGCCTGATAACAGCTGGGAAGAAACTGTCCCTGAATCTGAAGGTGTGCATTTTCACACTTCTATACCTTTTGCCCGATGGGCGTGGGGAGAAGAGGGAGTGGCCAGGGTGCGACTCGTCCTTGATTATGTTCCTGGCCTTGCCGATGCAGCGTGAGGTATAAATGGAGCCGATGGAAGGGAGGTTGGTTCGTGTGATGGTCTGGGCTGCGTCCACAATTCGCTGCAGTTTCTTGCGGTCTTGGATGGAGCTGTTCCCAAACCAAGCCGTGATGCATCCTGATAAAAGAAGAGCTCTTACTTGTCTAGATACATCTGGGTGGCACAGTGGCACAGCGGTAGAGTTGCTGTGCAACAGCGCCAGAGACCCAGGTTCCATCCTGACTACGGGCGCGGTCCGTACGGAGTTTGTACGTTCTCCCCGTGACCTGCGAGGGTGTTATCTGGGAGCATCAGTTTCCTCCAACACTCCAAAGACGTGCAGGTTTATAGGCTAATTGTCTTGGTCAAATTGCAAATTGTCCCTAGTTTGTGTTGGATAGTGTTAGTGCGCGGGGATTGCTTGTCGGCGTGGACTCGGTGTGCCGAAGGTCCTGTTTCCGCGCTGTATCTCCAAACTAAACTCAACATCGAGTCAGAAGAAGGTAGAGTAAGGAATTTGGAGGAAAATTACAGAAGAATGCAACAATTTAGAATATAGACAATGTATAACTTCAGTTGACACCTCGATACCTCCACTCAGTCCGTCTTAACCTCCAGGTGTCAACTTCTCTACTTCCACGAGATCAAGCGCAGGCTCGGCGATCGTTTCGCTGAACACCTCCGCGCAGTCTGTCTTAACCAACTTGATCTCCCGGTGGCTCATCGCTTCAACTCCCCCTCCCATTCCCAATCTGACCTTTCTGTCCTGGGCCTCCTCCATTGTCAGAGTGAGGCTCAGCGCAAATTGGAGGAACAGCACCCCATATTTCGCTTGGGTAGTTTACACCCCAGCGGTATGAACATTGACTTCTCTAACTTCAGATAGCCCTTGCTTTCCCTCTCTATCCCCTCCCCCTTCCCAGTTCTCCCACTAGTCTTACTGTTTCCGATTACATTCTATCTTTGTCCCGCCCCCTTCCCTGACATCAGTCTGAAGAAGGGTCTGAACCCGAAACGTCACCCATTCCTTCTCTCCTGAGATGCTGCCTGCCTGCTGAGTTACTCCAGTGTTTTGTGTCTACCTTCGATTTAAACCAGCATCTGCAGTTTTTTTTCCTGTTTCAGTTTGGGACACTTCTGTATACTATAGTGGGGGGGGAGAAAGCTGGAAGAGAGGTGGGAACGAGACAAAGCTTGGCAAGTTTATAGGTGGATACTGGTGGTGGTGGGGGAAGTGGGGGGGAGGGGGGGTGCAGGGGGGGGGGGAGGGGGCTGATTGACAGATGGCTGGACAAAGGCCAGAGGCAAAAAGACAAAAGCTGTGAGATAAGAAGGATAGAAAAGGCATGAAATGTGAAGCCAGATGAAAGAATATAGGTGGACAAGGTCTAGATAGATATACTTAGTCTCTCTAGATAACAATTCAACTTCGGGAGAACATGGGTAAATGACGTTCTGGGTTGGGACCCTTCCTAAAATGTCACCTATCTATGTTGTGCTGCCCCACCTGCTGTTACTCCAGCAAGTTGTGACTTGTTTTTATAAACCAGCATCTGTAGTTCCTTATGTCAGCAATTCAACTTCAGTTGTGAATGACCTCACAGGTTCACAGATCAATATAAAATTAGTAAAATCGTTGAAATGCAATGGTTAATCAAGTACAAATAGCGCATGTTTGTAAAAGGCAAAAACTGTGTTTAATTAAGAAAGTAGTTATATGATTATTAGAAAGTAATTGGTTATCTAAAGGGTTTGCCACAATTGTAATATTTATGAACTTTCAGAAAGCCCATGACAAGTATATTCTTAGAAACCATAGATAGACACAGAGTGCCGAGACTCAAAGACATAAAACTCACCAGGTCAGGCAGCATCTCTGGAGAAAAAGGATGGGTGACTTTGTGGGTTGGGACCCTTCTTCAGACTGTCAGAATTCTGAAGAATGGTCCCAACACAAAACATTACCCATTTTCTTTCTCCAGAGTTGCTGCCTGACCTGGTGAGTTACTCCAGCACTTTGTGTCTATCTTCGGTATAAACCAGCATCTGCAGTTATTTGTTTTGATTTCTTAGAAACCATGTTGGTAAAATGCAGACCTATCACGTAAAAGCAAACATCTGCCTGGATGAAAATTGAAAGGACCAAAATAGCACTAAATGTGGTTGAATGTGGAGAATGGATGGAACAATTTTTGATCAATGTTTCAGTGAGGTTAGCTGACCCCAGTGCATTGCAGTAAGAAAAGTAAATGATTTCCAAGTTAAAGGCAAACTCATAAACTCTCTTTGTAAGTATGGTCATGTGCCTTTAGAACATAGGAAACTAATGGGTATTCAGAAAACTTTGCAATCCTCTGAGTTTAATGACCCATTTTACTTTTCAGCTTTGTGAAACATTCCAAGAATGCAGAAAGGAGGAATTGCAGATGCTGGTTTGCAAAAGACGACACCAAGTGCTGGAGTAATTCAACAGGTCAGGCAGCATCTCTTGAAGAACATGGATAATTGACGTTTCAGGTCAGGACCCTTCCTTGGACTGAAAAAGGTCCTGACCCAAAACATCACTTATCCATGTTCTCCAGAGATGCTGCCTGAACTGCTGGGTTACTCCAGCACTCTGTGTATTGAAAGAATGTATTTCCATTGCTCTTTTTCTGAAGGACCCAACTGTTAATTTTCCTAGAATTATCATCTCTAACGCTGTTTATTCACAAAATGCTGGAGTAACTCAGCAGGTCAGGCAGCATCTCATTCCTTCTCTCCCCAGATGCTGCCTGACCTGCTGAGTTACTCCAGCATTTTGTGAATAAATACCTTCGATTTGTACCAGCATCTGCAGTTATTTTCTTATATCTCTAACGCTGTAATCACAAGGTATTCTTCATTTGTGCAAAAGCACATTTTCTGAGGGGAAAAAAACCTGCTACTACAGAGAAACATTTTCATAAGTTTAGAAGTCGTAGGAGTAAAAGTCGGCCCTTTGGCACCGAGTCTACCCTACCATTCAATCATGGCTGATCTATCTTTCCTTCTCAACCCCTATCAAGTATCTGTCAGTCTCTGCCTTAAAAATACCCAATGACTTGGCCTCCACAGCTGTCTGTGGCCTCTGACTACCCTCTGACTAAAGAAATTCCTCCTCATCTCCTTTCTAAAGGCATGTCTTTTTATTCTGAGTGTGCCCTTGGGTTCTCCCACTAGTGGAAACATCACATCCACTCTATCCAGGCCTTTCTTTCCTTGCTAATATTCTTAGTCGATGCTTTCACTAGAGTTATCAGGTCTAAAGAGGGAATCATGTTTCTGCCCCTCCACAGTGACCTTTTTGAACCAACTTGCGGGTCAGATGTATCACTGTTTTGGTAGAGAGCTCCACTGAAAATATTTGATCAGTTCTTGGGATCTGAAAATGCCCACTTTTCCTGGTATCCCCTAGACTGATTTCCAATAAACAAGAGACAGATAGCATAAGACTTTTATCATTGTGGTACACATTGGTTGCAGATTATTGCAGCTTTTCAGGTGGACTAGCATCAGCGTTGTGATGAGAATCCATGAAGCTAGCGATACAGCTGGTAGAACATCTGCCTCACCACGCCAGAGACCCGGGTTCTATCCTGACCTCGAATGTTATCTATGTGAAGTTTGCACTTTTTTACTGTGACCGCATAGGTTTCCTCTGGGTGCTACGGTTTCCTCCCATGTGGGGTTTGTAGGTTAATTGGCCTCTGTGAATTGCCCCTGGTGTGTAGGGAGTGGATGCAAAGGTGGTTTAATATGGAAACAGTATGGGCAAGGGACAGATGGTCCGAAGGGCCTGTTTCCATGTTGGATCTTTAAACTAAAGTAAACTCTGCTGGGTCCAGGATATATTAGCTCCTGGCCTCGCACAGAAGTCTCCAGTGTCGTTGATTGTAGAGAAAAGTCGTTTTCACTGCTGCTCTGTGGAAATGGGAATTTGCCATCAGCACTTATTTAGCACAGGCATTTAATCCTGTGGTTTCAGAGGATCTTCAGTGTGACAGGGACATACCACAGTGGCTTCTCCTTCTGTCCCTGCAGAGTTGTCGGGGCTGCTGCCAAACTCTGTGGTGAGCATAGCCTTGCAACCAGTGCTGACAATCTGCCCTCAATGTCTTCCAGGCCAGTGTTCCATACCAACAAGCATAATGAATTAGTCAGAGTCATAGAGTGATACAGTGTGGAAACAGGCCCTTCAGCCCAACATGCCCAGACCGGTCAACGTGTCCCAGCTATACTAGTCCCACCTGCCCGCGTTTGGTCCATATCCTTCCAAACCTGTCCTATCCATGTACCCGTTTAACTCTTTCTCAATGTATGTAAATTACTACATACAAAGAATTATAAACCTGATGGGAGAGGTACAGAAGCCTAAATGATCTTGCAAGCTCCTTGAGGTCCCCACATATCTTACAGGGAATTGATATCAAATTTGGAAACAGGTCAGTTGTTAATCTTTGCTGTAATAACAAGGCGACACAGTGGCGCAGCGGTAGAGTTGCCGCTTCACAGCGCCAGAGACCCGGGTTCCATCCTGACTATGCGTGCTCTCTGTATGGAGTTTGTACATTATCCCAGTGACCACGTAGGTTTTGTCCGGGTCCCTCCCACACTCCAAAGACATGCAAGTTTGTAGGTTAATTGGTTTCTGTAAACTGTAATTTATCCCTAGATTGTAGGATAGTGCTAGTGTACAGGGTGATCGTTGGTCTGTGTGTACTTGGTGGGCCGAAGGGCCTGTTTCCGTGCTTTATCTTTAAAGTAGAAACTCCATCGACTCCTTTAAGTCCAGGCTCAAAACCCATTTCTACTCCCTAGCGTTTGAGTCCCTCTGAGGGGGCGCTGTGAATTGTTTATGTATGTGCTGTTATGTTTGTGTGCCATTGTATGTTCGTTCTTAGTACCTGAACCTAGTACAGCACTTTGGTCAACGTGAGTTGTTTTTAAATGTGCTATACAAATAAAATTTACTTGACTTGACTTGACTTGGATGGGAGGCTGCTCCTGTCCTACAAGAAATCGCTAATATATTAAATTACAATTAAAGCACAAAGTCCTGTTACACTAGGATAAGCACTCAACCAAGAAAACCAAGTCGAAAGCCAAGGTACTATCTAAACTGATTATACAAACTTATGCAAAGGACAATAACTACAGTAACTCCATATACAATAATCAGCTACCTACATGTTAATAAGAGCACAAAAAAACTGATCGTGCGGATGCAGGTATATCATTGGGGTTATCAAGTGGCACCTCCCTTCACTGGTATTTCCTTGAGTTAGGCCCACGACACTTTGGGAAGGCTCAACAGTTGGTTCTGGAGTCCCAGAATAACCCCCTTCAATACCTGCTCTCTCCACCAATGTTTCCAGTATCTAAATAAAGGAAACTACAGATGACTAATTCACTCTAACAAATGCTAAACACTCGCATCCTATCTTCCACTTATCCTAACCCATCATTAAACTTGTAGCACCACAAATATCAACCTTGTATAAAACGGGGATACACTTACACAGAATACACTTACAAAGAAATACACATGCCACATGTTATACATTTCCTATCTGCGCCCAACTGACACTATTTATTCTCCACCAAATCCACCTACTGCCTTATTCTGCTGCCTCTGATATCTCCTTTACGGCCTGACGCTGCAAACTCTGTCCGCAAATTCCTAGCTCTTCAAATACTTACTAATGTAATGCTTCTTGGTTCCCTGTTAATGGGCAGAACAAACATTTCTATGGCATATTATAATTCCTTCAAAAGAATCTCCCTTATCCCTAACATGATGGCACATGCAATGTGAGATGGAGATTCCATTGGAGTATTCATGTAGCTGCCCAAGTTCTTTTAAATGCTGTTGTCGTACCTGCCTCAACTACGAGCTCTGGCAGCTTGTTCCATGTACTCACCTCACCTCCCGCTGAATGCAAACTGAACTAGTCTTTCCAGGTGAGCCAGAGGTTCACCTGCACCTCCTCCAACCTCATCTATTGCATCCGCTGCTCTAGATGTCAACTTATTTACATCGGCGAAACCAAGCGCAGGCTCGGCGATCGCTTCGCTCAACACCTGCGCTCGGTCCGCGCTGGCCAAACTGATCTCCCGGTGGCCGAGCACTTCAACTCCCCCTCCCATTCCCAGTCTGACCTTTCTGTCATGGGCCTCCTCCAGTGCCATAGTGAGGCCCACCGGAAATTAGAGGAACAGCACCTCGCCTGGGCAGCTTGCAGCCCAGCGGTATGAACATCGACTTCTCCAACTTTAGATAGTTCCTCTGTCCCCCTCTTCCCCTCCTCCTTCCCAGTTCTACCTCTATCTTCCTGTCTCCACCTATATCCTTCCTTTGTCCCACCCCCCTGACATCAGTCTGAAGAAGGGTCTCGACCCGAAAAGTCACCCATTCCTTCTCTCCTGAGATGCTGCCTGACCTGCTGAGTTACTCCAGCATTTTGTGAATGAATACCGCTGAATGAAAGGTCATTATAGGACAGCTACTTGTGGAGCCACAGGAGAAGGGTGGCCTGTAATCTGGGGATCAGTAGTGAGTTCACTATTGGCTGTAACGATTTCGATGAGAATGTAGATGTCATGGTTAGTAAGTTTGTGGATGACACTAAAATTGGTGGTGAGGAAGAAGGTTATTTAAGATTACATTGTAATCTTGATCAAATGGACCAAAGGATCAAGGAATGGCAGATGGAGTTTAATTCAAAGAAATGTGGGGTGTTTCATTTTGGTAAGACAAACCATGGCAGGACTTACTCAGTACATGTAGGGCCCTGGGAGTTTTGTGTGAGGAGCAGTAACATGGTTTAATGAAAGAGGTGACACAGGTAGACAGAGTGGCGGAGAGCGCGAATGGCACATTTCCTTCATCAGTCAGGGAATTGGGTACAGGAGTTGGGACATCATATCATAGCTGTGCAAGACATTGGCAAGGCTACATTTGGAGTCCTCTGCACAGTTCTGGTCACCCTGCCAAAGCAAGGATGTCATTAAACTAGAGAGGGTAAAAAACAATTATGAGGATGCTACTAGATCTGGAAGGTGTGAGTTATCAGGAGAGGTTGAATAAGCCGGGACTTTTATTCCTGGAGTGTAGGAGGACACTTATGGAGGTTTATAAAATCAATGGGTGAATTGCCACAGGCTTTTCCCCAGAATAAAACTGGAGCACATATGTTTAAGATGAGAGGGGAAAGATTATTTTTTAAGTGATCTGAGGGGCAACAGAACGTGTTACAGATATGGAATGAGCTGCCAGAGAAAGTGGTAAAGAACGGTTACAATTACAACAACCCAACATCTAAAACCCACTTGAACAGATACAGTACATGGAAGAAAAGGTTTGGAGGGATAAGGGCCAGGCACAAGCAAGTGAGCTTGCTTGCTTCGGCAGCTTGGTCAGTATGGGTGAGTTGGGCTGAAGTGCCTGTTCCTATGCTGTGTGAATCTATGGGTCCATTACTTAAAACTGCAACCCTCCAGTTCTAGCTGTCTTGTTGTGGCTTGTACTAGCTTTGCATCACCTTCTTCTGCAATAGGAAAGAGACCAGGTCAATAAAACGCTACAGAATGGGATTATGTGATATCATGGACATGGTCATAGAATCATAGTTATCATAGAAACAGGCCCTTTGGTCTAACTTGTTCAAACTGACCAAATCGCCTACCTGAGCTAGTCCCATTTGCCTAAGTTTGGATTTAAATCACTCTTACCCTTCTGATCCATGTACTTGTATGCACGGTTTTTTAAAGATGTAACTGCATCTGTATCTGTCACTTTCCTTTGGCACCCCATATATTTAACAAGCTCTGTGTGAAAAACTTGCCCATCAGTCCCCTTTAAATCATTCCTCTCTCATCTTGAATCTTTGCCCTTAAGATTTAAACTCCCCTACCCCAGGAAAAAGACTGACCATTCATTATTCAAGAGATGGACACAAAGTGCTGGAGTTACTCAACGGGCCAGGCAGCATCTCTGGAGAAAAGAAATAGGTAATGTTTCCTTGGCCATTGGCGCTGGCTCTGATTTGTCCTGAACCTTTTCATACCTCTAGTTTCCCTCCCTCCTGACTTTCAGTCTGAGGAAGGGTTTCGACACGAAACGTCACCTATTCCTTTTCTCCAGAGATGCTGCCTGACCCGTTGAGTTACTCCAGCTTTTTGTGTCCATCTTTGGTGTAAAGCAGCATCTGCAGTTCGTACCTACGCATTTTAACCTATGCTTGGAGAACTGTTCCAGCTGCTCAGAGAAGTTGACCAAAGTCTTTGGACGAAGCTATTGGGCTTACTGGAAAATACACAAGTAAGGAATGAATATCACTTTGGTAAGCGGAAAGATTTATGGCACATGTGCGGCAAACCACCTTATATAAATACACCATGAACAATGAAAAATCTAAGAAAAACTTATATCATAACTTGGAGTCTAATTGTGCAGAATAGAATGTAGCAGATGTCCAGATGCCAGAATATGGGAATGTCTGATTCCAGTTATCTCTCCTGTAGATCCTGGAAAACCTTTTGTGTAAAAAATGAGAGAAATGTAGATTAATGCTTCCACCGGTACTTCAATGTATGATTGATGGTTTCAAAAATTGTTGTGGAGCACGTTGCAGGCCATGGAGTTTAGTTTAGATTAATTTAGAGATTGAGCATGGAAACAGGACCTTCAGCCCACCTTTTTGGGAAAGTGCAGAAGAGGTTTACCGGAACACTGTCTGGATTAGAAGGTATTAGCTATAAGGAGTGGTTAGATAAACTTGGATTGGTTTTCTGGGGTGTTGGAGACTGAGGGGAGCTCGTACGTTTATCTGCTCATAAGTTGTAGGAGCAGAAGTAGGCCATTTGGCCCATCAAGCCTACTCTGCAATTTTCAGTCATGGTTGATCTATCTTTCCCTCTCAACCCCATTTTCCTGCCTTCTCTCCATAAACCTTGACACCCTTACCAATCAAATATCTGTCAAACTGCAACTTTAAAATATTCAATGACTTGGCCTGCATAGCTGTCTGTGGCAATGAATTCCACAGATTTACCACCCATCTATATCATTGATATACAATGTGGTGTAGAGGCCATTCAGCCAGCCTTCTATCCATGCTAGTATCTTCCCTCTAATACTTCTTTAGCAACCTCATGTGTGGCACCTTATCAAAGGCCTTCTGAAAATCCAGGTAAACCACATCCACTGACTCTCCTTTGTTTATCCTGCTATTAACTTCCTCAAAGAATTCCAGCAGATTATTCAGGCAAGATCTCCCCTTCACAAAACCATGTTGACTTTGGCCTATTTTATAATGTGCTTTTAAGTTCTTGGAAACCTCATCCTTTATAATGGGCTCCAAAATCTTACCAACCACTGAAGTCAGGCTAACCGGCCTATAGTCTCCCCTCTTTTGCTTTGCTCCCTTCTTGAACAGCAGAGTAACATTTGCAATTTTCCTGTCCTCTGGAACCACTCCTGACTAGTAATTCTTGAAAAATCACCACTAATGCCTCCACAAACTCTAAATCCACTTCTTTCAGAACCCTGGGGTGTATTCAATCTGGTCCAGGTGATTTGTCCACCTTCAGACCTTTCAACTGCCCAAGCAGCTTCTCCTTATTAATAGCCACCCCAATAACTTCTGCCCCCTGACTCTCTTGATGTTCAGACACGTTGCTGGTGTCTTCTGCTATAAAAACAGATGCAAAAAACGTAATCAATTCCTCTTCCATTTCCATTTCATGTGAAAAGTCTGTCTTGTCCTTTTGCAGTTGGACAAGAAGGCTCCCTCATATCATTTTATGCTTGGACTCTACACTAATGCTTCTCCACTGCATTTCCATCCCCAGCTTTCATCTGCTAAATTAAGCCCTGTTTTCTTTACTGACTATCTGCTCAGGTATGCCTTCTTATTTATCACTTGCCTCTGCTAATGGGATGCTTGACCCCCTTGTGCTAAGTGAGTAATGTTAGGTTAGGGTTTTCAAGTATTCAGTGACTCATGCGAGCTATCCAAGTTAGGTTTCCATCCAAAGTCAGGGAATGCCAGGAAACGTTCAAGACCTTCACTGCCACAACAACTGGTCAGCCAAATTAGCTTACAGATGGATTAGTTTAGCATTACTTTCCATTTATCAATTCGGTTTAATTGCTCACAAAGAAAGTGGCATTTATTCCAGGAATCATGTAAATAGAACTATTATGGGCAGAAGCAGACCCATTCCAACTGAAAAGGCAACGTACCTGCACTGTGCACACACTGTGCTCCCAGGTAGATAAACATTCAGCTGTTATACGGTACATTTGGTGCCACTTCAGAAACTCTGCAACAACATAAAATAGTTTTAATTACGCGTTGAGCTCTGAAAACGCACGGGTTTATACAAACAAAACAGGGCAAATGTAGAACATTTAGACCTTTGTGTCTGCTCTGCCACTCACCAAGATCATGGCCGATTGACCTCAGCACCATGTTCTTGCTTTAACCCCCTGTATCTCCCGATTCCTTCAATATCCACAATCTATCAGTCTCTGTTTTCAACTAGCTAAGCCTCCACACTTACCTGGGTTAGAAAATGTCAAAGATTCGCCATCTTCCGCATGAAGAATTTTCTTCCGACTGCCTTTCACTCTGAGACAATGGTCCCTGGTCCTCGGTTCATCAGTCAGAACATCCTCCTTGCATCCCAGCTGTTGAGTCATGGAAGAATTTTGTGTCTTTCAATGAGATCTCCTGATTCCCTCAAGGATACAGGTTTAAACTATTCAATTTCTCCCATGTGGCAAATCCACCAAGCCTGGAATTGGTTAGGAGATACAGTATGGAAACAGATTCTTCAGCCCTCCAGGTTCCCACCGACAATCAATCACCCTAACACTGGTTCTATGTCATCCCACTTTCTCCTCCATTTCCTGCACATTAGGGACAATTTATGGAACAATTTATTGAAGCCAATTAACTTACAAACCAGCACATCTTTGGGATGTCAGAGGAAACCAGGGCACCTGTAGGAAACCCATGTGGTCACAGGGAGAACGTGCAAACTCCATACTGACATCACCTGAGGTCAGGATTGAACCAGGGTCACTGACGATGTGAAGCAGCAGCTCTACCAGCTGTGCCACCGTGCCACCTAAGTGGTCTACTGAATAACTGCTGCATCCCTCTGTAGCAAATATAGTAAGGTGAGCAAAAGTGTATACAATACTTCAGGTCCAGGTTCACCAAGGCTCTGTACAAGAAATCTTCTGTTGTCAAGTGCTTTGGTTATTGAACTGTTGGTTCCCTAATCAGGCAGCATTGACACTGGTATCAATGCCAGCCTTCACATCACCAAAGCCCTTCACACAGTGGATTCCTGTATTGCTTATTATTGTATGGAGAAGGATAAGGCATAAATATACTCAATGTTTAGGAAGGGCAGGATATGGAATGTAATTCACTTTGTCAAATTGGAATGTATCATTGCTCAGTTAATTATTTAATCCGATTTCTTGCCCCCTTTCACAATTCCGTATTTTCCTGAGCTTCTGACATCCCAGGTCAGAGAGTAAATTGCAATTTATTGCACAATATTCAGCCTGTAGGCAATTAGAAATTTGAAAATAGTCTTATTTACTTACTGTTTTATTCTTTCTTAGGGCAGCACAGTAGCCCAGCGGTAGAGTTGCTGCCTTTCTGCACCAGAAGTCCAGGGTTCGATCCTGACCAGGGGTGCTGTCTGTACGGAGTTTGTACGTTCTCCCAGTGACCGGGTGGGTTTTCTCCGGGTGCTCCGGTTTCCCTCCTACACTCCAAAGACATACAGGTTTGTAGATTAAATATAAGAAAATAACTGCAGATGCTGGTACAAATCGAAGGTATTTATTCACAAAATGCTGGTGTAACTCAGCAGGTCAGGCAGCATCTCAGGAGAGAAGGAATGGGCGACGTTTTGGGTCGAGACCCTTCTTCAGACTGATCCAGAGAAGGGTCTCGACCCGAAACATCGCCCATTCCTTCTCTCCTGATATGCTGCCTGACCTGCTGAGTTACTCCAGCATTTTGTGAATAAATACAGGTTTGTAGATTGATTGGCTTTGCTAAAATTGTAAATTGTCCCTTGTGTGCGGATAGTGCTAGTGTATGGGTTGATCACCGTGAAGGCATGGACTCAGTGGGCCGAAGGGCCTGTTTCCGTGCTGTATCTCTAAAGTCTAAAGTCTAAAGTCTGAAGAATACAATGGCCAAATGGCTTAAGTTTATGTTGCTTCAGTCTATGACTCATTCAATCATTTTCAGTCCACTTATTTGCGTGTAAACGATCACTAAAACATTCTTACTTTCCGCACAGTATCTCTCAAAATTTATGAGTGCACAATACCCCTGGTGAAGTGGAGACTCTGATTAGCTCTAGCTCCATGGGTGGGTCCATGCTAATGATTCATCACCCCCTCAGAACATGCAGAATCCCACACAAGAACACTAGGGACTCATCTCTGGAGGCCAGGCCAATATTAACTGTCAGCCACTACCAGATTATCTGCTCACTGCACCGCAAATTGTGGGACAATTCACTGGAGCATTTCCTATATTAAAACAATGATTACACTTCAGAAACTGAAAGTAGAACATATATAAAACCGGATTCAGGGCTCTATTCATTAATTGGAAACCCTCGGAATATCTTTAATCGGACTTTACTGGACGTTATCTTGCCCCATACGTTATTCCCATTATCCTGTATCTGCACACTGTGGATGTCCCATGTAATCATATATAGTCTTTCTACTGAAGATAGCATGCAACAACAACAAAAATCACTGTATCTCGACACACGTGGCAATAAATTTGACTATAAACTATAAAAGGAGAGAGAATGCAGGTCTCCAGAGATACAGAAGGATCTGGATCTCCCAGTGCACGATTTGCAAAAGGGTGTTTTGCAGATACAGTAAATAATTAGGAAATAAAATAGAATGTTACTGTCTTTTATTGAATATAGACGTTGGGAGGTTGTGCTGTAATTATATAGGACATCGGATTACGCCTAGAGTATTAGAATTGAAGTAAATGCATTGGAAAAAGATCAGAGGAGGTTTACAGGTCTGATATCAAGAATGGGCAGTTTATCTTCTGAAGCAAAGTTCAATGGGCTGGACATGGATCCACTGGAGTTTACAAGAGTGAGAGGCAACTTGATAGAAATGTATAAGGGAGGTCCGAACAGGATGGATGTAGAGAAGCTGTGTCCTCCATTGGGGCTGCTTATTGTTTAAGAACAAGGGATCATCAAAGAAGATGGAATTGGCTAAATAGTGTTTCTCTCAGAGGGTGGTGGGTCTTTGGAACTCTCTTGCTTGGACTGTGGGTGAACACATTCATAGTCTTTGAATATTTTGGAAGCAGAGGTAGCTAGGTTGTCGATAAGCAAAAGGGTGAAAAGTTATTCAGAGTTGAGGTTACAATCAAATCAGCCATGATCTAATTGAACGGCAGTGCAGGCTTGAGGGACCAAATGGTCTACACCTCTTCCTAATCCATCTGGTTGTAGGCTTGTATGGAAGAAGAGGAAAGCCAATGCATTAGAGATGGAATATTATTAAAAATATGTCACAGTATTCAACCCTTAACTAACAAAATTTGAACAAGGTGTAATTGCTTGCACAGAAAATACTGAGGAATAATATTTAATGTAAATACGTATGTAACATTTAAGGGAGGCATGGTGGCGCAGCAGTAGAGTTGCTTCCTTACAGCGCCAGAGGCCTGGGTTCGATCCTGACTACGGGTTCTGTCTGTGTGGAGTTTGTATGTTCTCCCCGTGACCTGCGTGGGTTTTCTCCGAGAAGCTCCGGTTTCCTCCCACACTTCTAAAACGTCAGGGTTTGTAGGCTAATTGGCTTGGTATAAAATGTAAATTGTCCCTAGGGTGTGTAGGTTAGTGTTAGGATATGGGGATCGCTGGTCGGCGCTGACTTAGTGGGCTGAAGACCCTGTTTCAGCGCTGTATCTCTAAACTAAACTAAACTAACATAAATCTGTCAATGGTGAGAAATATATTTCTCAAGAGTTATCCATACCTTTGCCATTTTACCCACTGGAATCATTCCTACGTCACCAATGACATACTTTGTTAATTAAACACAGATGCTACAGCGAGATGTTTTTTAAAATAAATGCTACCGAGTTGGTTTAGAGGGATGTTGGATGGGAAATTGTGATTGTATTATTCCTCACGGCAAGGTCTCAAAGCATGCTTGTATTGATCTATTGGCATTATCATGGAAGCCTCATAAAGAGGAAAATATAAACTCTCTGCCATCCTTACATCTGGATTATGAATGGCATGAATGCCACACTGTGGGTGGAGATGAATGTCTCTGCATGAGTAGACTCTGCTGTAGAAGGGAAGTAAATATAACAATTATTTACAGCACATTAGAGAAATCACTCGACTGATTTAATACAGATTTACAAAAAAACCTTTATTTTCCCTTTAATTGAATTATTCTTCCAGATATCTATTTATATCCATTTTCATTTATAATTCGGCCAGTGATTTTTTTTCATTTGATTAGATTATTTATTAGTCTACTTTTGACCGTCTGACTCAGTTTTGACTTTTTACATTTGTGCGTTGTCTGATATATTAGATCCTTAAAAAGGGGTTAAATAGTTGCCGGTTTTATTAAGTTCCTTGAGCTTTTAATTTCTCGGCCCAACTCGATTTTTCACATTAATTCATATTTAGTGCGGCCTCTGTTCCAGCAGACTGCTGCTGATCCTTATTACAAATTTCTGGCAGCTGATATTATTACTGGGGCCCATGTGGGTAACCAGATAAGAAGTACCTCGCTGTGGCAATGGAAAAGAAACCTACACCAGAAATGGCCAGGAAACGACAAAGTGTAAACACCTAAATGGTAAACAATGATCCTTTATTGATATCCACAGGGAAAGAGTAAGGCCAAAGGTACCTATGAATGACTTGGAGTAACACTGGGAATTTGTGTGGCCCCTTTGGAGGGACTGTACACACAGACCACTGTTATTCTGGCAGTAACATTATCTGCGACTTTAACTCATTGTAGGTGATTAAGAGTCAATATCTTTCCACGCCACCGTGAGGCAATCTGACTCATGCTACCTTGAAGAAAATGTCCAAGCCTTTCCATCTGAGGGAAGCTGAATGCTTCTACTACAACAGCAATCTTTCCATTCTGCTGTTGTTTTAACTCTAGAACAACTGAGTGTTTAGAACAAGAGAGTGTTAGTCTGTTGTGTGAGGTTACTTTACTTTTCAGTCGTTATCACTCATTTTTTATTTTAGTTTAAAAATACACCTCTGGTGTGTTCTGGACAAGGGTAACAACATTTTAATTTGAACATTTTTTGGCATTTAAAAAAAAAGTTCTTTGTGGTAGCCACTGGTGCCAGAAGTCTCCATAAGCCAGCAGCATCGAGGCATAAAGGTACCACGGGAAGATGGCTGGGTAGTTGGTTCAGATAGACCTTCCATGGGCTTGCGATCTGGATCTGCAGCAGATCCACCGGGAGGTCCTCCAGTGATCAGAAACATTTGGACAAAGGTCTGGCCGAAATGCAAGTTCAATTCAAAGGGGTCATGCACAAACATATTAACCTCTCCTGTTTCTTGAGCTTGTTTGTTTAGTTTAGTTTAGTTTAGAGATACAGCGCGGAAACAGGCCCTTTGGTCCACTGATTACGCGCTGACCAGCGATCCCCGCACATTAACACTATCCTGCACACTAGGGCCAATTTTACATTTATACTAGCCAATTAACCTACAAAGTGTACGTTTTTGGAGTGTGGGAGGAAACCAGAGCACCCGGAGAAAACCCAAGCAGGTCACGGGAGAACGTACAAACTCCGTACAGACAGCACCCATAGTCAGGATCGAACCCGGGTCCCTGGTGCTGTAAGGCAGCAACTCTACCGCTGTGCCACCGCGCATGTCAAAATTTGACAAATGTAGAAACTGTGAGTAGCAATAAAATTTGGCCCATTTTCAGAGGGAGATTACAATCCTATTAAGGGCGGCACAGTGGCGCAGTGATAGAGCTGCTGCCTCACAGCGCCAGAGACCCAGGTTTGATCCTGACCATGCGTGCTGTCTGTGTGGAGTTTGCATGTTCTCCCTGTGACCGTGTAGGTTTTCTCCAGCTGCTCTGGCTTCCTCCCACATTCCAAAGACGTGCAGGTTAATTGGCTTCTATAAGTCACCCCTAGCGTGTAGGATGTGAAAGTGCGACAACATAGAACTAGTGTACGGGTGATCGATGGTTGGCGTGGAAACGGTGGGCTGAAGGGCCTGTTTCCAAGCTGTATCTCTAAACTAAAATTTGCAAAGGTTGAAGAATTATGGGTACTCACGCATCTGTGGTAAGGATCGACAATACTGTAGCCATTAAACTTTTTTGTGTAAATGTGCGCCAGGCATGGACGATGCTTCAGTTTATTGGAAACTCTTTGCTGAATCGATATTAAAATGCTGGGATTAAATTATGTTTTTCCCTCAAAGGGGTTAAATTTACTGAAGGGAATTGTTAGGGGATATACAGTATGTCAGATCTAGTCAAACAGTTCATGAAATGGCACCATTTGCACACCACCACACCTTTAGACAATGGGGTTACTCAGCGGGTAGCAATTCCACCTCTGAGTCAGAAGGTTGTGGGTTCAAATCCCACTCTAAGACTTGAGCACGAAAATCAAGGCTGACAAGTGCTCCATTGTCAGAGGTGTTGTTTTGAAAAGATCTCAAAGCACTGTTGTGAAGAATTGTCATCATGCTGTCCCCAGTGTTCCAGCCAATATTTCTCCTCCAGTCAATGGAACCACAGAAGACATTGCCATAGTTGTTATTTGTGGGCACTTTCTGCGCACAAATTAGATGGTCTCAACAATTTTTATCCTCAAAAGTAAAATTCTTCTGTACGTAAGAACCATAGGACAAAGGAGCAGAATTAGGCCATTCGGCCCAATCGAGTGCTCCATAATTCGATCTCGGCTGATCTATTTTTCCCTCTCAACCCCATTCTCCTGCCTTCTCTCCATAACCTTAGACGATCTTACTGATCAACGATCTATCAATCTTCACTTTAAAAATACCCAATGATGGCCTCCACGGCCATTTGTGGCAATGAATTCCACAGGGTTTACCAGCTTCTTATGTGTAGAAATGCCCCCTCTTCTCAGTCCAATTCCTTTTTCTGATATTCTACCTCTGGCCCTGGACATCAGGTAGGAAGGACATCTTCCCTGCAGCCAGCATTTTGAGTCCTTCACCGCTCGCATATTTCAATGAGATCTCCCGTCATTCTTCCACACTTGATAGAACGGGGCCCGGTCTACTGAACATCACTTCATGCAATAAAGCCACCAACCCGAGAAGCAAAATAGTGAACTCCCGTCGCACTCTCTCCTGGGCAAGCACATCATCTTCAGGAATGGAGACCAAAATTGCACGTAGGACTCTGTGTGGGATCTTGCCAGGGACTCTGCATTTCAATTTATTTTGGAATGAAGGGCTTGTCTCTGACAACGGCCCCCAATTTCGTGCTGCACTCTTCCAAACTTTCATGAAGCTAAATGGTATCCAGCATACCTTAGTGCCAACTTACCATCTGGCATCTAACGGCACAGCCAAAACGTCAGACAAGATCATCAAAGGAGCTCTCAAGAAACAAGTTCTTGAAGGGAATTCAAAATTCATTATGTCACAGCAGCTAGCTAGTTTCTTACTGAAATATCGTTCCACGCCACAATCTACCACAGGGTATACGCCAGCTCAACTTGTCATGAAAAGAAGGCTCAGAACTAGACTGAGTTTGTTCTACCTAACCTGTCTCCTAAGGTTGAACGCAAACAACCTGATCAGAAACGTCATTATGGTGGAAGTCAAAAAGACGTAGGTTCAATTCACATGATCAGGTTCATGTTGTCAGCCCCCCTTACAAAGCAAACAAATGGGAGGCCGGATCAGTAGATGAAGTGTGTGGGACCAGGAGGTACTTGGTAGAAATTGGAGGACGTGTTAGAAGTGTGCACATAAACGATATGATCCCAGCAAGGGATGAACAAGGGGGAAGCATAGATGAGAGGCAGATCTGTCAGACTTTGGTATTATTCCAAGTTCATATGTAAAATCAGAATCTCCAAAGAAAGTAGAGACAAAGGTATATAATCCTGAACTTGACTCTTCTTTAGAACCACAATATGGCACTTCCCCTAAATCACTCAGGAGATCAGAAAGAGTGCGTAAACCAGTCGTCAGATTAAATTTATAGAATTATTCTTGTTTGTCTAATTTACAAGTTATTTTACTTTCTAGGGAGATAGCAGTGTAGTGTATGTAATGGTAACTGTACCTTTAAGAACTGAGTACTAGAATGGTATGATTTGTGTCATGTGATATATTCAATATCTTATCAGTCTCATGAATATGTGTGAGTATGCGCACTTTTGCAAAATAAAGAAGACCCACACTGGCAGCAACGTGTACTGAAAACCTGGGTTTGTTTCTATCTACATGCTGAAGCCGTAATATCTTACAGCCCGTAGTATAAGAAAATAACTGCAGATATCAGAATCTCCAAAGAAAGTAGAGACAAAGGTATATAATCCTTCTTCAGTCTGAAGAAGGGTCTCGACCCGAAACGTCACCCATTCCTTCTCTCCCGAGATGCTGCCTGACCTGCTGAGTTACTCCAGCATTTTGTGAATAAATATCTTACAGCCCTCTTGCTTGATGCACCTACATGTTGGATTTCAGCGACTTGTTTACAAGACTCTTAGGAGTCTGTGAACATCCACATGGCCCACCTCAATCTCCAAGGACCTTCCTCGCTCTCCGACGGCCCACTTCGCTCTCGGCGGTTGCTCGTCGTGGGTCCCTCCTCGCTCTCACGGCGCGCGTCCCATCAATGTCGGCGGTGGGCGAGCCGGGCCTACCGGGCCTACTGCAGGCCTTGGCCCCGCTCCTCACCGGGAACATTCCCAACCGCCTAATCCTTTCCTATCCATGCACCTGTTCAAGTCTCAAAATTGCTGTTATTGTGCCTGCCACAACTACCTCCCCTGGCCGTTCATTCCCCATACCCACCATCTGAGTGATCTAATGGCAGGCTTTCTAGCGAATGTACAGATCATGCGCTCTCGGCTGCTATCAGGTAGTGATTCAACTTGGAAATCCTGGAGTCTCAAATAAATAGGCCTGCAGTCTGTTTTCCATCCTCCCCATGTTTCAGGCTTTACCCGTCTAAAATGGCTGCGGTTTAAACCACCTACCTTCAAGCCGAATGACCGACCACAAGGGCTGTTTATGGGAGAGGTTAGGGATGGTGAACTAAGCAATGTCTCCTATTTAAGAAACCAATAAAGGAACGACGACCTCAGCAGCCAAGAGAGGGAATGTCACTGGAAAGCAACTGGAGCGGTACAAAAAATAATCAAAAAGGCTAACGGAATGTTAGCTTTCATCTCGAGGGGATTGGAACTCAAAAGTGAGGAAGTAATGCTTTAGCTGGGCAGGGCCTCGTCCGATCCCTGGTGGGGTTTATTCTGTTTATTTAAGGCATCAAAGCTCAGGATATATGTATTAACCTTGGAGGAGTTAGTGCACAAATCCTTCCAAAAAGATACCTAGGATTAAAGGACATATTGCGGAAATGTGGCTAGCATTCAGAAGACTGAAGAGTGATTTAGTCAACACGTTTCAACCGATGGGATGAGTGTAGAGAAATCATTGGCAGAATCTATGGTGAATCCAAACCTGGCTGTCCAGGAGTGAGATCAGGAAGCATTTTGTTTTCAAACTGATGTTGTAGATGTTTGGAAGTCCTCTTCCCTAAAGGCTATGGTTGCTGATTTTGTGATCATTTTCCACACTGACTGATTGATTTGGCAGAATGTTGACTAATGTGAAGCCAAAGCACTGCAAAAAGCATTTTATCAGGATGCATCACAACATGGTTTGGGAACAGCTCCATCCAAGACCGCGAGAAATTGCAGAGAGCTGTGGATGTAGCCCATTCCACCATGCAAACGAACCTCCTTTCCATTGACTCTGTCCACACTTCATGTTGCCTCAGCAAGGCCACCAACATAATCAAGGACCAGTCTTACGCTGGTCACTCACTCTTTTCCACTCTCCCATCAGGCACGAGGTAGAGAAGTTTGAAATTGCTCAACTCCAGATTCATGGACTGTTTCTTCCCAGCAGTTATCAGGTGACTGAACCGTCCTCTCACCAGCTAGAGAGCAGTCCTGACCTCCCTTCTACCTCATGGGAGACCTTTGAACTATCTTTAATTGGTCTGGATTAGACTTTATCTTGCATTAAATGTTATACCCTCCATCCTATAACTGTACACTCCAGATGGCTTGATTGCAATCATGTACAGTCTTTTCACCAATTGGATAGCACGCAACAAAAAGCTTTTCACTGTACCTCGGTACACATGCCAGTAACAAACAGAACTAAGCTAAACTAAACTGGATAGTGTGCTCCAGTAACTACGTTACGTCTGGCAACTGGGGAGCTGAACAAGCAGGCCAACAGCCTCCGAGTGTTCACGGTAATGTTAGCCAATGTATATTTGCGTCAAATCGAACCATTTGGGCTGGACAATATCATTCATGAATTGTGACTGAATCATCCTGTTATTGTTCTGGGCAATACGTAACAGCGGCCTCATGTACAGGCCTGGTCTGATGGGTGTGTGTGTAGTAAATCTTGATATAGTTGAGACAATATGTGCTCTATGCATCATGTATTAAGATATGAACTGTACTTCTAAAATTTGGATTAGTTGCTGCTGAATTCCAGAAGAAGAGTTTAATCCACACACTTTGTGCATTGTACTACTCGTGCTTACAACAGGGAATGCAGTTCAAGCCCTCAGTACTTGCAGTAATCCCTCCTGCCGGTATCATTTATTATGAATTTGCATTGCATTTCCAATTATGTGTCATCCTTTGTTCCTGCCATATAGGTGACACGTGCACTTCATTGTCGGAAGATGTGAGGTCATTCTCCAGGGACCCATCTCTCAGAACACATTTTCAAAAAGGGGACAGCTAGAAATTGTGGGTGAGCAGAGCGGTTTGCAGGTCGACCTAGAGAAATACCTGAACACTAGTGAACAATCATAAAACATAACGAGGGAACGTTAATGAATGTCGGCCTTCATCCCAAGGGAGCCGCAAAA
Source organism: Rhinoraja longicauda (assembly GCF_053455715.1). Classification (NCBI taxonomy): domain Eukaryota; kingdom Metazoa; phylum Chordata; class Chondrichthyes; order Rajiformes; family Arhynchobatidae; genus Rhinoraja; species Rhinoraja longicauda. The sequence goes on along the minus strand of NC_135965.1, from coordinate 11,577,611 downwards.
CAAAGAGGAGAACACCTTTGTGACAGCTGTGCACAGCTCTGGAGAAACTGCAGCCAAAGGAATTCCATACGAACACCTTCGGCATTTGTGCGTGAATATTGCCACCGGTAATTTTATGGGAAAAGAGGGAAAAGAGGAAAGAGCAAGGCAGAAGGATGTTTTTCAAATAGATCACGTCAAATGGCCTCATTCATAACATAATTCTATAATTTTCTACAACTGATATCAGAAAGCTTTCTTGTATGGAAATTTCTTGCAGAAAAACGGTGACAATACTAGGCAGAATTTATCAGTCCACTTGGGAAAGGAATCCCCAGTGTATTGTGTAGGAGGGAACTACAGATGCTGGTTTCACACCGAAGATAGATACAAAATGCTGGAGTAACTCACGGGTTAGGCAGCATCTCTGGAGAGAAGGAATGGGTGACGTTTTGGGTCGAGACCCTTCTTCAGACTAAAGTCTAAGTTGTACCCAGTATTACCAGTGTACTGCTTGGTTGAGTATTCCATGATTTTGACCAAGCGGTGATGAAGGAATAACAACATATTTACAATTTAGCGTGGTGCTTGACATGAGGTGGAAGTTGCTGGTGATGGTGTTCACAAAGACCAGTGGCCATTAGCTCTCTCGGTGATGACGGCTCCAGGTTTGGAAGACACTGAGTTGAGTTTGAGTTTGGGTTTGAGTTTAGTTTATTGTCACGTTTATCGAGGTACAGTGAAAAGTTTTTGTCGCTTGCCAACCAGTCAGCGGACAGACTGTACATGATTACAGTCGGGCCATCCACAGTGTACTGATACATGATAAAAGGATTAATGAGAATAACATGTAGTGCAAGATAAAGTCCAGTAAAGTCTGATCAAAGATAGTCTGAGGATCACCAATGAGGTAGATAGTAGTTCAGGACTGCTCGCTAGTTCTTGGCAGGATGGTTCAGTTGCCTGATAACAGCTGGGAAGAAACTGTCCCTGTATCTGGAGATGTGCGTTTTCACACTTTTATACCTTTTGCCCGATGGGAGAGGGGAGAAGAGGGAGTGGCCAGGGTGCGACTCGTCCTTGATTATGCTGCTGGCCTTGCCGAGGCAGCGCGAGGTATAAATGGAGTCAATGGAAGGGAGGTTGGTTTGTGTGATGGTCTGGGCTGCGTCCACAATTTGTTGCAATTTCTTGTGGTCTTGGTTGGAGCTGATCCCAAACCAAGCCGTGATGCACTCTGATAAAATGCTTTCTACAGCACGTCTGTAGAAGTTGGTGAGAGTTGCAGGGGACATGCCAAACCTCCTAATCATTCCAAGGAAGTAGAGTCGTTGGTGTCCTTTCTTAGCTGTTGCTTCAATATTGGTGGTCCAGGACAATATTTAATCCTAAGAATTTGAAGTTTTCAACCATCCCTACTTCGATGGCGCCAATGCAAACTGGGCTGTGTGCACCGCTTTGCTCCCAGAAGTCGATCACTATCTCCTTTGTCTTGCCGACATTGAGAGAAAGGTTGTTGCCTCAACACCAGGTCACAAGGTTCTCAATCTCCTTAAGATAATCCACACTTGATGTTGGAAAGCGTTAGAGGGATGGAGTGTGGTAGTGGATGGGCAGGCAATCAGCTGGCCTCCTTGTCATGCATGGTGCCAATATGCTTGAGTTGTTCTCTAGTCATACAGCACGGAAGCAGGCCCTGTATCCCAGCTCATCCATGCTGTCCAAGATGTCCATCTAAGTCCCATTTATCCTGCAGCCCAGATGTCTTTATTTGATTCATGGGATGATATTGGACAAGTTGCTTCCTTTTGGTGCATATCTGTGAATGGTCTTCACTGCAAAGAATTTTGACCAACATTTGGATTTTGAGACTGCATTTACATAACATAATCTTATCAAACTGTATTTTTGGCCCAACTTGCCGACACTGACCAACATATCCCATCTGCACTTGTCTGTGTTTGGCCCATATCCCTCTAAAACTATCCTACCCATATATCTGTTTAAATGTTTCTAAAACATTGTGTTAGTACCTGCCTCAAGTACCCCCTCTGGCAGCTCGTTCCATACACCCACCACCCTTTGTGTCAAAAAGGTTTCCCCTCAGGTTCGTATTAAATCTTTCCCCCTCATCCATAACCTATGTCCTTTGGTTCTCTACTCTGGGCAAGAGTTTGTGTGCGTTTACCCGATCTATTCATGATTGCGGACACTTCTACAAGATCACCTCTCATCCTCCTGCGCTCCAAAAAATAGAGTCCTAGCTTGCCCAACCTCTCCGGAGTCCTGGTAACATCCTTGTAAATTTTCTCTGCACCCTTTCCAGCTTGACAACATCTTTCCCAGGTCTCTTTTCACGATCAGTAAGGATGAGCCGCTGAGTTACTCTATTATTTTGTATCTATCTTATCACATTATCTTACCAGTTCCATTTATCCTGTATTAATATCATGCAATGTTTTTCCATTCATCACTCCCTAGATATTTGATATCCTTCCCTAAAACTACTTTTCTGAAAGGATTACAATAATTAACACAATATCTCTGCAGTTTCTGATTGATAGGGACAAGCAGCTTGATTTCCTTAAACGTTTCATCATTTTAAATCACCATGAAGGGATTTTTCCCAATAAAACACATTTCTATATTTTCTAGACATGCAGATATAATGTAGGAAGTTCTGAATTCATTTCATATATGTAGAATATCAACTAATCCAGCATGGAACTTAAACACAAGCATTTGCTGTCAAAAGGAATGTTTGTGATCAGTAAATACTGAGTAATTCTATTATAACAGTTTGTAAGACTCTCAACTTTAATCATTTTTAATTGGTTCCTTGTAATATCGGAAAAGGTGTTATATGATTTTGCTGTATTATTTAATTATCGCCCAGCGGCTCATTAGTGGAACATTTTGACCGACAATGATTGCTCCATCCGGCATTATCTGTGACTACTCTTTTTGAAGCATCTCGCCAACCTCCCCATTCTCCAATTTGCCAATCCTTTCTCTTTTTTTATGACATTGTGGCAATGTCCATGCTGGCAACCTCCTGATACATAGAACATAGAAAACTACAGCAGAGAAATATTGATCCATTGGCCCATAATGTCTGTGTCGAACATAATGCCAAAATAAACTAATCTCTTGTGCCTGCACGTGATCCATATCTCTCCATTCCCTCCATATCCATGTGCCTATCTAAACTCCTCTTAAACCATCACTATTGTATCTGCATTAACTTCCAACTAGCAACTCTTCGTGGATTAGTAAACTAAGACGAAGAGTGCTCCAGCTAAATCTTTTGTTAGCATCCACAATTTAGTTATTTATGGCAAAGGTCATTAGAAACTGATTAACTTTTCTCTCCTATAACCCCTGAAAGCAGAACTACGCTCCTTTCAGAAAACTCCCCACAGATCTCTTGTGATCACTGAGGCACGGACTTCTCTTTTCCTGACGTCTATAACTATCGGGAATCAATTCAAAAGAAACCCTGGTGTCCCGTCATTTCGAAGCCATCAAGTTATCATTCACTTTACAAAATTAAAGAACAAACCAGGACGAAAAGACACAAAAGAACAATGTGGAGTAAACTTTTAGATATGTCACAAAGATTATTAAAAGTAGATTGGAATGTACATATGTGAATAAGGTAAGAGACAAAACATTGAAAGCAAATTTCAAAACATGTCGTATTCTGAAGTACGTATGTGAGGGAAATATAATCCACATTCATAAAAAATGTTTTTTTTTGTGTCAGCATACTATGGGGCCATTAAAAACATGCCGCACCTTTTGTATAAAGTGCAAAATGATCACAGTATTTTCAACTGAGACTAATTTGTAACTAAGTTAAATTCACATCCATTCAAGTTATTATCTTTGACTCTACTCACCAAAGTTGCCGACTGTGTCTTGTGTGTAGGGCTCGAGCCCTGGCAACAATCTAGGGAATTCCATCTGAACCAGTTCTTTTTTTTTGTGATGGTATTGATTGGTACCAGCATCTCTTAAAAGTTAAAAGTCATTATTTTGTTTATCAGCCAAGTGACACGTGTGTTTATTAATCGTGCATTCAGGCATCTTATTGTCCCCATGAAAAAGCTGATTTAAACTGTGCTGGCTTGGAAATCCCAAGGTTGCTGCCTGATCCACCGAGTGATGACAGTGAATGTCAAAAAATATTACCTTTCATAAGGCCATAAGACATTGTACAGCACCAGAGACCCGGCTTCGATCCTGACTACGGGTGCTGTCTGTACGGAGTTTGTACGTTTTACCTGTGACCGCATGGGTCTTCTCTGAGATCTTTGGTTTCCTCCCATACATCACAGGTTTGTAGGTTAATTGGCTTGGTATAAATGTAAATTCTCCCTAGTGTGTGTATGATAGTGTTAATGTGCGGGGATCACTGGTCTGTACGGACTCGGTGGGCTGAAGGGCCTGTTAACGCACTGCATCTCTTAGCCATTCAGCCCATTGATTCTACCCCACCATCAATCATGGCTGATCTATTTTCCCCTCAACCCCATTCTCCCCGTAACCTTTGACGCCCTAACTAATCAAGAACCTATCAATCTCCGCTTTAAAAATTCCCAATGTCTTGGCCGCCATGGCCGTCTGTGACAATGAATTCCACAGATTCAGCAGCCTCTGGCTAAAGAAATTCCTCCTCATCTCCAATCTAAATCTCCATCATAATTTCAAAACTTGAGCCATGCTGCATATGTGCACGGCATTCCTTGCCATGGAGACACACGAGACTGCAGATGCTGGGATCCAGAGAAAAAAAACGAACTGCTGGAAGAACTCAACAGATCAGGCAGCATCTGCAGAGCCAAAGGGCTGGTTGACTTTGTGTATCTAGAACCAGCATTTCTGTGTAGAGGAAAGATAACCAGTGTACAGAAGTGAGTTGGAGAGGAACAATGGAGTTTACCTTGTCTATCCTGGGAAATGAGCCCATCACAGAAGGGATATATAGGAAGCACTAACTTAAAAAGGCAGTATAAAGGCATCATCAAAGACTCACACCACCCTGGTTATGCTCTCATTTCACTCCCACCGTCGGGAAGAAGGTATGGAAGTCTGAAAACTATGACCAACAGGTTCATGAATAACTTGTTCCCAACAACCATTAATTAAGTTATTCAATTTTTGTTTTATTATATATTACCTCTGTGTACTGCGCTACAGGCCTGTTATGCTGCTGTAAGTTGGAATGTAATTGTTCCGTTGTCACACACATGACAATGAAGCACTCTTGACTCTTGATTCATGTGGGAGGGGCTGCAGATGATGAGATAAGAGTGGGCTGATGAGCAGATGGATCCAGGTGGGGGAGAGGGAGGGAGGGAGGGAGGGAGGGACGGAGGGAGGGAGGGAGGGAGGGAGGGAGGGAGGGAGGGAGGGAGGGAGGGAGGGAGGGAGGGAGGGAGGGAGGGAGGGAGGGAGGGAGGGAGGGAGGGAGGGAGGGAGGGAGGGAGGGTGGGTGGGTGGGTGGGTGGGTGGGTGGGTGGGTGGGTGGGTGGGTGGGAGGGAGGGTTGGGTGTTCAGTCAAAGTCTAGTAGGCGATCGGTAGAAGCAGACCCGAGATGGGAATGGAAATCAGCAAGGTTGGGGAGAAAGAGGGTAGCAAACGAGGTGATGGGTGGAACTGGATAAGGAAGGGGTGATGGTCAGATCGCCCCCCCCCTCACTTGTATCCATTCTTGCATCCGTCCTGTTGTGGAATCCTGTTATCCACCCACATGTTCAGACCATAATGTTGTATCCTTATTGTTTTGATGTCTTTATGCTTTATTCTTAATTGTTAACTGTATGTTTGTGTTGTCATTTGTGAGCGGAGCACCAAGGCACATTCCTTGTATATGCACATACTTGGCCAATAAACCTATTCATTCATTCATTCATTCATTCATTCATCACTTGCCAGGATTTGTCCCACCACCACCTCTCTTCCAGCTTTTTTTCCTCCTCGTACAATCAATCTGAAAAAGGCTCCCAACCTGAAACGTCCCCTAACCACGTCCTCCTAAGATACTAGCGGACCCGTTGAGTTACTCCAGCACTTTGTGTTTTTTTGCTCAAGTTTCCAACATCTGCAGTTCCATGTGTCTACTAACATAAAACTAGACCTTTATTCCGAAACAACATCAGAGCCCATTTATCTACCACCTTGCCCATTACGCAGGTATTTGTTGATTACATGGTTTTGCAAAGATTCTGCCCTCTGGTTATTTTTACGTTTTCAAGCCAGTAGTTTTGAGCTAACATGGCATTTCTCCAAAAGCACTTTTGTTTGTTATGAGGCAAACATACAAGCTGTGCCAATGTGTATCATACAGACGAGCCTGCTTGGAAAAGACAAAAGAAAATAAATCAAAGCCGGTGCTAATATTCAGCAATCTCCCCTACTGGTTTAAAACTTCAGAAAATTGCATTTAACATATGCTGCATTAAGAATGATTAGTGACATTACTCAGTAGGGAGATTTCCTACGGTAAACTCCATGAATTTTCATGATTAATGGAACTCTAGTACACTCAGTCTTCACTGTATTTACCCATCTCTGCGAAAGAGGAAATGAGATTCATTGCAAGCAAGGGACCAGGTGTATTCCACAACCACGAGCCGTTTAACCCATCGATACTCAAATGGTTTGCTCGCACGAGAAAAATATCATGCAGCTCTGATCCGAGATATCCCGGCAACTTATACGCTGTGTAATTTTCCCCTCTTCCATTCTGCCCATTAATGGAAACTCCCCTTCGGGAGATTCTGCTGGCTGACAAAGTTGATCCATTCCAAACTTGCCTGGTGACACTTACACGGAACGCTATTTATTAGCAGCAAACTGGAGGCCAGGCACCACCTCACATACACTGGGGGCAGCACGGTGGCGCAGTGGTAGAGTTGCTGCCTTTCGGCCAGAGTCTGTCCATACTGTCTTACGGAGTATGTATGTTCTCTCCGTGACCGTGTGGGTTTCCTCCGGGAGCTCTGGTTTCCTCCCGCACTCTAAAGACATACAGAATTGTAGGTTAATTGGCCGGTAAATATTGTAGATTTGTCCTGAGTGTGTAGGATAACACATACAGCGCTAGTGTACAGGGATCGCTGGTTGGTGCGGACTCAGTGGGCCAAAGGGCCTGGTTCCGAGTTGTATCTCTAAACTTAGCTAAATCTCCTGAAATATAAGAAAATAACTGCAGATGCTGGTACAAATCAAAGGTATTTATTCACAAAATGCTGGAGTAACTCAGCAGGTCAGGCAGCATCTCAGGAGAGAAGGAATGGGCGACGTTTCGGGTCGAGACCCTTCTTCAGACTGATGTCAGGGGGGCGGGACAAAGGAAGGATATAGATGGAGACAGGAAGGTAGAGGGAGATCTGGGAAGGGGGAGAGGAAGAGAGGGGCAGAGGAACTATCTAAAGTTGGAGAAGTCAATGTTCATACCACTGGGCTGCAAGCTGCCCAGGCAAAATATGAGGTGCTGTTACTCCAATTTCCGGTGGGCCTCACTATGGCACTGGAGGCCCATGACAGAAAGGTCAGACTGGGAGTGGGAGGGGGAGTTGAAGTGCTCAGCCACCGGGAGATCAGATTGGTTAATGCGGACCGAGCGCAGGTGTTGAGCGAAGCGATCGGCGAGCCTGCGTTTGGTTTCGCCGATGTAAATAAGTTGACATCTGGAGCAGCGGATGCAATAGATGAGGTTGGAGGAGGTGCAGGTGAACCTCTGTCTCACCTGGAAAGACTGTTTGGGTTCTATCCTTGACTATAACTGTACAGATAAATACCAGGCCATCATCTCCCAGACTGTTTCTCATCTCTTCACCTCTGGCCATCTCCCCTCCACAGCCTCCAAACTTATCGTTCCCCAGCCCTGCACTGTTGCTTCTATCTCCTTCCCAAAATCCACAAACAGGACTGCCCTGGCAGGCCTATTGTTTCTGCCTGATCCTGCCCCACAGAACATGTCACCAAATACCTTGAGTGAATCCTATCCCCCCCCATGTCCAATTCCTCCGACCTACATCCAAAGCACCTCACACGACCTTCAACTATTCAGTAACTTTCAATTTCCTGGGCCCCATTGCCTCATCTTTACCATGGATGTCCAGTCCCTTTACACCTCCATCCCCCACCAGGAGATCTCAAGGGCCTCCGGTTCATCCTTGAACAGTTACCCAATGTTTCCCTCGACTAAAATTCTCCTTCGTATGGCGGAACCTGTACTCACCTTCGACAAACACATCAAACACATCACCAAGACAGCCTTCTTCCACCTCAAAAACATCGCCCGTCTCCGTCCATCCCTCTCCTCCACAGCTGCAGAAACCCTCATCCACGCCTTCATCACCTCCCGTCTGGACTACTGCAACAGCCTCCTCTATGGTTCACCCTCAAAAATCATCAATAAACTCCAACACATCCAAAACTCCGCTGCCCGTCTACTCACCCACTCCCCGATCCGTGACCATATCACCCCCGTCCTTTACAAACTCCACTGGCTCCCCATCCCCCAGAGAATCCAGTACAAAATCCTCCTCATGACCTACAAAGCCCTCCATAACCTGGCCCCATCCTACCTGACTGACCTCCTCCACAGACACACTCCCACCCGTACCCTCCGCTCTGCTGCTGCTAACCTCCTGTCCCCCCCCCATCCGGACCAAACTCAGATCCTGGGGGGACAGGGCTTTCTCCATCGCTGCTCCCACCCTCTGGAACTCACTACCCCAAACCGTCAGAGACTCCTCCTCACTCACCACATTCAAAACATCACTGAAGTCTCACCTGTTCAGCACTGCCTTCAACCACTGACCGTCACCTCACCTTCTTTTTCCTTTTCTGTTCGTTTACTTATTTATCTATTTATTTTCTTCTCTATGTTTTAGTAAACCCTGTAAAGCGTCTTTGAGTGTTTAGAAAAGCGCTATATAAATGTAATGCATTATTATTATTATTATTATTATTATTATTATTATTATTATTATCTCCCCTCACTTTCCTCAAGTTAAAAGTGTAGCCATGGGCACTTGCGTAGGCCCCAGCCACGCCTGCCTCTTTGTTGGATATGTCGAAAGTTTGTGTGTCAAATATACACTGGCACCATTCCCCCAACTCTTTCTCCGCTACTTCAATGACTGCATTGGGGCTGCCTCCTGCACCCATGTAGAACTTGTTCATTTCATTAACTTTACCACAAATTTCTACCCTGCCCCCAATACACCTGGACAATCTCTGATACCTCTCTCCCCTTTCTTGCTCTCTCTATTTCCACCACTGGGGACAGACTATCAACTGATGTCTACTACACACCCACAGACTCCCACAGTTATCTGGACTACACTTCCTTGCACCCTGCCTCTTGCAAGGACACCATCCAATACTTTCAATTTGTCCATCTTCAGTGTATCTTCTCCTAAATTGAGGCTTTCCACCCTACAACATCCGAGATGTCCTCATTCTTTCGTCAAATTGATTTCTCCCCCAGCTGTAGATCCCCCTCACCCATGCATACCCTGTGTCCATAGTTCTGCTGTCGTTCCCCCTTCCCCTCCCGTCAGATGGAACAAGGATAGAGTTCCTCTGGTTCTTACCTTGCACCCCACCAGCCTCCGTACACAACACATCATTCTTTGACATTTCTGACAACTGCAGCATGATACCAGCACCAGCCACCTTCCATACTGTCCTGGGCCTCCTCTATTGCGCAAAATGGAGGAAGGACACCTCTTATTCTGTTTGGGTAGCTTACATGGCTACACTTTTGGGTACGAATATTGAATTCTCCAACTTTAGATAACTAACACACAAACAATGCCCCCTTCACCCCTTCCTCCTCCCCCTTCCCTGTGCGCCACTGTACCCATGCCCATTTCCCCCTTCCCCCTCCCCTTCCCCCTATATTCCTCCTTCTGGCTTCACAATTTGCACTTCTTCTATCCTTATTTCACATCTTTTGTCTTTCCATCTCTGACCTTTGTCCAACCCTCTGCCTTTCCCACCCCTCCTCATTTGTATCCACCTATCACTTGTCAGGCTTTGGCCCTGTGCCTCCTTTCTTTCAGCTTTCTTCCCCCTCCACCACAATCAGTGAAGAAGGGTTCCGACCCGAAACGCCACCTAACCACGTTCTCTAGAACTGCTGCCTGACACTCTGAGTCACTCCAGTACATTGTATTTTTTTTGTAAACCAGCATTTGCAATTCCTTAAAGTTTAGTTTAGTTTAGAGATACAGCATAGAAAAAGGCCCTTCGGACCATCAGGCCCATCGATCATCTGTTCACACGAGTTCTATGTTACCTCACTTTCTCATCCACTTCTTATACACAAGGCGGAATTTACAGACGCTGATTAACCTACAAACCCGTGGCCTTTGGGATGTGAGAGGAAACCGGAGCACCCAGAAGAAACCCACACGGTCACAGGAAGAATGTGCAAACTCCACACAGACAGCACCGGAGGACAGGATCGAACTTGGGTCTCCATCTCTGTGAGGCAGCACCTCTGTAATGTTCTGCATTGACAGCTATGTTAGATCTCTCATCAAGCAAACCACAGGTGTCAGAAGTGATAGGAGTAGAATTAGGCCATTTGGCCCATCAAGTCTCCTCCACCATTCAATCATGGCTGATTCTATCTCTCCCTCCTAACCCCATTCTCCTGCCTTCTCCCCATAACCCCTGACACCTGTACTAATCAAGAATCTAACTATCTCTGCCTTAAAAATATTCACTGACTTGGCCTCCACAGCCTTCTGTGGCAAATAATTCTACAGATTCCCCACCCTTGACTGAAGAAACTTCTCCTCATCTCCTTCCTAAAACAACGTCCTTTAATTCTGACGCTATGACCTCTCGCCCTAGACTCTCCCACTAGTGGAAACATCCTTTCCACATCCACTCTATCCAAGCCTTTCACTACTATTCTGTATGTTTCAATGAGGCCCCCCTCATTCTTCTAATGAAGGTGTGTTCTGGGTTTGCTTCTGGTATCTTCATAGTTGTTGGGCAACCTTTATGATCCACCAGCTCTGGGGTAATTGGTGTATGCTGTGTTCTGTGCTGCAGCGGGCACGAGAAATCTTTATAGTTGTGCAGAGGAGGAAGCTGCTCATTGTTAATCAATTCCAGTGTTTTGCTCCTCACGCTATTCAATTGGGAAATAATAAACAATGCAACGAAAAGCTGGGACTGGTTGTGAACTAAACATCATGTTGGAAGGATATTCGCATACCAGAGGAAACTCCATTTGGTTTTGGTTGTCTGGCAAGAATTTCATTATATTTCTTTGACAACAAGCTTTGATTTTTTTTCTCCATAAAAGATTATCTCACGTCTGTAGCATTAAGGCATTTGGCAGCGTTGTTATTGCATCTCTCCCAGGCTAGGAAATATACAGTGCTTCCCATTTCCCTACTGAAATGTCATGTTTCTGCAGAGTTATGAACTCCAAAGTTGGCTATTAGTTCATCGTGAAAGGCTGCAGTGTGACAAAGTTCCTCAATTAGGTTTCTGATTACATTGCCGTACGTAGTTGCATCCAGGTGCTAAGAAAATAACTGCAGATGCAGGTACAAATCGAAGGTATTTATTTCACAAAATGCTGGAGTAACTCAGCAGGTCAGGCAGCATCTCAGGAGAGAAGGAATGGGTGATGTTTCGGGTCAAGACCCTTCTTCAGACTGATGCTAATATTGTTCCAAGTGCTAATATTGATTCTGAATTTTTCACACCTGTTGGCATTACTAATTTTTTTTATAGTGTCCCGCCAATTGTTCCAACAGAGAGCACTTAAAAAAAATGGTATGCTTAGCGAATTTGGTTTGGTTTATTATTCTTGTCACGTGCACCGAGATACAAACTTGTTTGCATGCTATCCAATTAAATCAGATAATACTATACCTGAATACAACCCAGCACAGACACACGTACAACAGGTAGAACAAAGAGAAAAATACTAAAGTGTGGGGTATAGTTATTCATCATTGTAGCAGAACAGTTCCAAAGGAAAAGTATAGTGTTCACAATGAGGTAGGTTGGAAGGTCAGGGCAATAGCCTAGCTAATGGAAGGACAGTTCAGGACAGAGGCAAAGATGCTGTTCCTGAGTCAGCTGAGACATGCTTTCAAGCTTTCAATTTTACATATATGTGCAGCACTTTCCACCAAGTAAGACTGAAGAAAGATGACTTTTTTCCAGGCGCTTCAGTATAGAAATCTTAGAGATTTATACAACAGCACTGCAACTGGTAGTCGAGAGTCAAGAGTGGTTTATTGTCATATGTCCCAGATAGAACAATGAAATTCTTACAATAGACAATAGACAATAGATGCAGGAGGAGGCCATTCGGCCCTTCGAGCCAGCACCGCCATTCAATGTGATCATGGCTGATCATTCTCAATCAGTACCCCGTTCCTGCCTTCTCCCCATACCCCCTGACTCCGCTATCCTTAAGAGCTCTATCTAGCTCTCCCTTGAATGCATTCAGAGAATTGGCCTCCACTGCCTTCTGAGACAGAGAATTCCACAGATTCACAACTCTCTGACTGAAAAAGATTTTCCTCATCTCAGTTCTAAATGGCCTACCCCTTATTCTTAAACTGTGGCCCCTTGTTCTGGACTCCCCCAACATTGGGAACATGTTTCCTGCCTCTAACATGTCCAACCCCTTAATAATCTTATACGTTTCCAGTGTATACAAGCCTAGTCGATCCAGTCTTTCAACATAGGACAGTCCCGCCATTCCGGGAATTAACCTAGTAAACCTACGCTACGCTGTACTTGCTGCAGCACAGCAGAATATGTAAACATATTTAGAGGTAGAGTGGTAGCATGGTAGAGCTGCTTCCTCACAGTGCCAGAGACCCGGCTTTGATCCCGACCTTGGGATGCTGCCTGTGTGGAGTTTGCATGTTCTCCCCGTCACCACGTGAGTTTCTTCTGGTGCTCAGGATTCCTGCCACATCCCAAGGATCTGTAGGTTAATTGGTCTCCGTAAATTGCCCCTTGTGTGCAGAGAGTGAATGAGAAGGTGGGATAACATAGAGCTCGTCCGAACAGGTGTCCAATGGTAGGTAGGCTTGCAGGTCAATGAGCCTCGTGTGTTGGGAGAGGACGCAAACCTGGGATGACATACATTTAGTGCGACAGATGACCAATGGTTGGCGTGGACTCGGTGGGGCAACGGGCCTGTTTCCATGCTGTGTCTCAATCTTGATCAACTTTATGTTATAATTGTGTAGAATACTCTGGTTTCAGCATGCTATCATTATTACACCCTTATTTGGAGAGTCTTTATGGAATTATTCAAAAATCTGGGAATCACTGTTGTACATTTTGAGGCTGAGCCTTGGTGCAGAGAGGTACCAAGAGATCAGCTGGGTTACGTACAGAATGGCACGTTATAATACCAAATCAAATGTTTCAGATTACAAACACAATATAACTTGGGTCTGGAGTTAACAGCAAACAGGGCAGAATAATAATATGGAAAGTTTATGCAGCCACTGATCTCCTATGTTTACATCCATGTGTACCATCTGGATTGCAAATGTCCCTCCCTCGCATTGATAAACTGGTACATATTCACAGAAAACGTACGGATCCAAATGTGTTTATCATTATGCAGCTATTAAAATAGGCTTTGCTTTCTATATGTGGTCCGAGGCATGTGCAGCATTTAATGTAACTTTGTTTAAATACTTAGCTTTCCTGAGTGGTTGCTTCTGGTTAGGACTTCCCGTCTGATTGTTGCAAATCTTGAGCATTTTTTTTGTTAAACGTCAAAAAAAACCCTCTGGGTCTTGATCAGAAAAAAAAGTCTCTTTCTTCCATTCCTTTGCGTAATTTATTATTTGCTGAGAACTCTCCCGGGACTTCCTCTGACATAGTACAAATATGTATGGCGGTGTTATTCAATGTTGCAATTCTCTTGATGTTGCTCTATCCTTTGCATTTGCCCCTTAAAACGGATCACACCCCAATTGCACTTGCAATGTATTTTTCATTTTAAGTTCCCAATTGTTAACTCCAATTAAAATGAAGACCTAAATTCCAACCTTGCATTAGTTTTTTAGCAGGTGTCACTTTAAAACTCACCTTCTGCTGCCAAAAATGACCATTACTTTAATTGTCAGCTCTTATCTATAATTCCACCAGCAAAAATCAAACTCGGTGATTCAGGTGGCATCTGTGGGGAGAGATAGACAGACAACAGTTTGGTAGGGTCCCATCCCAAGGTGTCATTTGGCTATTCTCCTCCGCAGATACTGCCTGATCCGCTGACTTCCTCCAGCACTTTGCTTTTTGCTCAAGATTCCAGCACCTCCAGTCTCTTGCGTTCGAAACAGAACAATTAGATTCTTACTCGCAGCAGCACCACGGATATGTGAACACAGCACTCGGTAATCACCATAACAGACGGCAAAAAAGTTCAGTATATATTTAAAAAACAAACGCAATAATAATGCAAAGACAAAAACAATGCCATCAGGTTTATGTGGTTCGGAGTTTAGTTGGAGGTTGTAGTGTTTAATAGCCTGATGGCTGTAGGGAAGAACCTGGACGTTACAGTTTTCAGGCTCCTGCACCTTCTTCCTGATGTCAGGAGTGCAATGAGAGCCTGGCCAGGTTGGTGTGGGTCTTCGATGATGCGGGTTGCCTTTTTGAGGCAACGAAGGGAACGGGATGGAAGGGAAGGGGAGGGGAGAAGAGAGGAGAGCAGAGGAGGGGAGAGGAGGGGAGAGGAGAGGAGGGGAGAGGGGAGAGGAGGGGAGGGGAGAGGAGAGGAGGGGAGAGGAGGGGAGAGGAGGGGAGAGGAGGGGAGAGATGTGGATCCCTTCAATGTGGCAGAAGGAATTCAATCTAAGTAAGTGTGAGGTGTTGCACACCAGGAAGTCGAATGTAAGAGGAAACTATACAGCTAATGTCTGGACCCTTAGCTGCATTGATGTGCTGCTAAGGGATCTTGGACTTCAAGTCCATAGCTCGCAATAAGTAGCAACACAAGTAGATGAAGCGGTAAGGAAGTAATCTTACCGTCATTAATCATGGTATTGATTATACTGAAATCATGTTCTGCTCTATAAAACTTTGGAGTGTTGTGTGGAGCTCTGGTTGCCTCACTACTGGAGGCTTTGGAGAGTGCAAGAGAGGTTGATGAGGTTGCTACCTGGATTAGAGGGTATTATTACAGGAAGAGGCAGCATAAAATTGAATCGTTTTCCCTGGAACGTCGGAGGCTA
The DNA here is from genome assembly GCF_053455715.1 of Rhinoraja longicauda. NCBI lineage: Eukaryota > Metazoa > Chordata > Chondrichthyes > Rajiformes > Arhynchobatidae > Rhinoraja > Rhinoraja longicauda. The sequence goes on along the minus strand of NC_135965.1, from coordinate 11,562,368 downwards.
AGGAGGAGACATTAAGCAGACATGATAGTGTCATTTAAGACACTTTTAGATGGGGATACGAATATGTTGGGACCGGAGGGAGATTGATCACTTGCAGATGGACAGGTTAGTTTAATTTGGCATCATGTTCAACCCAGACATTGTGGACAGAAGGCCCTGTTCCTATGCTGTCCTGTTCTATGTTCTTTACTTTAGACGTTAGAGATACAGCGTGGAAACAGGCCCTTCAGCCAACCGTGTCGACCAGCGATCACCCATACAGTAGCACAATCCTACACACTAGGGACAATATACAATTTTACCAAAGCCAATTAACCTACAAACCTGTACGTCTTTGTAGAGTAGGGAGGAAACAGGAGCACCCGGTGTAAACCCATGCGGTAACAGGGAGAACGTATAAGCTCCATACAGACATCACCTGTAGTAAGGATTGAACCAAGGTCTCTGGCGGTGTAAGACAACAACTCTACCGCTGCCCCACTGGGCCTTTTTATCAACCAACATATTTGTTAACGCACTTTGTTATATGTTACGAAGGTATCACAAAATGCTGGGGTAACTCAGCAGGTCAGACAGCATCTCTGGAGAGAAGGAATGGGTGACGTTTCGGGTTGAGACCCTTCTTACAGTTATAATAAATTTACCAATGAACCTTAGTTAATTTAAAGGGAGTCTGGGAAATGGGATGGTGGTCGGTTTAAAGATAGAGTTGGAAATGCGTCCACGATGATGTGAATGGCAGTTCTGGAGTGAGCAGGGGCACGTCTGCAGAGTGCGTGGAAACTGGGAGTGCAGTGGGTGGGAGGGAGGTCGTGATCCATGATCCTAGCAAGCGAATGGGTGCATGGAATCTGTGCATCTCAACGAACTGCAGATGCCGCAATCTTGATCCAAGCACAAAATGCTGGAGTAACTCAGCAGGTGAGGGAACGTGTAGGTGACGTTTCGGGTAGAGATCCTTCTTGGGACTGAGGCGCTGGGGAACTGGAAACTGCGGTGGCAGGAACCCACAGATAGGGAAGGCAGGAACTGGGCCTCAGCGAGTAATTCGGACCTCGATGAGACGGAAGGGATGGCAGGAACAGGAACCCTGGTGAGTCGGAATGGAGCAAGGGAATTGTGGCCCCGATGAGTTTATAGGAAGTGTGGGACGTGGCACGTGACGAGTTCAAAGCAGAGCGGGAACTGGCTTCCCAGAGAGGTGGAGGCAGTGTGGCAATCTAGGTGCTTTGTGTTTGACAAAACACAGCTTCATCACGAGGCAAACGCCTATCCATTGCCAAAAAATCGAGAATGCATTGGCACAAGCTTGCAGGCAGCTTTGCATTTGCGACTCTGCTGATTTTCTGGAGACCTACAGAACTCACACTGTCACATAAGTGGTGACTTTATACCAAATGTCAGGTTGCAGGCTCACTGCCTAGTCTCAGTACGAACTGTTGCCATGATGCCAGCAAACAACCTGCGCTTGCATGTTCAAAGTGACACAGAATTGAAGACCTGACCAGCCCGTGCCAGTTAAAGCTGTCCATGCAACTTGAATCAAAAGTTCAGCAAACAGAAAAATGTCAAAAAAATCCAAAGTGCTGGAAGAACTCAGAGGGTCAGGTAGCATCTGTGGAGGGAATGGACAGATGACATTTTGGGCCGGGATCCTTCTTCATGGTGAATGAATGAATGAATGAATGAATGAATGAATACTTTATTGTCACCTGTGACAAGTCTAATTGAAATTCTTTGCTTGCATACCCAAGGTATGCAAATAGTCGCCACATATGGGCTCGGACAAAGTTACAGAGTAAACACCGTATCCTCGCTGGGTCCCCCTTTGTTCTTGCAGGGAAGTATCTTTGGCCCGCTCAATTTAACTGTAGGCTGTCTCCTGGTAACATCAGACGTATGAATATTGAGAAAGGAGTTCAGGCGCTCAGATACTCTGTCAAAAATATGATGAATCCATTCGAAGAGGCAATCTTTTTGCCAATGGTGCAAAAATAATGCTGTACTACTGACAGCAAGGTACGAGGAAAAGATGTCCCTACTTACATACTAACTTAAACCGGTTATCGCACAGGATGACACTAAATTCCGCAGGGAGAATGAGTTTCTCAAGGCAAGTTAGCTCAGATTTCTAAATGTAACTCGAGCAAGATCAACCATATAGAATTTTCTGGAGAAATAATGGGGATTGAATAAAACAATTTCAGTGCAGAGAGCTGAAATAGATTTTCAAAATTGTTTGATAGACTACCACAAAAGAGGCATGCGACAAATGTAATGGCAGAAGGAAATTAAAGGACTGGTTTCAGACAAACAGAGAGGGTAATAAGTATTTTGCGGGGTAAAATAAAAAGCCTTTGGATTGCAGCATTCATATGAAGTAAAACATGGCCGCCAGGTGATCCGTCTTTATCCAAAGGTATCTAAAGAGCGGTGAGATTGTGGATTTATTCACAAAATGCTGGAGTAACTCAGCAGGTCGGGCAGCATCTCGGGAGAGAAGGAATGGGTGACGTTTCGGGTCGAGACCCTTCTTCAGTGAGATTGTGGAGCTGGCCTTTTCAGGGAGTGTTTGAGGAGAATAGCATGTATCACTTAAGGAGAGGCTGGACAAGCATTTCAGGGAATTAGGAGGAGAGGTTATACAGATGGATTTAGTTGGAGAAAGACAGAAGGTGGCCTGAGTGGAGGCTGGAGTGTTGAACAAGTGTGAAAACGCACACCACCAGATTCAGGGACAGTTTATTCCCAGCTGTTATCAGGCAACTGCACCATCCTACCACAACCAGAGAGCAGTGCTCAACTACTATCTACCTCTTTGGTGACCCTCGGACTATCCTTGATCGGACTTTGCTGGCTTTACTTTGCACGAAATGTTATTCCGTTATCATGTATCTATACACTGTAAATGATATTGTAATCATGTATTGTCTTTCTGCTGACTGGTTAGCACGCAACAAATGTTTTGACTGTACTTCGGTACA